>NC_062232.1:8545097-8867033 GCF_902686445.1 Sciurus carolinensis | reverse complement strand
ATATATATAAAATATATATATATTTGGTACTGGGAATTTAACCCATGGTACTTAACCACTGAGTCACATCCCCCAGATCTTTTTATTTTGTATTTTGAGACAGGGTCTCACTAAGTTGCTGAGTCTGACATTGACTTGGGATCCTCCTGTCTCAGCTTCCCAAGTTGCTAGGATTATAGGCAGCCTCACCACACCCCACTAGTAAACCTGTATTCTTTATAAAATTACCTAGTATCAGGTATTCTGTTATAGCAACAGTAAACAGGCTAAGATATAACAGCACCTAATACAAAGGATGGAATTAATACATAGTTATGGATAAAACTACAATGTTATCTCTCCCCAATAACTAATAAACAATTACTGGCCACCATCTACACATGAAGTTTTGTCTATGTGGGAATACAATGAATACAATGTGATTCTTTTCCTCAAGTGGTTTAGGATTCAGTAGGTATCATAAGACAGGTTTATAGATTTATAATTTACTAGGAATCAGAGGCGGAAATGACAGCTAAAATGAAATTCAGGCAATTCCTGGCCCCTCAAAGATTTCTGGCCAACCCAAGTGACAGGCATAGCTCATTAAACTTGCCTCAGAGTCAATGGCCTACTCCTACACATTTCCTTACTACACACAGAAAGTGGCTAAAAAATGGTTGACTATTCCAGATTCTGTGATCTGTGTTTCCTTTTTTGTTTCTAAGCAATGTGCTAATGATGATTTCTAAGCTTTTAATGATACCTGTAGCAATGGATTAACATAGGGTACAGAAAGAACCCCATCGAAGCACCACAAGATACCATCCCAAAGGTATCCTGTGAGCAATAGCATTCACCATTTCTTGTCATTACTATTAGTCTGCCTCCTGCAACCCTGACAAGATTTGATTTTCTTGCTTGAATTCCCACAAGAGCGCCTGAGGGTGCTGTTGTGAAGGAAGAGACTGATAGGTCTCTTGTTTCACAAATGCAGCCTGCAGGCCTTAAGCAGTTGAGGATGTGGTATGGGATAAGCAAAAATTTTACAGAGGAAGGTCCAGGCGTGGCTCAGGCATCTGTATTAATGTGGGCTCTACTCAGAGTAAGATTATTTAAATTTTTTTTTCCTCTGCAACTACAGCATGATTAATTAGAAGTCTAGATTGAAGTTCATTTTCTTATTTTAGTTTCATTAAAAACTTCATCCAACTTGAAGTCAAATTCCTCTTTTTTATATAAAGAGCATTTAACTGTATCCCGATTTAACTCCAAATATGGCTGTGAGTGAGAAAGAAATTTTTTTGGATACAAAGAGCTTTGGTAAACAGAAGTCAAGGGGTTTAGGTTCTCAAACATCAAATGAAGTTTTGGAATATACCTTGGGGTCAATCCAATGTAGAACTGGGTACAAAGTTGGGTATGTATGCATGCATATGTCTTGTATTGGATACCCATTGCTGCTTAGATAAATTGCCATAAGTTTAAGGTTTAAACAACACAAATTTGTTATTTTATGGTTCTGGAGATTAGTGTGAAATGGGTCTTACTAGGCTAAAATTAAATTTTTGGCAGGGCGGGTTCCTTTTGGAAGGCCCTAGAAGTGAATATTTTCCTTGTCTTCTCCAGCCTCTAGAGGTTATCCACATTTGTTGACTTGTGGCCATCTTAACTCTTCTAAGTCAGCAATGGAAAAATTACTGACAGTAAATCTTGAGAGTCCAAGATAAAATACTATTTCATTTCTTTGATCCTTCAATTAATCATACATGTATTTCGGTTATGCTCTCTATGAATGGCTTCACTTAAGGGTCCTGCTTGATCTATCATTTCCAGCAGGGAAAGGATCTGATGGGAAAGGCACCCAGACAGCCAAGGGAGTGGCAGTTCCTCTTGGGAAATCAGAGCCTGTTTTGATGAATTAGTGAAGGGGGAAGACATACAAAAGCTTTCAGGAAGGGAGAATTGTCTTTGTAGATATTCCTGTTTAATGAGTAATCTCAGGAGATAAGAGAGGATCAGAAGAGAAGCCTAATTTTTAATGTGGCATTTATTGGACTTAAGATGTTATTAATGAATCCCAGCCCTGAGTCTCACATCTACCTTTCAATATGTGTTGAAAATGTTTTTTCCATGTAAAAAACTCCAATAAGTTTAGTCTGATTCTTCAATTTTTCATACACACTCAATAGCATATTCTCATTTTCTAGAACATCACTTCTTAAACTTTTGGTCTTGGAACTTCTTAACATGCTTAAGAATTACTGAAGATCTCAAAGAGCCTTTGTTTATAATGGGTTTTATCTATTGATATTATCATGCTGGAAATTAAAACTGAGTTTTCAAAACTCCCTATTAATTCATTAAAATAGCAATAATGATAAACCCATTCTCTTTTAAAATAAACAACACATTTATAAAATAAAATTAAATCTTACAAAACCAACAAACACATCTGCTTTAAGGAGATTTTTAAACATTTTCAAATTAAAGAGTTCTTGCAAATATCCTTAATGTCTGGCTTAACAGAAGACATCTGGATCCTTACCACCTGTTTTCTACATTCTCTCTCTTGCAAGATTATATGCCCAGAAAATGCCCTTGTATACTTATAAAAGAATGAGAGTGAGAAGGCAACTCACATTTTAGGATTGTAGTCACAACAGTTTTGACATTGCTTCTCCCTTCCCCATGGGTCCTCAGGACTCCCCGGGTTCTTTGATCACACTCTGAGAACCACTGCTCTGGTATGTATCCCAGCAGGGAGTTGGTACAATATGGATCCCAGTTAAATGACAAATTATAAATGGCAGATAAAATGTGCTTGGACTGGAGTCAGAGGAAAAACTGTCTTAAAAAGAGCAGTTTTATTTCACAATTCCATAGTGCCACTGTCAGAGAAGTTAGTTTTTAAAACTGTAAGAGAGCTGTGTCAGGTAGGCTGGTCCTGTCCTTTTTCACTCTAAGATTCCCTCTACATAGGTCTGTACTATATTTTAATCTTCATTTTGTTCTGAGAATTTGAAACTAGAAGAGGTTTTGGAAATAGCTATTAACTATTGCATTAAGCACAAAAGTAAATTTTCATTTTTAAGTCCTTTTAAATAAGTAAAACAGGTAGAACACTATTTTAAAGGGAAGAGGTCAAAACATTTGATCAATATTCCTTTGAAAATTTCTTGGAATTGGCCTCTAAATTACATTAAGACTAACTTCAAATGTCTTATTTGTTCCATCTCAAGTACTAGATACTGCTAAGGGTGGATCAAATTTTGAACCACCTGTAGTATTTCATGGAGAAAATGAATGGCAAGGTACCCACTCTTAAGAAGGTCCAAGTCAGTGGTTCTCAATGGGATAATTTTGACCCTAGGATCCATTTGGTACTGTCTGGATACATTTCTGGTTGTCATAATTGAGGATGAAGGTGCTACTGGCATGTAGTGTAGAAGCCTGGGATGCTGCCAAATATCCTGTAGTGCACAGGATAGCCCACAAAAAAGCATCTGGCCTCCATTGTCAACAGGGATCTGAATAGAAAACTCTGCCTTAAAGAATGACTTTACATTTAATTTCCATCTTAAAACATTGGTATGTCTTTTTCCAGAGGCAGCATTTATTCTGCTCTCTTAAATGCAAACTTAATCAGCTCTCCATCCATTATGCATTTTAAGTAATTTTTATTACCTCAATGTGATTACCTTATAAGTTTATACAGTATAAGTTCTGGTTTTAAAACTGGGTAAATTGTAAGCACAGCTGAACTTGAAAACAAGATCTCATAGTTATCTGAGAAATAATGGGTTAATAGAGGTTTTAAAAAAGTAATGGTAAACCAAATAGGGTCTTTCATTGTTGCAGAAATCATCAGAGGATTTCTATATCTAGTACACACCATATACCTACAAACAGGAATATAATGCATGTCATTTTGTGAACGGGTGTCTCTTTTTACAGGGCTGGGGGTGGAACTCAGGGTTTTCCCTCATGCCAGGCAAGAGGTCTACCACTGAGCTACATCCCCAGCCCAGGGACTCATATTTAGGGAACCCTTTGAGTTTGAGTATTTTCAGAAACTCGGTGAGTTCTGTTTTGAAATGAGACACACACTTTCAGAATTTCATATGTTAAGTGAAAACCCAATGAATCTTACTATTTTCTTGCTATTTTCTCCCATTTAGAAAATATTCCCTTTGTTAAAAGCAATAAAAATAAAATTACCATTATTTTATGCCAATATTCAATGCTGATCACAGAAAATGATCCTTTTTGAAACAAATCAAAGCTGTGGTGACCCCATGATTAAAAGATTAAAAGCTTCAGAGCTGTGAAATTTTTAACCAAGTGAACAATAATAATTAGGAAACTTCTTTTCAAAGTCTTCCAGATCTAAACATATTTATCATATCATTTTACTCTAGACTATTCAAGATTTTTCAGAGGGGGATGAATCGCAAAGAGATGCTTCACTGAAAGGGGAAGAAGAGGAGGACAGAGTTCTCTACTACAGCACTGCAGAAGAGCCAGAATGTGGCATGATTATTGCCAATTACAGGGTGGAATTAAAATTATCATCTACAATTATGAGACAGAATTACTGTTCTGAGCTGTAATCTCCAATTACTAAGACACAGTTAATCAAGATGGAAAGCCTGAAATGGCTGGCAGGAGGAAGGGGAAACAGGCTAGAAAGGAGAGGGGAAACTCCACTCCTTGTTAAGTTCCCATTAAGTCGCTGTTGTGTTACAGTCATGTAATGTACATTTGACAAAAAAATTACTTGCAGTCCCATATTTCATTTAGTGTGTCAAATGCTAAGCAGTTTTTTAAAAAAAAATTGCTGTCATAGCAACACCTATCTGCAAATACCATAATATGTTTTATGTGCAAGTTAATAAGGGCTTTCTTGCGATTGTTTGTGTAGCTTTCCTTTAAATTATTTCTCAGGCATGCTTGGCTGAAAAGTGAATTATTCCTTGTAGGAGAAAAGAATTTAGTAGTTCAATATTAAGGCCAGCCTTAACAACTGGGTAGAGAATTTGACATCAGAGTTTAGGTTTGAATTCAGATTTCTTACAAGACATTTAAAACCAAAAGTAGCATTTATTTCTGTTTATGAAGATAACAGTATTTTTATATTTTGTACTGCAATACTGGATAAAAACTGTGCTGAGCATATATACTATTTAATATGTAAAGTTCAGGGAGGTTTGAATTCTGTCTTTTCAGAGAGCTTAGGAACTGGATGCTGCCCTGAGGCACTGGCACAGAGGAAACGGCAGGGGCATTACCTTGAGATGCTCTGGACTCAAATTCTAGCCTTGCCTCAGGCAAGTGGCTTCACCCAAGGACAATTGTTGGAAAATCGACATTTGTCCAAATGAGATAACAATGTAAACTGCTGGGCCAACTACAAAGTGCTATTCAATTTTAAAATGTTATCCAGTATATGAGTATAAATTAAGAGTATATAGCAAATGCTCAACGAGAAAGATGTCCAAGCCATTTAAATATACTCGGTGTATAGTATGCACCACGTTTGAAATCTTTTTATATGCCACCTCTGATTTGAACTAAGGCAATGGAAGGGAGAGCAATACCACAAAACTACACAGAATTGATTGGATTTAGGATTAGGAATTGGGTGAGGGAGATTATTTTATGCCACTTAAGAAGAGAAATTCTTTTAAATACAAACACTGGAGGTACTGTGAGAAACAGGTTTCCTCCCCTGGGTTAGGGAGCATATCTGTGACTGAGTTGGCTCTCACCTCAGCAGAAGGAAGGAACCTTGGCATTACTTCATTGTCTTTTCCATTAGAAAAAGGGGCAAGGAACAGGAAATCAATTGCAAAGTGGGTTCCCAGGGAGGGCTGGGAGGAAAACTGATAGGCAGGGAGTCTCTCTCCCTAGGTGGAAGAGCTGAGCTACAAGGGCTCTTGTTTACATAGCTAAAGAGCGCAGGGCATGGTAGCAAACACCTGTAATCCCAGCTACTAGGAAGGCTGAAGCAGGAGGATTACAAATTCCAAGCCAGCCTCGACAATTCAGAGAGTTTCTGTCTCAAAATAAAAGTAATAAATAAATAAATAAAGGACTGGGGATGTAGCTCAATGGTAGAGCACTCTCCTGGGTTCAATCCCCCAGTAGAGAGAGAGAGAACTGTCTTGGGTGGAGCCCTCAGCTTGGCTGTGTGAAGTTCCTTAACATTTCTGTACCTTGGTTTTTCATTAATAAAATGGGGATAATTCTACTCAGTGGGTTATGACGGGATTTAATTCATGTTTAATGGGAAGCTCCTGGAGCAAACTCTACACACAGTAGCACTTAATCCACTTTAGTGAGTTTACGTAATACTTGTGTTCTATAAAATTTGATAAAGTTTTACCTATTTGCCTTTGAAATATGTTCACCTCTGAAACCATTACAAATTTATTTTCATTTTTCCTTTTTCAAATTCATTCAGAGACATAATCATTGGAATGTTATTCCTATAAGGGAAAAGAAGAGAGGTTTGGGTGTCAGTCATATTTCCAGTGAGACCCAGATATTCATCCTGTGTGGAGTTGAGTAAACTGACTTCGTTTATATTTTGTTTGCTCAACTGAAGGTCAGTGAATTTAAATGTATCTGAGAACTATAAAATACCAAGAAGGTAGTTGGCACACAGTAGGTATTCAGGAAGTGTCATTTGTCTCCCTTGATTATCAGGACAACATCGCGTGACATCATCACATTAACTGCCCTCTAATCCTCAATCGACCAAAGAAAATAAACCAGTCCTGGCATGAGCACTGGCCTGGACTTGTGAGAATGACAGGGAAGTTCCCATTGCTCTACCACTGAACAGAGTGCGTATCACCAAGTTGCTGGTCTTTCCTAGATCATACTCTCCTTCAGACCAGGAAAGCATGATGTTCTTGATACAATGTCATGAATATAACAGTCCTGGAAACACATTCACAAATACGGATGGATAATCAAAACTGAGTCAAGAGAAAAAAATTCTATTTCAATGGAAAACTAGGCATTGCTCAAAGAACACTGGTCATCTGATTCCGATTCTATAGAATGTGTTTTTGTTTTTTTTTTTAACTCTGGAAGTTACAGATAACTAATAGCCAAGCAAAATAATTCTCATTGATAGATGTGCAAATTCTTGCTTATAAAAGCTGAGCATGGTGGTGCATGCCTATAATCCCAGCAACTCAGGAAACTGAGGCAGGAAGATCAGGAGTTCAAAGCCAACCTCAGCAACTTAGTGAGGTCCTAGGTCATTTAGTGAAACCATGTCTACAAATAAAAAATAAAAATGGCTGGGGATGTGGCTCAGTGGTCAAACACCCCTGGGTTTAATCTCCAGTAACAAAAAAAAAACAACAACAACAATGAAAAACCACACACACACACACACACACACACACACACACACACACACACACACAAATTCTTGCTTATCTTGTGAGGTTCAATTTATTCCCCACTCCCACTATGGAGGAAGCTAATTTTGCCTCCATTTGTACATTCTTCATTGTTCTTTGGCTTCTCCTTTGGACTGGTGACATCCCTGTAGCAGTTTCTTCATTAATCAGTTAAAATCTTTGATGTGGTTCATTATATGTATGTGGGGATTAATGAGTTTAACTAATTTTTAAATTTTAACAAGTATGAAATAACAAATACCTTTTATGTGCCTAATGCTATATGAGGCACTGTTATAAATACGTGAATATGTTATGTAGTTCTAGATCTTAAGACATATTAAAATTTCTCTAATTTAAGCACATTTACTAGTGAACAAATATTTTCAGTGATATCTCTTGTGTTTCAATTAAATTTCCATGTCATTAGATGAAGAGAAAAAATACCTGAACAAACAATGTTATTTTGCAAACACAAATTCTAAAAGCTAAAGAAAAAAAATAAAAATTAGGAGTGTGACAAAAAAAAAAATTTTCAAGTTTCCTACTGAATATCTTACAGGTTTTTAATAGTAGATAAAAATATTGCTTTCCATTGATTTAAGTGAATAGAATAATTCTCATTTTTCTGATTAATAACCTGAGACATAGAGAACAGAAGAAATTATCTTACTGCCTAAGGACTAAGATTAAAAAGTTTGAATTCTGGGCTTCCTGATTTTCAGCTTAAATACTATAATATTAATTACAAATATGCTTTAGTATAATGAGTTATCTTTACTGAAACTTGGTTTATCTAACTTTTCCTTTGATATATTCTTTCATTTCACCCTTTAGTAACTTTTTATATATTTGAAAATAGATGTGATTTTGTAGACCATGAAATTCTGAAATGTACTCTTTCTTATAGGCAAACCATAATGAGTAGGCTTTGTCACAGATAGGAATCCAATAATTTCATTCTTTTTCATTGCTAATTTATAGTCATAGAGCAGCTTTCTAAAATTATCAATGTAAAACATGCTTTTGAAATTTTTTTCAAATTGCAAAGGAAGACTATGAAATAGAAAATAAGGTTCTTACCTCAGTTTCCTAAACCCCAGCTCATTTCCCTGAAGATGTGCTACCTGTTTCTAGTGGGTCTTTACATGAACATTTTAATGTATATAAAATTTACATTGATCTATCATTTAAAGATTACTTAAATCACACTCAATGGAATTCTGTGCAACTTTTAAAGAGAATGAGAGAGGGCTTGAGTGTCACTCATTCATAGAGTGCTTGCCTAGAATGCATGAGACCCGGGTTCCATTCCAGCAATTCAAAAAAAAAAAAAAAAGGAGGGGAGATTTTATATGTGCTGTTATCGAAAGATCTTCAACATTTATTAAATGAATATGAGAAGAAATTTAGCCTATTGCTAGCATACATATTGGAAATATTTCTCAGTTGGCCTTTTAAATTTGTTATAGTATTTGCATATTAATTTACTTAAATTCTGAAATAATTATTGTTAATTGAAATAGTTATTGTCATTTAAAGTTTATAAAGCATGACAAGTCTCTTAGATAATGCTTAGTGAAAAACTAATTGAACTATGGAGCTGAAGTGTAAGACTGAAATGCAAGAGATTACTGAGAGGCCCTTCCTCCTTCCTTTCTTCCTTCCTTCCTTCCTTCCTTCCTTCCTTCTTTCTTTCCTTCTTTCTTTCTTTCTTTCTTTCTTTCTTTCTTTTCTTTCTTTCTTTTCTTTTCTTTCTTTCTTTTTTTCTTTTTTTGGTACTGAGGTTGAACCCAGGGGTGCTTTACCACAGAGCAACATCCTGTGTCCTTCCAATTTTTAATTTTGAGATAGGATCTTGCTAAATGCTTAGGGACTCGCTAAGTTGCTGGAAGTGGCTTTAAACTTGTGTCCTTCCTGCCTCAGCAATTTAGCAAGATCTTAAAAAACTTACTGAGACCCTGTCTCAAAACTAAAAAGGGCTGGGGATGTAGCCCAGTGGTAAAGCTCCCTGAGTTCAATCCACAGTATCAAAAAAAAAAAAAAAAAAACAAGCATATTGATATTGAGGATTCAAGAAGGAATATCACAGAAATAATGTTTCTTTCTCATTATATTTCATCAATACATGCCATCAACATGACATCGCTGATGATGTTAATCTTAGGTCATCTGGCTAAGGTGGCCCTTGCCAGTCTTCTCTATTGTACATACTCTTTGTAATCCAAATCACAAAGGGCAACTTGCACTCAAGAAGGGGAGGGAAGTATCTACATAAATTATTAGAAATTCTATAAGGAAGATTAGTCCTCCATGCATTTATTTAATCATTTATTTATATCAGTATAGATTCATATATATTAATTTTTACATTGAGTTTTATCCAATTCAATGCTACTATTTTGTACTCAAGTTTCCAGGTTTGGCATTGGAAATTCTTTGAGGTTGGCTCTTGTATCCCTCGGACACATTAACCCCTCTTTTTTATCAACATTTACTTACTTTCTAGTACTGCAGAGACTGCAGTTTGATCTTGTATTTTCCCTGTTCTAGTCACACAATCAGCTGTTTCTCTAAGTTGCTCTGTTTCCTTTCATGGAAGAATAGTACAACCCCTTTAATTTAATAGGGCTTTAATGGGAAACCAGATGCCTTAACCTGAAAGTTGATCCCATTTATTGATTCCACTTATAATGATTTATTAAGTATAAAACTCAATTGTTATACTTAGTAAGTATCAGTTATTAGAATTAAATATTAAATTATGAAACTGTAGTTTGTGAGACCAGAGTCATTTTGGGGGAAAATACTGCAGTTATGTAGCATCAATCTTCAGAAATAATCTTCATGGAACACATGATTAACACAGGATACAAATGACTGAAGAATTCTTTTATGCTAGATGAGGTAATCTCTACCAGGCCCATGTTCCATCACTTACAATTATTTTACCCACAACATAGAAATTTGAGCCATTTAGAATTTAAAGACTATCATCCAATTAATCTCTGGTGATGCAAAGTTTAAAGCTCCCAATCTGGAGAGTCAATCCATTGTGCTATGGACTGAATGTTTGTGTTCCAACAAACACATGTGTTTATAAGTTGAAGCCTAATTCCCACTGTGATGGGTTTAGAGGTGGGGTCCTTAGGAGGTAATTAAGTGTGAGGGTGGAGCACTGATAAACAGGATTAATTCTGGTAAAGAAGAAGCATGGGAGAGTTTGTTGCTTCTCTCTGTTCCATGTGAGGACAAAATGAGAAGGTGGCCATCTACAAATGAAGACATGGGCCCTCACTAGACACCAGATCAGCTGGTGCATTGACCTTGGACCCAGAACTGGGAGAAATAAATGTTTATTGTTTTTCTCTTTTCTTTGTTAGTGGTATTGAGGATCTAATACAAGACTTTGTATGTGCCAGGCAAGTTCCCTAACACCAAGTCATATCCTAACTCCTAATGTTTATATTTAAACTACCCAGGTCTATTACTTGTTTTAGAATCCTGATTTAAGACATAAAGGAAGTGTTAGATGTCTAACCATCATCTTGAAGATATGCTGTTATTATTAACTCAGTTCCTAACCCTGCCTAACAATACTTAAAAATGTAGTTATAATAGTGTGTCTTAACCCAACCATAAAGATGCAATGAAGTTAGAAGTATTCAGGAAGCATTCCAGACCAATCAGCACTGAGGAAAAAGACAAGTTCCATTGAAAAAAGACAAGTTCCATTGGTTTCCAGTGACAGCTAAAGATGTGTCAAGAAATACTGCTCCTTGAATATTTTCATGTTTCTGCATGGTCAGAGCTTTCAAAGCAGAAAATCTGGCACCTGGATTAAAAGATGAATAGCTAGGCATGTTGGTTAATGACTGTATTTCCAGCTACTCTGAGAACTGAAAGAGGAGGATTGCAAGTTCACGTCCAATCTCAGAAACTTGGTAAGCATCTGCCTCAAAGAAAATATGAATGTGGGATACAGCTCAGTGGCTGAGTGGCTTGTCTAACATATAGAAGGTCCTGGGTTCAATCCCCAGTACCAAAAGTAAATAAATAAATAAAATATGAATGAATAGCAACCCTATAAAGTGAGACCTTGGCAGTGACATGCAATCTTAGATCTCTCTGCAGCCCCATATTTATATTCCATGGTGGTGAGGTAGAGACTTTTCCCTCCAGTCCTCAGACAGGACTTCTTTAAATTTCAGAGCAATGGTCACTATCTTTCCTCCAGTGGTGAGAATGGATAGATGTACTTGTCATTCCTAAATAAGCTTGAGGTTTCATATATTATAGTATAGATATTAAGTGTCCCCCAAAAGCTCATGTGTGATACAATGCAAGAAGGGGTAAACAATTGGGTTATGAGAGCCTTAACCCAATCTGTGAATTCATCCCCTAATAGGAATTAATGAGGTGGTATCTATAGGCAGGTAGGGTGTAGCTGGATGAGGTGGGTCATTGGGAGTGTGCTCTTGAGGTTTATATTTTGTCTGTCAAGAGAGTTATCTCCCTCTTTCTCTCCCTCTCCCTCTTCCTGCCTCTTTCCCTCCCTCCCTCCCTTCCTCCTTCTTGGTGCCATGTTCCCAGCTGCTTTTCTTCCACCACACACTTCCACCATGATGTTCTCTGCCCCAAGGAATGGAGCCATCCATCTATGCTCTGTGACCTCTGAAAACATAAGTCCCAAAATTTCATCCTCTAATTATCCTTGTCAGGTCTTTTGGTCACTGCAGCAAAATAGCTAAATAAAACACATACTCCAGGGTTCTCCTCTGTAGTCAAAGCCTCTCTATGAAAATAGGTACATCTGGATCTGACTAAATTGCTTCCAAAAGGAACTGGGGCTTTGGGAAAAACTTCTCTGTGAACAATCTGTCTCTGATTCAGGGGGTCGGGGGTGTGTATTTGTAGTGTGCACAAATATGTACATAATTGTGATAAGCTGATTTGTTACTGTGAAAGTAGGGTAACATCTAAGACATTTCATAATCTTACTCAACATTTGAGATGACAGCCAGTGCTCCAAGGACACCAGAGTTAATGCTCCACTCCTACAAGCACCCATTGGTTTGATGATACCTATTTGCTTTTCCCAAGTATCTCCCCTGATTTGTTTATGCCCATACTGTACCTGTTGTTAAAATATTATGAATATCACTCCAATTAGAAACACCAATATACTGAGTTCCAATGTTTCACACACAAAAAAGTCTTTACCTTACTGTAAGTTAATAGAAAACAAACTAAGATTTATTTACTTTTTCCCAGATAAGCCTCATGACAGATTTTGACCAAATCTGTGATTTCAACAGTGTTGCACTATCTCAGCATGCAAGGGTGTGCTATGAGTTTTCAAGTCAATTTCCTGTGTTTCATTCTGTTTCCTCTTTCAACTAACACCATTTGAGAAGAATGAGAGAATTATTCATAACATTTTGTACTTCTTTTACACATTTTTTCCTCTCAAGGTGCAAAAAATTACTTCACACTGAGTTCTGTAGGGATTATGAGAAAGAAGTATCTGAGGTGGGTAGGCTGTCAATATTTTCATAATTGTCACAGATGATGTTGTTATGGCCAGCACCAGGAAGCAGCAGTATGGATAAATTGACTGAATATCACCATAGAGAATGTCCAGGTTGACTATATCATATGGAGTAGTTCTACACTTCTTTGTAAAAGAGTAAGAGGAAATCCTCATAAGAAAGGACCTCAAGAAAACAGTGTTTTTTTGTTTGTTTTTTGTTGTTGTTTGGTACTGGGAATTGAACACGGGCACTATACCACTGAGGTATATCCCAATCCCTTTTTATTTCTAAATTTGAGACAGGGTCTCACTAAAGTTGCTGACATTGGCCCCAAGCTTGCCATCCTCCTGCCTTCACCTCCCCGGTCACTGGGATTACAAGCATGCATCACCACACCTGGTTAAGAAAATAGTACTTTTAAATTACAAATCAATTATGATTTATTTTCAGACCTCTCTGAAGAATAACTAAACTCCACCTCTGTTTTAGCTCTTTTCTGTTGTGACCAAAAGACCTGACAAGAGAAATTAGAGCAGGAAAAGTTTATTTGGGGGCTTGTGATTTTAGAGGTCTCAGTCTATACATGGCTGACTCCATTTCTCAGAACTTGAGTACGGCAGGATATCATGGTGGAAGTGTGTGATGGGGAAAAGCAGCTGGGAACAACGGCATCAGAAGTAGAAAGAGAGAGACTTCCCCCCATCATGACAAAATATATACCCCCAAACCATGCCCCCAGTGACCCATCTACTACAGCCACATCATATCCACCTACAGTTCCCTATGAGGGAATTAATGCACTGATTAGGTTAAAACTCATAACCAATCATTTTCACTTTGAACTTTCTTACATTGTCTTCCACATGTGCTTTTGGAGGACATCTAGTATCTAAATCATAATAACGTCCTCACCAACACATACAACTTAATCTAAGAAAGATGTATATTTTAAAGACTAAACCATGCATATCCAACACTTATTCCTGGAAAATGAAAGTGGAATCCCTTGAACAATTATTATTTTGTTTATTCAAGAAACATAATTGATCATGGGTCATATTTGATAGATAATGCAGAATGTACATCTATAGCTTTGAATTGTTAATATTTATCGCAGAAATAAAATCCTTCCAGTTGCCACATTACTGTTAGAATTAAAAATGTTTACTCATACCCTTTGGGTTGTTGGTCATTTAGCATTTAACTGTCATAGAGTTGGTAACCGCTTTTAGTGAAGGAGATATCGACAAATATCTGTGGCTTGCTTTCTTGTCTTTATTCTCTTCAAATAAATTGTGGTATTTATTAAGTAGTTCAGGATTCCCTTTAGTTCTAATCTTCACTGTATCTTTACTGATCTTTTTCTAGTCTGTGGTTTATTAGCATACACTGAGAGTCATGAGTCATTCTTTTGCTCAAGGTTTCCAAGTTCACCATTCGTAACCTGGAACCCAACTGTTATCTGTAGCTTAGTGTGTAATGCATTAACCTACAAAATAATATGCCAAATTCTATATGCATAATCTGGGGATAAGAACCTAACTGTCATCAGATTCTCCAAAGGCGTCTGAGACCAAATTGATAATACTTGCTTTAAAGAAGTATCTCTCAACCTTTGTTTTTATTTATTTATTTATTTATTTATCCATCCATCCATCCCTGGGGATTGAACTCAGGGTCTTCAGCATGAAGGCAAGCGCTGTACTACTGAGCTATACTCCAGGCTCCCTCTTATCCTTTATTTCAGTGTTGTCCCTAAGGGAGTCTTTAAGACATTGTTTCCTAATAGACCTTACCCCATCCATGGAATTTTAATACCAAAATTATATGATTTATCTGTTGATGTGTTAGATTTTAATTCATTGCTTTACACATAGAAGATTTTTTTTGTTCATTGTTTGTTTTTTTTGTCCTACAAGAAGCAATTTTGCCCACTTGTTGGTGATATCAGGCTCCACTGAGAATGGAGTCTACAGGGTGAAGCCAAATTCCTGTGCCTTCAGTTTCTATCCATTCAAGCTCCAATCCTGCCCAAGCTGGCAGTTTGTCAGTGACATCCTCCAAACTTGTGGCCTCATATTCACCGACACAACCAGATCTTCCACTATCCCCACAACCCTATGAAGTTGAGATTAGATTCTTCTACTCAATGGTCCTTCAAACACTCTTAAGATAGTTCTATTTCGCAACTTCTCTTTCTTTTTTTTCCCTTTGGTACCAGGGGTGCTTAACCACTGAGTCCTTATTCTTTATTTTATTTATTTAGTTATTTATTATTTATTTATTTATTTATTAGCCCTGGGATTGAACTCAGGGTCCTCAGCATGCTCTACCCTCAGCTCCCTCTGTCCTAATGGAGTCTTAGGGACAGTCCCTTTTTATATTTTATTTTGAGATAGGTTTGCTCCATCACTTATGACCTCCCTAAGTGCTGAGGCTGACTTGAAGTCACAATTCTCCTGCCTCAGCCTCCTGAGCCACTGGGATTACAGGTGTGTGCCACCATGCCAAACTCAACAACTGTTTCTTAATATCATCATCTTTGATTTGGTTTGGAGCTCTCTTCTTCAATGACATAGTTCCAGGCAAATATACTAGGAGTTATGGCGGAAGGCTTAAGAGTTTGAGCTTTTAAGTAGATAGTAGGTTTGTCTTGATCCCACCATTATTAGATATCTCATGTTGAGTCATGATGCTACCAACAATGTCTATGCAGTAAATATCTATTGATTTTGCCAGGTCTCTATACGTTGCTTCTTCAGTTTTCTTTTTATGAAAACTCACATACCCCTAACTCTCACTGTACATGCATACTGGGGGGACTCCAACAAGCTGACCCTATGGTGAACATCTGACTTACATCTGGCCAATCATCATATCCCATCAACCTTGACCACATAATTTGTTGGATGCAGGGCACAATGAAAATGCTGGACCCTTTGTTTTAAAAGATATTAGAAATTTCAACATAATGACAGCAGAGGATTTAAATAAGTGATAGAGACTTCTAAGTGCAAGGTCTTACATGACTGAACTGCATACCCACAACAAGAGGCTGATGTTTCCAGTCACAGACAATGGCTCACAAAGGACACCTGAAGCAATTGACGTGAATGACAGATCTACACTTCCGTAGGGCTGTTGAGAAAGAGAACATTCTTGCTACAGTTCCAAAGCTTGTAAGGTTCCAGCCTGAGACTATTGATGCCTAAGAGTTTGCCTTGCAGTGAAGACAAAGGAAACCAGAGCTTTGAGGAAGAGCAGAAGTCACTGAGTCTGGGCTGGCACTTCACCCCAGTGGTGGAGTGCTTGCCTAACACATATGAAGCCTGGGTTCTATCCCCCAGGACACACACACACGCACGCGTGCACACACACACACACACACACAGTAGTTACTGAGTCTTAATGACTTTGTTGGAGCTGCTGGGTACAGCTCTTTTATATAGCCAACGAAGTTCAATTATGCTTAAGCCAGTTTAAGTCAGAGTTTCTGTCACTGGCAACCAGAAGAGTCTAGAATACAGAACTATGTCACAGAGTTGCTGAGAGGATGGAAATAACAGTGATTGTTACAAATAAATATTAACTATTATAATGAACTTTTCTTTACATACAAAACTTTGTCAATCTTTTGCATTCATATGCATCATACACTACTTTATATTTTAGTTTATGACAATCAGATTTTATGCTTTTTGAGAATAAAGATTATTTAAAATCTTTATAGTACCTAGCATAGTGCCTTTTACAGAATAGGTGCTGATATATGACTGTGATTCTGTTTAAAAAATCACATGAATTAATTGATCATTTAGTGCTTGCAGGAAAGTATAGATAAGTCTGTTCAAAATATATAGTATCACTTGATAGAGGCAGAAAATTTTTGAGGGAAATATTAGATTTTGAAGTTAGTACTTATTATAACTTGTCACTAAAGAACTTTCTAGGGAATATACATTCAAGGTGAACACGGGATTGAATGGGAAAATGTTTTTGTGGTACTCACACATGCTAGGCAAGCACTCTACCACAGAGCTACATCCCCAGACATATTTTTTTAAATTTTTATTTTGAGATGGGATCTTGATAAGTTACTGAGGCTGACCTCAAAATTGCCATCTTCCTTCCTCAGTCTCCTGAACAGGTGTGCATCACTACTCCCCAACTATCCAGCTAAAATTTTCTTGATTGTAAACGATATATTGAACTTTATTAGTTCTCAGTTCATCAAGAAGTAGAAATATCTGGATATACGTTTAGACATTCTGACGTACTGACTTCATCAAAGTCAGTGAAAAGCAAAAACAGATAAGATCCACAATTTCCACAAGATGGAGAAATTAGTGTTAATAACTCCTACTCTCAGATTCTGGTTAAGTGGCAAAAATATATACACACCAATTATTGTCCAGATGCATGTCATGCCATATTTATAACAATGGGAATCAATTTTCCTGTTAGGCTAGTAGTATTTTCCAAAAGTTACCTCTATGCTTGTGTGTGTGTGCATGTGTGTGTGTGTGAGAGAGTTTTCTTATGGGATGGTGATAGAACCCAGGACCTGTGCACACTGGGAAGGTGCTCTACCACTGAGCTCATCCCCAGTCTCGTTATTTTTATCCTGAAAGAAATCACACAGTATTTGAAATTTTTCTTAAAATTATCAATATGAAGTCAAATTACTGTAAATTGTAGCCAGTATACCTCTTTTCTTAGGTGTAGATAGACACAATAACTTTATTTAATTTTTTATATTCATGTAATGCTGAGGGTCAATCCTAGTGCCCCACATGTGCTAGGTAAGTGCTCTACCACTGAGCTACAACCCAGCCCCACAATATCCTTCTTTTAATGTCACTCAAGTAACTTTTTGATTCTTCTTAATTCTCTCTAGCTGGCTCTCTTTCTCCTCCATCAATTCAGTTCAGTTTTTGCTTTTCCCTTACGTATTAATGCTATTGTATACAGTTCTGGAAACTTTAAGATACATGAACTTTAAAAAAAGAGAAATGTATATTTGAATAAAGTGTCTTCATTCTTGTCATTGTTGTTTGTGTGATGCTGGGATAGAACTCGGGCATTAAGCATGCTAGGCAAGTACTCTACAACTGAGTTACATCTCCAGTCCTGAATATAGGTTTTAAACATTGGTAAAATAAGAACTATGGAATCACAAGCCTTTATATTTAAAAGGGATTCTTTCCAAGCGTGTGTATACTGTCTGACATCTTATACTGAGAGTTAAATCAATATTTTTTCAGTAGATTTTGGAAAAGTGTCACAGATTACTACTAGATGAATTCTTTCACTTTCCAAACTCGATAAGTCATCTATTTGAATGCACTCTGTAATTGCAAAGCATTTGCAAAAGAAACTCTATTTCCTCTGTGAACAAAATCTTGGGTTCCAGGACTGAAAACTGAAAATAGGGAGGGCATATTAAAAATGGTATAGACATTTTTATTCTTCACAGAATAAAATCTAATTTGAAGACATCAACTTCTCTTCCTTAAATTGACAATTTAAAATAATCACTCAACCAAGCAAAAGTCACAAGTCCTTCATGCCACACAATTGTCTGTAACTAAATGTTAATTTAAAGAAGGTGAATTCTTTCTCAAATAAGTTATTCAACATAGGTAACATTCATGTGCTAATAAGAAAAATCTTTTGCCACTTTTTCGAGCCTTCCATATTCTTGCTAACTCTTTCAATTTTACCTACTCCTTTCCACAAGCTATTATTTCCACTGCTCAATATTTACCTTGGGCTTTTATTTACTCAATATACTACTGATTTGCTAGAAGGTATTTATTTCTAAATTGATCACCAATGGAATATTTTTTGACCTAAACTTCAGATGGTATAAGGTAAGCAGCACAAGTACTTTTGGGGCTCAAGAATTATCTCTGTTAATAGATAGGCAAATTTTGGCATTTTTGAATTTGAAAAGTCTGACACTTAGCTGGTCCCCCCAATGCAATTTAATTCCTAATTTAAATGTGAACATCAGTATGAAATTCAAGAAAATCACCTAAAAATAGTGCCATGACCTGAATTTAACCTGTTTACTCTAGCATGTTTTTTGTATAATGCTTTCCTGTTCTGAATGCGCCCATTTAGTTAACTACCACTGAGACTCCCTGAAACATTGCTTTTGCTAGGCCTTCTGATGTATATGGAAAAAGAAAAACATTCTGTCCTTTCCCCCCTGACATCTTCTGAAAGCAAAATGGCTTTTGAAAAGGGTTGACATCTATCATAATATAATAGGCATTATTTAGCAAATATAGTTTATATTTTAAAGTCAGATCACTTCCTGGGGATATGTCTTGAATTAAAAAGCACAAAATGTCTGTTTTCATTGTAACCTTATATTTGCAGAGAAAGATCATAGGCTTTACTATGTTTTGTTGACAAAAAGACAACTTTGGTCATCTAAATGTCTGCAGGCCATTTTCTTTTCTTTTTCTTTCTTTTATCAGTGACTTGTTAGACATAACCCTGTTCTTTTTTTACTTCCAGAGAATGTACCCTTAACTTTTTTTTTAAGGGAAAAGCATATGGCAGTTTTACATGAGCAATCAACCTTGTGAGGATCAAATGAAACAAGTACAGGTTCATCGCAACCCATGAAGGGATGGACAAATGGTAGCTATTATTATCATGCACGAATGATTTACTTGGTGACTTTGGGGAAGAATGTGCAAAGTTTGATGTGTTGCTCATGCTTATGCACAAGATGTGGTGTCAAGAGTCTTACTGTTTGGAATCTCTCAGATTATTTCAAATCCTGTTTTTACCATATATTAACTACATAAAGCTGGTTGACTTCATTTCTCAGAATCTGTTGTCTCATTCCTAAAAAGGGGACAAACAATGCCTAATTCAGAAGATGCTGCTAAAATGAAATGTTAAATCACCATATTTGTAGAAAGCTTCCAATGATTATTTGTTGCCTTCTCCTTCCAAGTCCAGCCCTCTTCTGAAGAGGTAAAATCCCTCTTGCATAAGAACAACCATAGGATGAAGGCAGTAGCCAGAAGCTCAGGTTCTCACCTGAATAGGGAAGGTAAGTATTCCTTTAACACTTGGAATGAATCAGATACTCAGAGAGATGGAGGACTGGTGAGGACAGGATTGGAGAATTATCCAGAAATGACCACTTTAATCTAAGATTTGGTAGAGATTTTCAAGCGTTACATTATCAACATATTCTAATTGTGATAAGTGAACATTTTCGGAAACCAAGAGGTTTCATTTGGGTCTAACATCTACAGTCGTTGTGAGTTAATAAATCTTAACTGTAATACTTTTCTACTATTGCTGTAACAATCACATAGTGCCTTAAAACAACACATGTATGTTGCACGTTTCTATGCGTCCATAGTTTGGATATGGCTTAACAGGATTCTATGCTAATATACTCCTGAAACTGAAATTAAGTTTTTGGCTATACTGTGGTTCTATCTGGAGTTTGGGGTCCTTGTTTAAGCTTAATGTTTCTGGTAAGATTCAGTTTCTTGTGACTATCAGAATGAGAACCTCAGCTCTTAGATGTCACCCCCTCTCCACAGGCATGTACAACATGGCTATTTCTCTGAAGTCAGCTGGAGGGTTTCTGCTACTTGGAATCTCTTTAAAGGAGTACATATGACTAGGTCAGGCTCTTCCAAGCTAATCTCCCTTTGACTAAATTAATGTTAATTGAATTGGGCTTTACTTATATCTGCAAATTCCCTATCTTTGTCATCTTAGCTAACAATAATCATAGAAGTGATATCCATCACATTCAAGGTCCTACCCACTTTCAACCAGAGGGGATTAAACACAGAGGCAAGGATCTTGGAGGTCATCTCTGAATTTTTTTTTTTTTTTTTTTTTGTACCAGGAATTGAACTCAGGGCACTCGACCACTGAGCTATATCCTATAATATAATATAAAGCTGTTCCCCTGCCCTTTGCGCTGCAGTCATTTCCCAACTTCCCAACTTACAACCTAGTTTGTCAGTCTCTGAACATCCTAACTAACTATTGGTTCATCAGTCAGCTTGCAGGTATCCTTCTCCGTTATTGGTCCCTTGTCAGCCCACGGAATTTGACTGCTTAAGAATAGCTCCCCCGCCATTCTCTCTCTCTCTCTCCTCCTCACTTTTCATGCTCTCTCCTGGTTACACTCTCTCTTGCACGTGCTCGCTCTCTTTCTCTTTTCCTCTCATTTTCTCTCTTACCCTGCAGGGAGACACTCTGCCTGTTTGCTTAATAAATTCTCTTATGTGAGTTCCCGTGTACGGAGTGGTTTCTGGGTTCTTATACATTCCCAGACCAATTTTGTATTTATTTAGAGACAGGGTCTCACTGAGTTACTTAGTGCCTTGCTTTTGCTGAGGCTGGCTTTACATGAGCAATCAACCTTGTGAGGATCAAATGAAACAAGTACAGGCCCACTGCAATCCATGAAGGGATGGAATCTGAGAGATTTCAAACAGTAAGACTCTTGACACCACATCTTGTGCACAGGCATGAACAATACATCAAACTTTGATACTCCTGCCTCAGCCTCCTGAGCCACTGGGACTACAGGCATGTGCCTGCACTCGGTCTGTCTCTGAAATTCTTTCTCCCATATCTATTAAAATAGAATACTTAATTGACATAAAAGTGGGAAAACTTTGCATTTCATGAAAGCTTTTTGTTTTTCAGATTTGGAGATTGAACCAAGGGATCACTGAGATATATCCCCAACACTTTTTATATTTTTTATTTTGAGACAGGGTCTTGCTAACTTGCCCAGGCTGGGCATGCACTTAAAATATTCCTGTCTTGGCTTCCTGAATAGCTGGGATTACAGATATGTGTGATGATGCCCAGATTATAATGAAAATTTACATAGTAATTTTTATGATATAAATTTTATTATTTCTAATTATAGTTAGAATGGTATATAACCATGCTCAATTTCAAGTCATTTAGAATATATTCCAGATATTTTAGTGGGATATCAGAATCTTGGTTTTTTTTCTGGAAATTCTTGAGGTAGGATAAAACCAATAATAGGTAAAAAGGAGATAGAAAATAGGATTTTAATTTAGAAATACCACATTTTTTCCAGGCCTATCATTCCCTAGGCCTGTCTCTCTTGAGACCCATTACTCCCCAAATACCTGGGAATCTGTAAATCTACCTATGCCCTATTAATTAACCCCATGATAATTAGATTAAGCAAAGAGAGATATGCTATTTTGAGGAGCTATAATTTAGGGAATTTGCAGCACTATCTATTGATCAGATAATGAAGACCATGTCAGCCGGAGGATCCTAAGAATGACCAGACCACCAGAACCCATCTTGAGATCATCAGACTGAGGTCATTCCTACATACCTTCCCATATTCACCCCTCACCAAGTTACCTTTAAAGGAAGAGCCAGGAAACCCCAAACCATCTCTCTCACACTTGAGATGGCCCACATTCTCCCTTGAATCCATATTCCTTGCTTTACTCTATAAGGTTTATCTCTCTCTCTCTTCCTCCCTTACCCCCACATTCTCCCTTGAATGTGTGTCTACTTCTTAAATAAACCTCTCTATTCCTCTTACTGGCACAGGTTGAAATTCTTTTCCATCACGTAAGCCAAGGATCCCACTGGTCCTGAGTCAAGTTCTCCCTTCTTTCTTGGAACTCCTCAGACCCTTCCTTGGAGACATCGCTACAACTCTTCTCCCGTGACAAAATGAAAAGTTTTGAAGAATTTTGTAGAAAAATGGGCTTTATTTGACATGATGGATTACCTAGTGAAGATATGGTCTTTTCTGGCTATAAGTACCTTCTTTTTTTGCTCTCTCTCACCTACTGACTTTTGGTGGTCAAAGGTTACTTATCTAGTGCAAATTCTGAACAACATAGATGTTTTTGAATCCATCAGTTGGTCTTAAGATATCTGTACACAATTTATGACCTACCCATAGCAAATATATATATTTATGAGAAGCACATTTTTTTTCCTTTGTGATACCCCTTCATGAGTGGGTGCCTTTATCCACTTTCTGCGCAATAACTAAATACCACAGGCTAGGCATTTTATAAAAAGAAGAGATTTATTAGGGCTTGGGATGTGACTCAGTTGTAGAGTGCTTGCCTACTATGTGAAAGGCTTTGAATCCATGCTTAGTACTGCATAAAGGGAAAAAAAATCTTATTGAGCTCATTGTTCTTAGAGTCCATGAATAGGGCATTGACATTTGCTTGGTAACTGGTGAGGGTATCACATGGTGAGATAGTGCAAGCAAGCCAGAAAGAGCTGCTTTTACAACAGAGGCACTTCCTTGGTAACTCTTCCATCCACTAATCCATTAATCCACAATTGGATTATTACATTCATGAGGGCTAAGCATTCATGACCCAATCACCTCATAATAGTTCCACCTGGTCCTAATTCTTAATATCTCACAATGGGAGATTAAATTTCCACATGAGTTTTGGTGGACATTCAAACCATAGAACCAGGCAGGATAAGGTAATAAGCCCAAGTAAAACTACAGCTTACATAGAGCTGGTGTTTCATGCCATACAGCAGGACTGGGGCCTGGGCATACAGTGCCACCTCTGACTTTGAGTGGGATAGGAATAAGGACATGGGTTAGTGTGAAGGAGTTGAACGTTCTCATGGAGAGGAGCTGGAGAAGCAAAATGATACACATGGAATATGTTGCTGCAGTTAAAAGTAATAGACTAGATTATGTATTGGAATATATACAGTTCTCACAAAATCAGGGCTGCATGGTGCTATATATAGTAGCATAAGACTAGAAACAACCCAAATGTCCATTAGTATTCTCTGCAGCTGTAAAACAGAGTGAGAACTACTTTTATATATCCTTGGGGAGTGATCTCCAGAATTCTTATGAAATGAAAAGCAAAGCATATTTTGTATGCTACTATTTATTTACAAAAGGGATATATATATATATATATATATATATAATTAATGAGATGATAGAGGAATAAAAATTAATGTTTTTATGGGGAAGAGACTAAACAAGGTGAAGAGGACAGGGAGAAAAGTTAGTCTTTTCTGAATAAATCTCATTTTGTATTTTTCACTTCAGAAACAAGCAAATATGTTAAATAGTTACAGACCAAGATTAAATAAAATAAAAAGACATTCCATAAATCAAAGAAACTGAAGGAAAAGAATCTAACCAACAATTGAGCTAAGTGACATTAGTGTAAAGAAGGGAAAACATTCAAATGAATTTAAATCACAGCAATTTAATTAAAATTAGTAGTGGAATATATTCTAAGGACAAAATAACTGTAAAGTATATTATTTAATTGTTTCCAGTATATTTGTAGGTGGTGTTAGTATTATTATTTTGAGACTGTGTATGAATTATGGAATAAAGCCAAAGAATACTTATACTGGTGCTGTTAGATATGGAAAAAGTAGATAAAGATGTAAGACCAATGAGATACATAAAAATCCTGCAGTTCTTAATTTGAATTGAACAGATGAAGTTGTGGTGTATTTTATCTTAAAAGAATACACATTTCCTAACTGCTTACTGAAAGGAACTCAAATAACTATGAGTAATATATGGTAGTAATATATGGTAGTAATACTACCATCCCGGTAGTAATGAGAATTCCTATTAAAACCCTAACTCCCAGATTTTGAATTTACATACTCAACCAGGCAGGGCATCTCATAGAAATGGCTGACCCAGGATCTGAGATAGGTAACGCAGAAATGGCCCTGACACATCTTGTTACACCAGAAGAAAATTCACAGTGACACAAGAAAATGTCAGTCATTGGGGCCTGGGGATGTGGCTTAGTGGTACAGTACTTGCCTGACATGCCAGAGGCTCTGTGTTTGACCCTTAGCACGAGAGAGAGAGAGAGAGAGAGAGAGAGAGAGAGAGAGAGAGAGAGAGAGAGAATAAGAATGTCGTCATTGGTCACCTTTGGGGGATATTAGGGAACGAAGTCATCATTATTTTGAAAACTGGAGCATAAAGTGAAAGCCTTTCATTCAGAATGCAATCAGTATAACAGATAGTTGATGAGAGGACATTTGTCCTTATGGAAATGATCCAGTTAATTTATGCAGTTGAAATGACAGAATTAGGATATCACCATTTCCTATCACCTGGTGAATTAATATTTAAGCAAGGATCATCAGTGGCTATTAACATTATGCACATAGAAAAATCACGTGCCTCCAAATATAAGTACTCCATATCACCAATGAAATATTCTCCCCTTAAAAAACAAAATTAACTGGAACTCAATCAAATATCTAGATCTGACTACCAATTTCCAGAAAATACAGGAATATAGTAATATGTTAAATACTACCATGGATATATGATAAACAATATCCATAAAACAGGCAAACCTACACAGTAAGTAGAATATTTTAAAAATATATATTAAAAGAAGTAAAATTCTAGAGATTTGAGAGACATATCAATCAACTGCTACTTATGGCTGTCATTTGAACACTAATTTACCCAAACTACAAAATAATTCCTGAAACCATTGGAAGAAACATAACCCAGACTGGATATTTGGTGGTACCCCCCATTTGTGTACTATAAGTCAAAATGCATTTTGTAAAAATAAAAGTAAATAAATTTAAAAAACAACGAAAAAAGAAATTACTTTCTTGGTATTGTTATTAAATAGTTTGGGTATGTAGATATAGATCTATATATCTGATATGATATTTGAGCTTTGCTTCAAGAAATCTAGGTGGGAGATAAGTTCAGGGCACAAATGAAATAAGACTGAAGAGAAGTTAATTGTTGAAGCTACCTGATGGGCATACAGGGGCTCAATGTACTTTTCTCTCATTGCATACCTGGTTTATTATTCTTCCAATTTTAAAAGTAAAAAATTATTTCTAAAACTATAGAAATGAATGAAAAAATAAGAAACATATGTAAATATTATTTACATGATAAATTATGAAAACATGCTCACAAAATAATATATGTTTCACGAGATCACATAGGAATAAAAATACTCAGGAAACACATTTCCTGAGGAGAGAAAAAACCTTTAATACACATACATATATTCATATAAACACAAACTTATGATATATACATATATTGTATACATTCATATATATCTATATACAATATGAAAAGGACATAAAATATATTTGCATGCTTATATGTGAATATATATACTTTATTCATCCATGCTTATATGTTATAAAAGAAATAAATATGAATAGATGTATATAGATCCTTATGTGAGCATGTATATCAGGAGGAAGTCTTACAAGAATCAAAGATAGTAAAGTTCTACTAATTTAGGAATATTATCAAATCAATCTTCTGCATTCAAGATCCAAAGGAAAAAACAAGTGTACAATTTTTTTTTGCTACATCATTTGGCTCAAAACATAAATACTTTTTTAATAAGTAGGTTAGAAAAGTGCTTTCAGAATTGAAACCGTAAACATAGTAATGTATTTCTTGTAGTTGGCATGCTATTATGAAATATTCAATAGTAGTACAACTCAGTGAATCCAAAGTAACTTATTCCATTTTTTCCTATGAAAAATATCAGATTATTTTAATCCATGAGAGTTTTATTTTTCAAGAAAATGCTAACATTTTTAAAGTCATCAAGAATCAGTCTCTTGATTTTTTTCACTTTGGCTTAGTTAATTTCCATACTCAACATAAAAATCTAGCATACTAATAGAATTTTTTGTCTACCAATATTGATTAATTTAATTGTGGTTTTAAACTCATGTGTCTGAAGCCCCCCCATCTATACACAAGCAATCCATACCTTTTCAATGTATGACTATATCTAGTTACTTTACCTGTTAGGAAAATATTTCTCTAAGTCCCTAAGTGTCTATTTAAGAAAGAAATAAATACAATTTTGAATCTAACTAAATGTATCCTATCACGTATACAAATATTTAAGTTAGAATAACAAAAAAAATCTTAGGTTCTCATTTTAAGAAATATGAATCTCACTAACTTTATGCATTAACACATCAGTATCCTCTATATTATGCCCATCAATTCACTATCTCGAGGTATTTTATGTTAAAATGATAGATTGGGGAGATAGCAATAGGTATTGCTAAATTAAAAATGGTTGTGTTGCCCAAAGGATTTGAAAATGCCAAACTGAGAGTATAATTAAACTCTCTTTATTTAGACAAATAATGATAATGAGCACTGTGATTCTCCAATGAAAGGTAGAAAGTAAGTCATAGTTTTTCTTCAATTTCCTTTCACAGAGTTTTGTATTGGACTAGTGTTTGGTAAAACACAGTTTGGGAAATGCTCTAGGCACCCGGATACTGCCAACAACAGCAGCATGAAGCACATTAAGTCTTTTGGTATTTCTGATTCAGAACTTCTATTTTCTGAAACAGATGCAGCAATTGGCAAATTTACAGAAAAAAATATGGCCATCTATGAAGACACACTCTGGGCATTTGTATTAAAGAATTCTTATACGAAATATAAACTTGTTTTGAGAACTAATCAAGGAAAAGTACATTGATTTCAGCTATAGATAATAAAGGAAGGTGACCTAAAATTTGAATAATGTAATTTTATGAGAAATTATGACAGTCATCATCAGTAAAAGAAAAAGAATATCTGAATGTTTATATTTTAGGAATATAATTCATAAAACAAATGTCATTTTTTACTCTTAAGAACTTACAAAGGAGAGTCTGGGATGTTAGTACTTCTGTACTGGCCCAGAAAAGAAGGTCTGGGAGATAACTAGATCTTTACCTTGATGCCACAAACCAATCTGATGGAATACTTCCTTTTATAGACACACTTTTTGCTAGAAGTGATGTCTATTCTATATAATAATCTGTGTAATCTTAAGTACGTGAACATTGTCATAAGAAAGTTTGTTAGTTGTAGCTCCATTCTCATAATTCTGTAAATGAGATCCCTGAGGACAGAGGGGAGAATAGGAAGTTTTTCAAAGAAGTAGTTTTGCAAAAATAAATTAAAATACAAATAGGGCTTCTTCTTTTTGTTTTCCTCCTCATGCTGGGGGTCAAACCCAAATCCACATGCACACACTCTACCACTGAGTTCCATCTGCAACCTTAATCTAGGCATCTGAGAAAACCTGTCTTCATAAATAGCTACTCTACTGGAACTGTCTGAGGCACTGAGTCATCTTGCTAAGAAACTCATGATGAAATATCAAGCCCCATTAAACATCTGGGCCCTATTTGCTTCCTTTATCATCCCAAATGTTACCTCCCAACACAGGTTTATCAATAGCTAACTACTTCCTAAACCCATGCCTGCCTAACATTATTAAAACCTATATCTCAGGAGACTGAGACAGGAAGAATGCAAATTCCAGGTCAGCCTAGGCAACTTAGTGAAATCCTGTCTGAAAAAGGAAAATTGAAAAAAAGGATTGGGGATGTAGCTCAGTGGTAGAGTACCTATAGTTTCCATCACCAGTACCACAAGTAAATTAAAATAAAATAAAATAAAATAAAATAAACACTATACCCATTGCCTGGTCCAACAAACCAACATGTAACCTTGTCTATTCACCTTCAATTGGAAACTGCCATGCTCTCCACAAGATACTCAGTACCCTACCAACTAGCTCAATTTTTATTCAATCAGTTCACAGAAAGATGGAGAAAATATTGAAAAGTGTTGCTGTGCCTTAGTGACAGCTTTTAATGAGAGTCAAAGAACAGTAGAGAGTAGAATTCTGAACTGGATGGTGTCAAGTTACCTTATTGCTACACAGCTGAGAAGCACCATTTCAGTAGATCTAGATAGGATGTCAGGTTTTAGGATTTAGCACCTTTGTAACTTAGGAGAAGTAAACTTTTCTGAGCCTCAGAGATCATGAAGCATTAAGTTACCATGTTACAGTGAATGAAGTGCATAGATATAAAAGTACAATATAGAGTGCTGGATTTTTACACTGGCTAAAGAAGGCCCTTATAAGAACTTTTTTAAGAATTATAAAATACCTTACAAAATTATTTTCATTTAAAATCACTTCCACCTTTCCTACAATGCCCAAATATCCATAGAATCCTTCATGTCTAACTAAGATTTGAGGAAGCAATACCTTTCAGACATTTCGTATTCCAATATGAAAAATATAGTAGGACAGTATAACCCATAAGAAGTATATTGATGTAAGGATATTCACATCAAGAATCTAATAACCAGGCGTGGTGGCACATGCCTGTAATCCAGCAGCTCAGGAGGCTGAGGCAGGATGATATCAAGTTCAAAGTCAGCTTCAGAAACTTAGTGAAGCCCTAAGCAACTTAGTGAGACCCTGTATCAAAATTAAAAAAAGGGCTGCAGATGTGGCTCAGTGATTTAAAAAAGAATTAAAATAAAGATATGACAAATAAATCTTGTTTTAGGCTTTTATTTTATGCTATTATTGTTTGTTTTATTTAGTTATACACAAAAGCAGAATGCATTTTGACTCAATGTACACAAATGGAGTACAGCTTTTCATTTCTTTTTGTACACGATGTAGAGTCAACCATTCATGTAATCATACATGTACATAGGGTAGTGATGTCGGTTTCATTCCACCACCTTTCCTATGTCCTGCCCCCTCCCTTCAATTCCCTCTACACAATCAAAAGTTCCTCTATTCTTCCCTTATCCCCTGCTCCCCACCATTATGTATCATCATCTACTTATCAGAAAAAAATATTTGACCATTGTTTTTTGGGGATTGGCTTATCTCGCTTATCATGGTATTCTCCAACTCCATCCATTTACCTGCAAATGCCATAACATTATCCTTCTTTATGGCTGAGTAGTATTCCATTGTGTATATATAACACAGTTTCTTTATCTATTCATCTGTTGAAGGGAATCTAGGTTGGTTCCACAATCTAGCTATTGTGAATTGAGCTGCTATAAACATTGATGTGGCTGCATCACTGTAGTAGACTGATTTTAAGTTCTAGGGGATATGCCAAGGAGTGGGATAGCTGGGTCAAATGGTGGTTCCATTCCAAGTTTTCTAAGGAATTGCCATACTGATTTTCAGAGTGGTTGTGTCAATTTGCAATCCCACAAGGAATGTATGAGTGTGCCTTTCCCCCCATATCCTTGCCAACACCTGTTATTGCTTATATTCTTGATAATAGTCATTCTAATTGGAGTGAGATGAAATCTTATGGTGGTTTTGATTTGTATTTCTCTAATTACTAGAGATGTTGAACATTTTTTTCATATATTTGTTGACTGATTATATATCTTCTTCTGTGAAGTATCTGCCCAGTTCCTTAGTCCACTTACTGATTGTGTCATTTGTATTTTTGGTGTTAAGATTTTGAGTTCTTTATAAATTCTGGAGATCAGTGTTCCATCTGAAGTGCATGTGGTAACAATTTTCTCCCACTTTCTAGGCTCTCTTTTCACATAATTGATTATTTCCTTTGCTGAGAAGAATCTTTTTATTTTGAGTCCATCCAATTTATTCATCCTTGATTTTATTTTTTGCACTATGGGAGTCTTCTTAAGGAAGTCTTGCCCTAAGCCAACATGATGAAGATTTGGGTCTAATTTTTCTTCTATTAGGTGCAGGGTCTCTGGTCTAATTCCTATACCCTTGATCCATTTTAAGTTGAGTTTTATGCAGGGTGAGGGATAGAAGTTTCATTTCATTTTACTGCATATGGATTTCCAGTTTTCCCAGCAACATTTATTGAACAGGCTATTTTTTCTCCATTGTATGTTTTTGGTACCTTTGTCTAGTATGAGATAACTTTATTTATGTGGGTTGTCTCTGTGTTTTCTATTCTGTAACATTGGTCTACCTGCCTATTTTGGTGCCTATATCATGCCGTTTTCTGTTACTATTGCTCTCTACTATAGTTGAAGAGCTGGTAATGTGATACCTCCTGCTTTACTCTTCTTGCTGATTGCTTTGGCTATTCTGGGTCTCTTATTCTTCCAAATGAATTTCATGATTGCTTTCTCTATTTCTATGAGGTACATCATTGGAATTTTAATTGGAACTTCATTGAATCTGTATAGTGCTTTTGGTAGGATGGTCATTTTGACAATATTCATTCTGCCTATCCAAGAACATGGGAGATCTTTCCATCTTCTAAGATTTTCTTTAATTTCTTTCATTAGTTTTCTGTAGTTTTCATTGTAGAGGTCTTTCACCTCTTTTGTTAGATTGATTCCCAAGTATTTTATTTTTTGAGGCTATTGTGAATGGGGTAGTTTTCCTAATTTCTCTTTCAGAGGATTCATCACTTATGAATAGAAATGCATTAGATTTATGAGTGTTGATTTTACATCCTGCTACTTTGCTGAATTTATTGATGAGTTCTGGAAGTTTTCTGGTGGAATTTTTTTTGATTCTCTAAATATAGAAACATTATTTGTCATTAGCAAATAGTGTTAGTTTGAGTTCTTCTTTTCCTATTCATATCCCTTTAATTTCTTTAGTCTGTCTGATTGCTCTGGCTAGAGTTTCAAGGGCAATGTTGAATAGAAGTGTGAAAGAGGGCATCCCTGCCTTGTTCCAGTTTTTAGAGGGAATGATTTCAATTATTCTTCATTTAGAATGATGTTGGACTTGGGCTTAGCATAGATAGCCCTTACACTGTTTAGGTACATTCCTACTATCCCTATTGTTTCTATTGTTTTAAATAAGAAGGGGTGCTGTATTTTATCAAATGCTTTTTCTGCATCTATTGAAATGATCATATGATTCTTAACTTTAAGTCTATTGATGTGATGAATTACATTTATTGGTTTCTGGATGTTGAACCAACCTTGCATCCCTGGGATAAACTCCACTTGATCATGGTGCACTATCTTTTTAATATGTTTTTGTATGTAATTTGCCAGAATTTTGTTAAGAAGTTTTGCATCTATGTTCATCAGGGATATTGTTATGAAGTTTTCTTTCCTCGATGTGTCTTTGTCTGGTTTTGCTATCAGGGTGATACTAGCTTCCTAGATTGAGTTTGGAAGAGTTCCCTCCTTTTCTATTTCATGGAATTCTTTGAGGAGTATCAGTATAAGTTCTTCTTTGAAGGTCTTGTAGAACTCAGCTGAGAATGTGTCCTGTTCTGGGCTTTTCTTGATTGGTAGGTTTTTGATGTCATCTGCTATTTCATTGCTTGAAATTGATCTTTTTAAATTGTGTATGTCCTCCTGATTCTGTTTGGGTGGATCATATATCTCTAGAAATTTGTTCATGTCTTCCAGATTTTCTATTTTGATGGAGTATAGATTTTCAAAATAGCTTCTAATTATATTTTATATTTCAATAGTATCCATGATGATATTTCCTTTTTCATCAAAAATTTTAGTAATTTGAGTTTTCTCTATCCTTCTCTTCCTTAGTGTGGTTTAGGGTTTATCAATTTTGTTTATTTTTTCAAAGAAACAACTTTTTGTTTTGTCAATTTTTTCAATTGTTTCTTTTGTTTCAATTTCATTGATTTCAGGTCAATTGATTTTATTATTTCCTGTCTTCTGCTTTTGTTGTTGATCTGTTTCAATTATATTGATTTCAGCTCTGATTTTAATTATTCCCTATCTTCTCCTACTTTTGTGTTGATCTCTTCTTCTTTTTCTAGAGCTTTGATATGTAATGTTCATTTATTTGTTGATTTTTTATTCTTTTTTTGAGTGAACTCAATGCAATGAACTTTCCTCTTAGTACTGCTTTCATAGTGTCCCAGAGAATTGGTATGTTGTATTGCTGTTCTTGTTTTGCTGTTCTTGTTTACATCTAAGAATTATTTTTATCTCCTACTAGATGTCTTCTGCTACCCATGTATTATTACATAGCATATTATTTAGTCTCCAGGTGTTCGAGTAGTTTCTATTTTTTTTTTTTTTTTGTGGTGCTGGGAATTGAACCCAGGGCCTTGTGCTTGCAAGGAAAGCACTCTATCAACTGAGCTACATCCCCAGACCTCTATTTTTAATATTATCATTGATTTCTAATTTTATTCCATTATGATATGATAGAATGCAAGGTAGTATCTCTATTTTTTTGTATTTGCTAAAAATTGCTTTGTGGCATAACATATGGTCTATTTTAGAGAAGGATTCATGTGCTGCTGAGAAGAAAGTGTATTTGCTTGATGTTGGATGAAATACTCTATATACATCCATTAAGTCTAAATCATTGATTGTATTATTTAATTCTATAGTTTCTTTTTTAGTTTTTGTTTGGAAGATCTATCCAGTGCTGAGAGAGGTGTGTTAAATTTACCAAGTATTATTGTGTTGTGGTCTATTTGACTTTTGAGATTGAGAAGAATTTGCTTGATATATGTATATGCTCCATTGTTTTGGGCATATATATTTATGATTGTTATGTCTTGTTGGTGTATGATTCCCTTAAGCAGTATGAAATGTCCTTCTTTATTCCTTTTGACTAATTTTGGCTTAAAGTTCACTTTATCTGATATAAGGATGGAAACTCCTGTTTTTTATGGAGTTTGTGTGCATGACATATTTTTTCCCATCCTTTTACCTTCAGTCTGTGGATGCCTTTTCTTATGAGTATCTTGAGGTAGCATATTGCTTGGTATTTTTAAAAAATCCAATCTGCCAGTCTGTGTCTTTTGATTAATGAGTTTAGGCCATTAACATTCAGGGTTATTATTGAGATATGATTTATATTCCTGGTCATTTTGGCTTATTTTTGGTTTTTAAATTGATTTGGTTTCTCCTTTGATTGGATTTTCCTTTAGGTAGTTCCTCCCTTTGCTGAGTTTCATTGTTGTTTTTCATTTCCTCCTCATGGAATATTTTCCTGAGAACAGTCTCAAGTGTAGGCTTTCTATTTGTAAATTCTTTTAGCTTTAGTTATCAGGGATGGTTTTTATTTTGTCATCAAATCTGAAGGTTAGTTTTGTTGGATATAAGATTCTTGAGTGTCATCCATTTTCTTTCAGAATATATTGTATACATTGTTCCAGGACCTCCTAGCTTTTAGGATCTGGGTTGAGAAATCTGCTTATATTCCTATTGGTTTCCCCTACATGTAATCTGATACTTTTCTCTTGCAGCCTTTAAAATTCTGTCTTTAATTTGTATGCTGGGTTTTTTCATTTTAAAGTGCCTTGGTGTGGATCTGTTGTAATTTTGTACATTTGGTATCCTGTAATCCTCTTTTATTTGATTTTTCCATTTCATTCTTTAGGTTTGGAAAATTTTATGATATTATTTCATTGAAGAGATTGTTCATTTCTTTGGTTTGTGTCTCTGTGCCTTCCTCAATCCCAGTAATTCTTAAATTTGGTCTTTTCATGTTATCCCATAGTTCTTGGAGGTTCTGTTTATGATTTATTACCATCTTCTCTGTGTAGTCAACTTCATTTTCAAGATTATATATTTTGTCTTCATTGTCTGAGGTTCTGTCTTCCAAGTGATCTAGTCTGTTGGTGATGCTTTCTATTGAGTTTTAAATTCTGTTTAGTTTTTCCTTAATTTCAAGGATTTCTGTTTTCTTTTTCAGAATCTCTATCTCTTTATTGAAATAATCTTTTGCTTCCTGCATTTGTTCTTTTAACTCTTTATTAAAGTAATCTTTTGTTCCCTGCACCTGCTCTCTTATATCATCTTTACTTCACAGATCATTTTAATTATGTGCATTCTGAACTCCTTCTCTGACTTTTATTCTACCATGCCGTCAATGGATTCTATTAATATAGCATCTTGGTTTGTTTGGGCTACTTTCTTCCCTTGTTTTTTCATGTTGTTCATGTATCTTCCCCTATAGCAGTGTGGATCCAAGGTATTATAGTTTCTGCCTTATAGATTTATAGTGTCCCTGCAGGTTTTCAATACCTCACATTTAAGGGGAAGGACATATTAATAACACCCAATGCAAATGATATGCAGCTTTAACCCAAATAGCCCCTATAAAGATGTAAACAGTATTGTATTAAATAGAGATGATGTATTTAATTATTATCTACAGTTAAAACAATAGGTTTGCAATAAGGTCTACACTTTCTAATGGTGGGCAAAGAGAGGATGGGGGAGGGTGTTGGATGTGATGTTAATGAGGTAAGAAGTGAGAATATAGAAGTACTAGATAATAGGGAGAGTGAAAGAGGAATCAAAAGAAGTTGGTTGTTAGGAGAAAATGGAGAAAGAGACTCTGAGGAAACATATAAATAAGAGGAAAATACAGTAAAAGAAATCTACAACAAAACTATACTATAGTATTCAAAACTCCCAATCTTCAGTAGATTTCAATGATGATGGGGATGTGATATGAGAATAGGACATGGAAAAAGAAAAAAGAAAAAATTAGGGGGAAAGAAAAAAAGAACCTTGAAGGAGAAATGAACAATTGTTTCTGTTGGAGTTCAATATCTTCTCTGCCTCCCTCTCTTCTGATGGACAGGGTTGTCTGGAGTTCTCTGGTAACTCCACCCTCAGGATGATGACAGTTACTGAGGTGGGAAGATTAGACTTGGAGGCGGGACTCCTGGAGTCAGGGTATAGCAATTGCCAGTCTAACTGGAAGACTGTACCACAGGACTCTTCTTTGGGGTCCGCTTGTGTGACACAGGAGCCTGGTCTTAGCCCTTTCCCTCACTTGTGGACCCCAGGATTCCTGGTCTCTAATTTAGTCTCTAAGTTGTATCTCTCCTGCCCCTGCCCTTTTAACTTTCCAATTAGAAACATCTCTCCCTGGAGGTCCTGAGGGTTGAGCACTGGGACCTGTGAGCCTATCTTAGAAAGCTGTTCTGTACTGGGTAAATTAGGACCAGGCATTGAAAACTGTGAGCCAGGCATGTAGCTGTAGGCACTGGGCTGGGTTGGTGGCTAGTGGATCATTGGGTGATGGGGGTTGAGGAGCTGGAGGGCCCCATTGGCTGCCAAACCAGTGTGACCAGGTACTCCATGGTCATGGAACAGGCTGATGTTGGGTACCAACAAGTGCTCCCAAGTTGTCTCTGGGATCCCAATGGGTTCCAGGCTAGTTGGTTGGGTAAACCAGGAAGAAGATGCCCTCACACCCTTTTCCCATCTACCAACCCTTTGCAAGCTCTCTCCTGCCTCTGCAGCAAGATGGTGGCTATTAGCAGGGAGCACCTAGCAGGGAGACCTCAGATGCAACCAAGCCTGCAGGACCCTTGGTGATGATAGTTCAAGTCCTGGTTGTTATTCCTGGATGTAAGTGGCCATGTTCCTAGGTTGGTGGCCGTAGCAGTGGCTAACCTGTAGGTACCTTGATAATGAGCTTCTAGTTTCCGGCAGGTGTCCCGAGATGGAAGTTGCCACAAGTAAAGATGGCAGCAGTGGCAGGGATAATCTGACATGGTGGCAGAGGTGTCCCAATGCATTGGTAGATGGGCAGCCACAGCACATTCTGTTCACAGGGGGGTGTGGCCTGTCCATGAGTGGGGCAGGCACTGGGCTGGATCAACAAATAAATCTTAAGGAGTACATTTCCTCCAATTTAAAAATCAACAGGATATATATGAAAAATAAAGATTTAAAAATAAATTAAGTCTATATTTATGAGTGTGCCTTCTAATTTTCTTTTATGTATCATTTATAATTTTTAGTTCTCCAGGATGATTTACAAGTACAGGTAATTAAAATGGACATAATACAGTTAGAACATTGGATCCTAGAGGCTTTCATTAAATGTCTACTTATTTTTGCCACTTAGAATTCCTTCTATTCTTTGACAGATTTACCTATCCTGTGCCAACTTGTTTAGTTTTTATTAATTTAGTTAAATTAATGTTTATTAAGTTGGTTATTGCAAAAGCCATACATGATCATTGTAGAGAATATGGGCAATCGAGTTTTTTTTAATCACTTCTTTTATGAAAGAGTTTTGGATTGTACAGATGGGAGTGAGGGAAGGGGTGGGCTGGGTTGTGAGGGGAAGGATGGTAGATTGTGAGACAGACATTATTACCCTATATACATGTATGAAAATATTTTTTAAAAATATCATTGTCAAAAAAAGTTAATAAAAATAAATAAACAAAAGTTAAAAACAAAAAACAGTGAAAGATTAGCCTGAAAGACTCAACTGCCTCAAAACAGTCAAGTAATTGAAGGTTTCCAGAATTTGAATATGCCAAACCTTTATAGGAAAGATTAAATCTTCACTTGTTTAGGAATTTCTCTATTTATGACAATGTTTCTTAAATCCTTGTTAAACCATGAAAGAAAGTTAACTCCACCAGAAAAAGCAGTGAATATAAAATATAAAGGAAAGTCTTGGAAAAAAAAAAGTTATCTGTATTGAAGAACAACCAATTCCATGAAAGGAAAAGGCACCAAGAATAACATCTAAGAAACTTAAAATATGTTTATAACCAGAAAGTAACAAACAGGAAGATTTTGAACTTAAAGGAAAATAAACTACTCTACTATACTTGAATTTCAGGCAGTGTAAAAGCAATCTTAAAAGATCCCTATGGACAGACTCAGCAAATGATAGCCAGGATATGAAATTCCAGCTGTTTTATTCTTTTTAAAGATAATTAATCAGTATCAATGTCATGTAATAGTTTTGATAATATAATCTATGAAAGATCCATCTATGAAACCTTTGTAACAGTTTCTTGGAAAATTATAGGTCATCAATAAATCATCTATTATTTCTTAAGCAAAGCTAAGAAATAAAACATCAGAGATTTTATGACTCCTATATGAAGCGTAGGTATTCAAATACTTTCTTAATTCTTATTTACACTTTTGTCACCATATTTCTTTCTCACAAAAAATTTTAAAAGCTGCTGTTTTCATTTTTGTCATGTTTTGTGTTTTTATAGATTAATTTAAAACTCAAAAATGAAATAAAATTATATGTAATATTAATAGTGTGAGATTATGTCCTAATATAAAAACATTCTATGACAGTTATGTAAAATGATTCCTGTAGGAAGAACTATATTCTAAACTTAGATTTTCAGAATTAATAACATTTTTCATAAAGTTTAGTAAAAACTTCCAATACAGTATTATAACATTTATAGATATTGTATGTTTTTGAGCACTGGCAAGCATTTGCTAAACAATATTCAACATCACAATTGTTAACAATTGAAAAGTGTAAACTCAACAAGTAAAGCTGCTTTGTCTTTCTTGGTGGTGATTAAAAATTGGTTGATAATTAAAAGAAAATAAATCACTTCTTTTCCTACAGTTCATTGTTAGTTGTTTAAGATACTTTTGCTAGTACTTTTATGTTTAAATATTTTGTATATATTAGTGAATAGTACTTCCTATATACTTTTTATACCTTATCATTATGTTATAAATATTTTATCTGAATATTTCCAGCCTGAAAGCAGCTATAGATAAATAATATGTACATCAATAGGTATGGTGATGTTTCAATGTGACTTTATTCATGGACACTGAAATTTAAATTTCATCATATTTCACCTGTCACAAAATATTATTCTTCTTTCCCACAACCTTTTAAAAATGATTAAAATAGCTTTACCTCTCAGCTGTACAACACCAGGTGGTAGACTATGGATTGCTGACCCCTGCTTTATAACCACAAAGATCATGACTCTGCAGCTAGATCATTTGAGTTGAATTGGTAATGCTGTTTGCTAGCATTGTGACCTTGAACAAGTTACTTGGCATTTTTGTGCCTCAGTTCCTCTACTGTGGAAGGGGGAAGCACTACTCTGTAGAATTGTTGAGTGAGTGACTTTATTAGTAAATGGCACCTAATAAGTACTTAATAAACATTTTCTATTATTATTGGTCCTTTCATATTTATATGTAACCCCCACCATGACTGTACATGTTGGGTACCAGTATTTTAATGGAGGAAGATGTGATGAGTGGCACGTAGAGGCCTCATTGGACCCAACTCCATTGGGTTTGTTGGTTGGACTCTGCCACTTGTGCTACTAGGGTAACAAGATTGAGATTAGTGGATCATATATATTGCTGCATGGAAAAAATATATTTCCAAATACAACTTAATTATATGTTGAGCAAATACCTTTTTTAGGCAGGCTTGGGATTTTGCCACCACTTTTCACATTATTTATTTGGGAAAGTACATTCCATGTTTCAATATTTTGTTTATAAACCAATAATTGGAAAATGCTCTGGTCATAAGACAGACTACCATAGAGCTGTCTAAGGGAACAGAAATAAAGGCAGTTGGTAAGAAATAAAAGGTCTCACAATTTGAAAGACAATATCTTTTATTAGATGATGGCTATCATAAAACTAGCATTCATTAGAAAATGATTCCAAAATTTGGACAACTTTTTCATTGACATATTGAAAGTGCAGCTCAAAATGATGGTTTTAAATTGCACTGTTTACCAGTTTCTTTTTTTCCAGCTGTGACTAACAGTGGCTTTAAGTAGACCAGCTCAATAAAGACATATTAAGTGGCTCACTGATAATTAGAGAGTTTTCATTTCTATGTTCTAGATATGCCACTGATTTGGACTCACACTTAGATTTTCAAATTTCCCTTAAGACATGGAACCCCAAATTGGAAAGAATATTTTAATGAAGGGTTGGTCATGACTTGAAGTGCTGAAATTGAACTCCCTACCATTTCCTCCTCCTATCTATTTCCTTGCAGTTCACTATTAAATATCATTATTGTGCTTTTTCCAAAATAAAACAAAATATGTGAGTCTGTAGCTTAAACCTCAGTTTGTGGGCTCATTAAAGTGGCACACAGAGCTCATCCCCTTGCTTGGAAACATGTGCTACATGGTTTCCAAGGGAGTTATGCCCATGTGAATTAAACTTGGAAATTTGTGGAGATTTTCCTTTTTGTACTTGGTTCACAGAGACTGCCCTAGGGCACATACCATCCTGAGAGACTTTGATATATCTTATACTTTGGTCCTGATGATAGGGAGACATAAAAGAGAAAAGTACTCATTCTGCAGATGCTCTAGAGGCAATGATTGAATTTGATGGTGCCATGGAGAATATCTCTAGAATAAACAAAATTTTGTGATTCGGTGTGCTAATAAAAAGACCTGGAAAGTTGGTGTGACAAGGTAGATAGCCAGGTAGAGAATTCAATTGGATCAGATATAAATATTGAAGAACATGGTGGGTCTTGAGAATATTAAAGCAATATTTTACCAAGTTCAAAGATCTTAAAAGTATACAGAATGAGCATATATACTTACAGAAAACTATGCAAAATTCAGTAACTTGGGTATGGTTTGCCTTCTTTTTGAAGAAGAAGAAAGGATTAGGTGTTATGCATAATTCAACTCTAGAAAGCTGGGTTGCATGACTGTACCTCTGGAAAGCTATGGGTTTAATAATTGCCCACTATGGTTCCTTTTCTCCTCACTTTTTTCATATTGAGGAGGTTTAAGAGATGGTGGAGGGCCTGAAAATCTCAGATTCTCTTTTTGTTTTAAATACTTTTTAGATATTGATGGACATTATTTTATTAATTTATTTATATATTTGGTACTAAGAATCCAACCCAGTGCTTCACACATGCTATGCATGCACACTACCACCACTGAGTCACAAACCTAGCCCCTCAGATAATCTTGACAGCCATTTTTTATTAGTTCCAATTACTGCTTTTAATGCCAAATTCTGTCTATACACACCTTTGTGAGTTATTATTCTTAAAATTTGTATCAGAATAAAAACTCTTTATCCCCTGAATCTTCTGGACTTTCTTTTTGATAACAGGTGTTACATTGGTTCATGTTTTCCAATTTAATGTGGCTTTCTGGAAGCTCAACATTGAGCATCAAGTTCAGTTCCAGGCATTATGTTAGCTTCTGCCATGTTTACCTTCTGGAGACATTTATTTACTTGGTTGGAATTCATTGGAAGTACTTCTCAGATAAGTGCAAAATATAATCATATTTAAATGCACTGCAGGTTAATTTTAATTTTTTCCAGAATTTAAGTGTGAATCAGTTACATCATTCCTCATCGTTTTTGACTATTGGGTTCCTCTCTAGTTCAGAGAAATTATAGAGAACTGAAACAATGTTTAGTCTTCCTACAATAATCACTCTGTCTCAAAGGGGAAAATGGACTATGTTTAGCTTACTCTGCACCAGGCAATGAGCTAAATATTTACACACCTTGTTTCCCTTTAGCTTCATGGCTATACTCTATGTCAGGGTCAGCAAACTTTCTGAAAAAGGCCAGATAGTAAATATTTTAGGTTTTGTAGTCTATGTTGTAACAATCTCTGCCATTATAATACAGAGGCAGACAGAGACAATATGTAAACAAATGGCATGGTTATGTGTTAATAAAACTTCACTAATATAAACTAGCTGACAGCTAGATTTGGCCTGTGATCTGTAGTGTGTTGATTCCTGCTCTAAATGAAGGAAAATTTCACCCATCTTTCAGATGAGAATACTAATTCCAAGAGAAGTTAAATAATTTGGCCAAAGTTCTACTGACAGTAAATGTGAAACTGACATTTGGGTCTTAGTATATGAACCTTGTTTGATTCCCAAAACCCTGCTCTTTCTCTTGAGTCATGCTGCTTTCAGAGGTCAAATATTTCAGCTTCAGTTTCCTGCTCTACCAACCAGAAGATCTGAATTCAGATGGCCTTTACTATCTCTTTCTCACTCAGCAGGATTTTAACATGTTTTGTGCTGTAGACAATTTTGAGTCTAACAAGGCAATTTTTGAGAATAAACTTTATAAATGCATAAAATAAAATGTACAACTTTACAGAGGAAAGCAATTATATTAACATACAGTTTTCAAAAAAATATTTGAAGGTTATAGGTTTCTCAGTGTCAACACTACTGACATTTTGGACTGGTCAATTCTTTTTTTGGGGGGTAGGGTGTCCTGTGCACTGTAAGATGTTTTCAGAATCCCTTCCCACTACTTACTAGATGCCAGTAGGACCTCTTCCCCAACTGTAGCAACCAAAAATGTCTCCATACATTGCCAAATGTGCTATGTGGGGTAAAATTGCTCTAATTAAGAGCTGCTGGGCTATATTAATAAATGTACTCTTCCATTAGCATGTTCAGTGATAAGATACAGTGGACAGTCTCATAAGCATCAAAACTTTAAAGTAGTGGTAAGCATCAATGATATTTGATATCTACAAAAGGGGAATATGACTGTTTTTATCAGCTTTTTTGCCCCTGTGACCAAAGGACCTGACAAGAACAATTTTAGAGGAGGAAAAGTTTATTTTGAGCTCAGAGTTTCATTTCAGATGTTTCATGTTGGAAGCAAGTGGTAGAGGAAAGCAGCTGGCAACATGGCACCAGGAAGCAGAGAGAGAGAGAGAGTTCCACTAACTGGAGACAAAATATAAATCCCAAAGGCATGCCCCCAGAAATGCACCTCATTCATTTACAAACTACCTGTCTACAGTTATAATCCAGTTAATTCCTATCAGGGAATTAATTCACTGATTATGTTAAGGCTTTCATAACTCATTTCACCACTAAGCTTTCTTACATTGTTCCACACATGAGCTTTTTGGGGGGGTACCTCGTATCTAAACCATGACAGTGACATAATATCTATTTGTGATTTCTACTGGTAAGGAAATCACAGGTACTGCAAATATTACTCTAGTATATTGTTTATATTCCTGATTGAAAAAAAATATCACTACAAGCCAGAGGTTAGAGAAGATAAAAATGAAACCCCTCTAACAGAAGTTCATGGACTCTGAATTCTATCCACAGAGTTCTTGTATATCCATGAGCCTAATATTAGGAACCTTTAGTTTAAATACATAATAAAGATGTGAGGCTAAGTTGGCCTTTACTTAATTTTAACAGACCACAAATATCATCTAAATTTAATGTACTATTTTAAAAGTGATAAAGCCTTGGCTGGGATAGGAAAAGTAATTTTTTCAAGGTCATGTAATTGTTTCCCAGAAGTATAAAGCCATTCCCCAGTGGCCCATGATGATCACTTTTCTCATCTGTTTGTGCTGACACATTGCTGACCTCCCAAACACTGTAACTTCTTGGATCCCAATGTTCTACTAAAACCATAAACTTGATCCTTGACCTCTGAATCTTAATTGATTGTGAATTTTTGAACACCTTAAGAAACAAGAGACTACGAACTAAACCTAAGGACTGTAAACAAAGCATTAGGTTAAGAAGTGATGAGGGAAGGCAGGAAGGAGTGGTACAAAGGTCATATTTGACCGCTTCATTAAGGATTTGAATGAGGGGAAAGACAGCATGTTAGAGCTGCTCTCACATATTGTTATTAAGTTGGAAGAGTTGGAAGTATCAGAGAAGAAACAGGTAATGTAAAAACAACCAGGGAAGCTATGAGAAAGGGCAGGAGGTAAATGAAAACTTGGATTAGAAGGCAGCTGACAGCCTGTCAATAATAACAGTAACATCAGTCAAGTCACCAGTATTGAGTGATACTTTAAGATCCTTGACACTCAAAGTGTGATTCATGAATCAGCATAAGTATTGCCTGAACCCTTGTTAGAAATACAGAATCGTGGACTGGGGATATGGCTTAGTGGCAGAGCATATGCCTAACATGTCTAAGACCCTGGGTTTCATCCCTAGCACTGCAAAAAGAAAGGAAAACAAAAATAAATACAGAATCTTATGAAGATCTGTAATCCCAATGACTCAGGAAGCTGAGGCAAGTGAAACACAAGTTCAAGTCCAGCCTGAGCAACTTAGCAAGACTCTGTCTCAAAATCAAAATCAAAAGGGCTAGGAATGTAGCTCAGTATTATAGTAAAACTGGGATTCACCAATACCACAAAACAACAAAAACCAACAAAAAAAAAGAAAGAAAAAAAAGAAAAGAAACACAAAATCTGAAGCCCCACTCCAAATCTCAAACTTGGAATCCACATTTTGAATAGGTCTATAGATAGTGTAATATTTTTCTGTTTGTCAGTGCTAGAGTTCTAATCTAGGACCTTCACAGATGCTAGGCAAGCACTCTAACACTGAGTTACATCCCCAGTCTATTGGATGTTGCATGTTGAAGTTTGAGAAGTACTGCTTCAGAAAATCTGATGTCAAGAGCTATGGTTGTGACATTGGAAGAAAGTTAAGGTAAGGTTAGTGTAGGATGCGCAAGGACAGAACTTTTTGATTTGAGTATCTGGGGGAAAAATCAGCATTCTCATGTCCTTTACTAAAATTGAAGGGATGTTAATGACTCCATTGGACAGATTGGTAGCTGCTTTTCATATTTCTAGGTAAAATGCTGAAAAATCTACTAAGAGTCAAAAATTTTAATTTGATATACATAAAGAATTATTTTTTTGTTTTCTGAAGAAAATATTCTTTCTTGAAATTTGTTTTTTCTAATTTTTTTAGTTATCAATGGATCTTTTATTTTATTTTTTTGTATGCAGTGCTGAGTATCAAACCCAGTGCCTCACACATGCCAGGCAAGCGCTCTGTCACTGAGCCACAACTCCAGCCCCTGAAATTTGTTGAATTGGATGAAATAACAAATTGCCACTGAGAAATAACAAAGCTATTGATTACCATAAAGAAGAACCTGGGGTAATTTTCTGATTGTTCTCCTAGTTCTTCCTATCATCACTAGAGTCCCCTGAGGGTCTTATTACTTCCTTCTGTTTATTCTCTTTTCTGTCCCCAAAACTGGTCTCTTTTCTGCATTCTCTTGGATGATTTATAATGTTATTCATACTTTTATCCACCTATCTAGCTACACACATATTCACCCATCCATCTACATACCATTCATCTACCCATCTATTTATTCATCCATCTCTCTACCCACCTGTCAATTCAGTGAATACCATCCAAGTCCCAGGAATCATTAAAACATTGAGATTCTGAAAATAAGACATGTCCCTCTTTTAAAAGACTTTTATTCTACTGAGGTAGAAATTCCAGAGAAATCTTTGGCTCTTCCACATCCTTCTCTCATTTCTCACAACACTTTCTTGCATCTGATAACCTTGCCAATTCCAGGCCTAAAACATATGCTGATTTAAGACTGTATCTACATGGCCTTTTTTCGCCTATATCTTATTTTATATCATAATCAATTCTCCTTGATACATTTTCTTAGCTTCCTGTCTACTATCTCCAGTAAATCTTCCACCTTGCCTCTATAGTTCCTTCCCCTAACCCCTTTGGTACTGGGGATTAAACCCAGGGACACTTTACTACTGAGCTTCATCCCTAGTCCTTTTATTTATTTATTTTGAGACAGGGTCTTGCTAAGTTGCTGAGAGTCTCGCTAATTTGTTGAGGCTGGCCTAGAACTTGTGATCCTCCTGCCTTAAATTCTGAGTCACTGGGATTACAGGAGTACACCACTATGCCTGGCTCCACAATCCATTTCTAAGGCTTGCATTTCACCATTATTCTACTTAAGAGATTTTTAGTGGTCTCTACCTACATCTTATATGATGAAGCCCATACTTGATGACATATCATTCATGTTCCTTTTACTAATGACTCTAAAGCACTTTTTTTAGACTCATTTCTTAACATAACAATTTTCCATTCCATACCACAACCTCAAAATTCTAGTATTATACTTTCAGTGTTCCCAGCATGTATCATACTGCATCACATCTCTATCCCTTTCATTTTTTGGTGTGTGTTTTATGCTTGGAATACCATTTCTACATACTTCAATTCTTAAGAACCATTTCCACTATCATCTTTTCTGGGAACAAGTTGTGAAAACAGAAGAGTGTCACAGAAGTTCCAACAAAAGAATTGGTGTGGTCTGAATATTTGTGCCTCCCCATTCATATGCTGAAATCCTAACTCCAAGGTGATGGTTATTAGGAAGTAGGCCCTTTGGAAGGTGATTATGTCATGAAAGTTCCACCTAATGGGATTAGTGCCCTTATAAAAGATACCCCAGAGAGTTAGTTAACTCCCTTCATCATGTCTGAACATAGCTAGAAGGTGCTATGAACCAGAAATTGAGCTCTCATCAGGTTCCAAATTTGCTGGTGTCCTGATCGTAGAGTTTCTAGCCTACAGCACTGTAAGAAATACATTTCTGTTGTATATAAGCTACCTGGTTTATTTTTTGTTAATGCAGCCCAAATGGGGTAAGACACATTGTTTCTTATTAATTATGAAATTGCATTCTTATCTTTGTTTATCAACAAAAGCATCCATATTTTTCATGTTCTTATTGAGTTTTGAATCTGTCTGTACTATAAGATTTTTCCATGTTTTTCTTATTTCTTATGCTACCTTCCACATCATTTGGCATATATTAAATTACTCAAAAAATTCCTGCTCATTGATTGGTTGATTGGCAATTATAGAAGGGTTTTTAAATGTCAACAGTTATTGCATGAGAGAACATTTCAATTTATCCTGCTTAGCCAAAAGGACTTCTTATGCTTTAAAACTTCCTTGGAATAAAAATTTGACAATCTTTCCATAACATCTTAGGAAAAGCCATGGCACCTGTGTTAGTCACTTTTATATCACTGTAAACAAAATATCTGCCCAGAACAACTTAGAAGAGGAAATGTTTATTTTGGCTCATGGTTCCAGAGGTTTAGTCCATGGTCAGGTGATTCAATTGCTCTGGGCACAAGGTGAGGCAGGACATCGTGGAGGAAGTGTATGGTGGAGGAACACTGCTCCATTCATGGCAGCCAGGAAGCAGGGAGAGAGAAAGAGAGAGAGATAGAGAAAGAGAGAGGGAGGAGAGAGAGAGAGAGAAAGAGGAAGATATCAAGGATAGATATAGTCCAGGCCACGTTTCCAATGATCTAATTCCTCCACCCAAGTCTCACCTGCCTATAGTTACCACCCAGTTCATTCCAATGAGGATGGACTGATTAGGTTAAAACTCTGGTTAATAATTTCAACTCTGAATATTCTAGCATCAACAGAGGAGCTTTGGGGCAACACCTCATATCCAAACCATAACAGCATCTCAGCTCTGTAAAGAAGTTTTACTCTTTCTATGAGAAATATCATAGGGATTTTAATTGCAATTTCATTAAATCTGTATAGCACCTTTGGAAATATGGCCATTTTGATAATATTAATTCTGCCTATCCAAGAACATGGAAGATCTTTCCATCTTCTAAGGTCTTCTTCAATTTCTTTCTTTAATGTTTTGTAGTTTTCATTGTAGAGATCTTTCACCTCTTTGGTTAGATTGATTCCCAAGTATTTTATTTTTTTGAGGCTATTGTGAACAGAGTTGTTTTCCTCATTTCCCTTTCAGATGTTTCATCACTTATATATAAAATGCTTTAGATTTATGTGTGTTGATTTTATATACTGCTATCTTGCTGAATTCATGTATAAGGTCTAGAAGTTTTCTGGTAGAGTTCTTTGGATCCTCTAAATAGAGAATCATGTCATCAGCAAATAGTGACAGGTTGAGTTCCTCTTTTCCTACTCATATCCCTTTCATTTCTTTGTCTGTCTAATTGCTCTGGCTAGTATTTCAAGGACGATGTTGAATAGAAGTGGTGAAAGAGGGCATCCCTGTCTTGTTCCAGTTTTTAAAGGAAATACTTTCAGTTTTTCTCCATTAAGAATGATGTTGGCTGTGGGCTTAGCATAGATAGCCTTCTTGAGGTATGTTCCTACTATCCCTATTTTTTCTAGTGTATTGAGTATGAAGGGGTGTTGTATTTTGTCGAATGCTTTTTCTGCATCAATTGAAATAACCATATGATTCTTGTCCCTAAGTCTATTGACATGATGGATTACATTTATTGATTTATGGATGTTGAACCAGTCTTGCATTCCCAGGATGAACCCCACTTGATTGTGGTGCATTATCTTCTTAATATGTTTTTGGATACAGTTTGTCAGTATTTTGTTAAGGATCTTTGCATCTATATTCATCAAGGATATTGGTCTAAAATTTTCTTTCCTTGATGTGTCTTTGTTTGTTTTGGGTATGAAGGTGACATTAGCTTTATAGAATGAGTTTTGTAGGGTTCTCTCCTTTTCTATTTCCTGGAATACTTTGAGAAGTATTGGAATGAGTTCTTCTTCGGAGGTCTTGTAGAACTCAGCTGAGAATCCGTCTGGTCCTGGGCTGTCTGGAAGAACAAAAGACCCAGAATAGCCAAAGCAATCCTGGGCAGGAGGAGTGATGCAGGAGGTATCACAATACTAGACCTTAAACTCTACTATAGAGCAATAGTAACAAAAATGTCATGGTATTGGCACCAAAATAGACAAGCAGACCAATGGTACAGGATAGAAGACATGGAGATATACCCACATAAGTACAGTTATCTTATACTAGACAAAGGTGCCAAAAACTTACAATGGAAAAAAGATAGCCTCTTCAATAAATGGTGCTGGCAAAACTAGAAATTCATATGCAGTAAAATGAAAATAATACCTCTCTCTCACCCTGTACAACACTCAACTCAAAATGGATCAAGGATCTAGGAATTATACCTGAGACCTTTCAACAAATAGAAGAAAAAGTAGGCTTGAATCAACATCACGTTGGCTTAGGACCAGACTTCCTTAACAAGACCCCCATAGCACAAGAAATAAAAGCAAGAATCAATAAATGGGATAGATTCAAAATAAAAAGTTTTTTCTCAGCACAGGAAACAATCAAAAATGTGAAAAGAGAGCCTACAGAGTGGGAGGAAATCTTTTCCACACACACTTCAGACAGAGTACTCATCTCCAAAGTCGATAAAGAACTTAAAAAACTTTACACCCAAAATACAAAGAACCTAATCAATAAATAGGCTAAGGAAATGGGAAGACACTTCACAGAAGAAGATATATAGGTTATCAACAAATATACAAAAAAGTACTCATCGTCCCTGGTAATTAGAGAAATGCAAATTAAAATCACCCCAAGATTTAATCTAACTCCAATTAGTATGACTTTTATCAAGAACAGAAGCAATAATAAGTGTTGGCGTGAATGTGGGGAAAAAGGCACACTCATATATTGCTGGTGGGGTTGCAAATTGGTGCAGTCACTCTGGAAAGCAGTATGGAGATTCCTCAGAAAATTTTGAATGGACCCACCATTTGACCCAGCTATCCCACTCCTCGGTTTATACCCAAAGGACTTAAAATCAGCATACTACAGTGATGCAGTCACATCAATGTTCATCGCAGCTCAATTCACAATATCTAGATTGTGGAACCAACCTAGATGCCCTTCAATTGAAGAATGGATAAAGAAACTGTGGTATAAATACACAGTGGAATATTACTCAGCCATAATGAAGAATAAAATTATGGCATTTGCTGGTAAATGGATGAAGTTGGAAAATATCATGCTAAGTGAAATAGGCCAAGCCCAAAAAACCAAAGGCCAAATGTTTTCTCTGATAAGTGCATGACAATATATAATAAGGAAGGTGGCAGGGAGAAGAGAAGAATGAAGGAACTTTGGATGGTGTACAGGAAAACGGGGTGGAAGTGGGTAGAGGACAGAAAGATAGAATGACAGTATTACCCTATGTATATGTATGATTACATGAATGGTGTGAATCTACATTGTGTACAACCATAGAAATGAAATAAGGTACCCCATTTGTATACAATGTATCAAAATGCAGTCTGTAAAAATAAAAAAGATTAAAAAAAGTTTTACTACTAGCAAAAAACACTTAAAAATAGGACATGCATTGTGGTGGATGAGTTCCAGATAGTTAGGAACTTACATTTGCATAAATATTTTTAGATGTATTGACCAAGAACAGATTATAATTTTTGTCTACATTATTTGTCATGTAGATGCTGAAAACAGGAAAGATATTTATCCTGAGTAGAGGAATTCTCAGGAATGCAAAGCAAAATATACCAGTGAACCAAACAACAGACCAAAGCCATGCAGATTCCAAGGGCAAGGTGATTAGCTTATGTTTCATAAAGGAAGAAGACAAAAGGTCAACTGCAACTCAGATCTCTGATGTTGGGTAAGGGCAAATTAATATCTTGAGCTTTAAATCCAAATGATTAAAAAAGATCATTTATAGTAATAAAAGCAGTGCCAATAAAATAAACAGAAATGTAACTTGATATGGGAAGAAATGAGACTAAAATCTAGATGATATGAGTGCAAACTCCTCTAGTGAGTTCTGCAGGTCAGGACTCAGTCAGAAAGATGCCATTAGCCTGGCAATCTCCAGCAACTGAAAAATCAGTAACAGCTTTAATTAAACACTGTGAGAAATGTGGACCCGCCATAGTCATTTAACCAGTATCTGTCCCTCAGGAGACATACTGATTATGAGTTTACAATCTCAAAGTCAAAAGGTCATTGTTTTCTTAAGTGATTGCTTGACTTATTTTTTTCACAGCATTCCAAAATTTGATCTTGGTTATATGGTAACTCATGAAACTGACTGGATGTAGCAGATGAAGACAGACAATAGATAAGAAACATCACTCTTTCTTACTTTTTTGATTTCTAATTCTAGAACTGAGACTCCTGGGAATCTCAGGAGCAGCAGTTACAACTGAATGTGTTGTGAAATATGGAAAATTTAACAAGTGCCACTTGTGAGTAAGTCCTCTTGATAATATGTATGCTGATGTACAAGACAATAATATTCTAAAACATAGCAAATTTTTTTGGCTTAGTAGAAAATCAGAATGTTTTTGTAGATGTTCAGAGATGGGTTTGCTGAAGGTGAGGACGAACGATGCCTACCCTACCTAGCCTTACCCATCATGTCTACTCAAGCATCAGAGATGGAGCTCTGAAGGCATGGATCTAATTTTATTTAGGGTTGCACAAGACATATATAGGCACATTATCCAATCAGGTTAACACGCTTGTTAAAGTATAACAGAGTCAGCCTATAGGTGAACTATACGTCGAGGGTCCAGGCAGTGTAAACAAACCAAGCACGCCTAAGCAATTCTGCCCAGCAACAGGTCTGAGACAAAGGACTGGGGGAATGGCAAGCTCCAGCACACAGCATGAGGCAAGGCAGAGCAGGCAAGCTCACATCACAGCTTTCTGTGATGCATGTCAGAACGAGGCCTCCCCTCAGCTCCAACTCAGCCTCAACAGCTGCAAAGACATTCATTCCATGGCGAGCCTTTACCATTACCTCAGTTTCTCTGTCCACACTCTTTGGCTTACTTAGACTATGGTCAGTGACTGCTGTCAGATAAGCTTGAGGAATGTTCCCTACATGTTTTCTCATATAAATTCTTCTGAAAATTTAAAACTTTTCTGTTGTCACCCATCCATTATCTCTCTTGGAGATACAAGGTACTTCCTTAGGACTTCCAAGATGCTGTCAAAGGCACTTTTAATGCTCTCCAGACCACCAGATGGCTGCTACTCAAGCAGAAGGAAGATTTAGAGAATGTGTTATACAGACTGGAATTGAAGGGCACAGGGAAAATGATTCACAGGGATTGTGTGATGAGTGGAACTGACATGAGGATTACTCTCAAGTCCGTTAGCAATTGACTTCTCTTGAGTCAGTAGTTTCTGCACCCCATAAGCTGCTAAAAAGGGCACTTGCCCTACGGAGTTCTTTGTGCCTGAAGAGGCAAACCTATGCAGGGATTAAGAAGAATACCTCTGGGAAGGATGTCACTGTAGGCTCCTGTCACTCACTCCAGCTGCTCCAGACTTCAGGAGCAAGCATTAGTATACAAGGTGCTTAAAATTGAAATTCAGGGCACATGTCAGCTAATGTCAGACTGCACCCAGCTTTTGCTGTTAGGAGAGTGACACATACAGACTATACTTTGATGAATTGGTCACACCAAAGGAACTAACCCACCAAGGAGCCTGCAGAGGACTCTGTGCTTGTGGGATTGCTAATCAGTGCTGCTCCCTCAAGGAGACATTTTCAAGGCCCTTAAACTTTAAATTATCTCCCCTGCAGTACTCTCAGACTGAGAAATTATCAAAAAAATGTTTCAGGAAATAAAAGGAAATGTTTTATCCAGAATATATAAGGAATGCTAAAACTTATTAAAAAATAATAAATAGAGACAGACTCCTGAAACCATGCCCAACTCCCACCACCGCAGATGGACACCAGATACCATGCCCACCCGTGCTGACTTGGTGCACCCTTGCTGGGTCTCCCCAGTTTCTTTGGAGGCTGGTGCAGTCATTTTGAATTATTACTGAGAGTGTGGCCATCATCACTGGAAGGGCAGCTCCCTTCCTGAGACACCTACAGTAGACTGGAGGTCATTTGACAGGTACCTCTATTTACTACTCACTTACATCCTACACCCTCCCCATCTTCTTGTTCACCACTAAAAACACTGTAAATAGTGATCAAACTCATCCTGTTTATTACAATAATGTTATAGGGGCTCTCTGGTTCAGGACTGCATTCTCTGTATTGGGTGCTACTGGTGTTGATCTCCCCTCCAAAGGAGAGGTACTGGAAAACTGCAGGGTCATAATAAACCTGTGGGGAGAAACTTCGGTACCTCAGGTGTTTATTGCTGGAGGGGAATATACAGAAAAAATATACAAAAATAGGGGAAGAAAGTGTCCCTAACAAATCAAGATGCTATTTTGATAGACTCCAATGACAGCATGGCAGTAGAAATGACAGAAAAAGAGTTTAGAATCTGCATAATTAAAATGATACATGAAGCAAAAGATGAGATAAGAGAGCAAATGCAGGCAATGCATGACCATTTCAGTAAACAGTTACAAGAGCAAATGCAGGAAGCAAACGAACACTTCAATAAAGAGATAGAGATTCTAATAAAAAACCAAACAGATATACTTGAAATGAAAGAAACAATAAACCAAATAAAAAATTCAACAGAAAGTATCACCAACAGAATAGATCTCGTGGAAGACAGAATCTCAGACAATGAAGACAAAATATTTAATCTTGAAAATAAAGTTGAACAAACTGCGAAGATGTTAAGAAGTTATGAATGGAACCTCCAAGAATTATGGGATATCAAGAAAAGACCAAATTTAAGAATTATTGGGATTGAGGAAGGCACAGAGATATAAACCAAAGGAATGAACAAACTGTTCAATGAAATAATATCAGGAAATTTCCCAAACCTGAAAAATGAATTGGAAAATCAAGTACAAGAGGCTTACAGAACACAAGGTGCACAAAATTACAACAGATCCACAGAAAGCCACATTATAATGAAAATACCTCACATACAAGGTAAAGATAGGATTTTAAAATCTGTGAGAGAAAAGTGTCAGATTAGTTATAAGGGGAAATCAATATGGATATCAGCAGATATCTCAACCCAGACCCTAAAAGCAAGAAGGGCCTAGAAGAATATATTTCAAGATGTGAAAGAACATGGATGCCAACCAAGAATCCTACACCCAGCAAAACTAACCTTCAGATTTGACGATGAAATAAAATATTTCCATGTTAAAAAAATAGTTTAAAAAATTTACAATTAGAAAGCCTGCACTACAGAACATTTTCAACAAAATATTTTGTGAGGAGGAAGTGAAAAGCAGCAATACAAGTCAGCAAAGGGAGGAACTACACTAAAGGAAAAGTCAATCAAAGGAGAAACCAAGTCAAGAACCAAAAATAAGCCAAAATGACCAGGAATACAAATCATATCACGATAATAACCCTGAATGTTAATAGCCTAAACTCAATAATCAAAAGACAGAGACTGGAAAATTGTATTAAAAAGAAAGACCCAACAATATACTGTTTTCAAGAGTCTCTTCTCATAGAAAAAGACATCCACAGACTAAAGGTGAAAGGATGGGGAAAAATGTACCATGCACATGGACTCAGTAAAAAAGCAGGGGTCTCCATCCTCATATCAGATAAAGTGGACTAGTTAGTCAGAAAGAATAAAGAAGGACATTTCATGTGCTTTAGGAAAGCATAAAACAGCAAGACATAAGAATTTTAAATATTTATGCCCCAAACAATGGAGTATCTATATACATCAAACAAACCCTCCTCAATTTTAAGAATCAAATAGACCAAAACACAATAATAGTGGGGGACTTTAACACACCACTTCTCACCACTGGATAGATTCTCCAAACGAAAAGTGAACAAAGAAACTATAGAACTAAATAATATACTCAATGATATAGACTTAATGAACATTTACAGAATATTTCATCCATCATCGAGCAAATATACTTTCTTCTCAGCAGCTCATGGATCCTTCTCCAAAATGGACCATATGTTATGACACAAAGAAGCCATGAGTAAATACAAAGAAGTCATTAGTAAATACAAACTACCTTGTATCCTATCAGACCATAATGGAATGCAATTAGAAATCAATGATAAAATAACAAACAAAAAGTACTCCTACAACTGGAGACTAAATAATATGCTATTGAATGATGCAATGATAATGGAAGATATCAGGGAAGAAATAAATAAATTCTTAGAGGTAAATGAGAACAATGACAAAACATATCAAATTCTCCGGGACACTCTGAAAGCAGTACTAAGAGGAAAGTTCATTGCATTGAGGTATTATAATAATAAAAAAATAAAAAATCAACAACTAAATGTCTAACATTACATCTCAAAGCCCTAGAAAAAGAAGAACAGATCAACACCAAAAATAGTAGAAGATAAGAAATAATTAAAATCAGAGCTGAAATCAATGAAATTGAAACAAGAGAAACAATTGAAAAAATTGACAGAACAAAAAGTTGGTTCTTTGAAAAAGTAAACAAAATTGATAAACACTTAGCCACACTAATGAAGAAAAGGAGAGATAAAACTCAAATTACTAGAATTTGTGATGAAAAAGGAAAGACCACGACAGACACCATTGAAATACATAACATAATTAGAAGCTACTTTGAAAATCTACACTCCAACAATATAGAAAATATCGAAGACATTGACGAATTTTTAGAGACATATGATCCTCCCAAACTGAATCAGGAAGACGTACACAATCTAAGCAGATCGATTTTAAGCACCAGAATAGAAGAAGCCATCAAAAGTCTACCAAACAAGAAAAGCCTAGGAACAGATGAATTATCAGCCGAATACTACAAGACCTTTAAAGAAGAACTAATAACAATTCTCCTCAAATTATTCCAGGAAATAGAAAAGGAGGGAACCCTTCCAAACTCATTCTATGAGGCTAGTATCACTCTGATACCAAAACCAGACAGACTCATCAAGGCAAGAAAACTTTAGACCAATATCCCTCATGAACATAGATGTAAAATCCTTAACAAAATACTGGTAAATCGCATACAAAAATATATTAAAAAGATAGTGCACCATGATCAAGTGGGGTTTATCCCAGGGATGCAAGGTTTGTTCAACATCTGCAAGTCAATAAATGTATTTCATCACATAAATAGATTTAAAGTTAAGAATCATATGATTATTTCAATAGATGCTGAGAAAGCATTTGATAAAATACAGCATCCCTTCATGTTTGAAACACTAGAAAAAATAGGAATAGTAGGAACACACTTCAACATTGTAAAGGCTATTTATGATAAGCCCACAGCCAACATCATTCTTTTTTTTTTTTTTTTTGGTGCTGGGGATTGAACCCAGGGCCTTGTGCATGCGAGGAAGGCACCCTACCAACTGAGCTATATCCCCAGCCCCCCAACATCATTCTTAATGGAGAAAAACTGAAAGCATTCCCTCTAAAAACTGAACAAGAGAGGGATGCCCTCTTTCACCACTTCTATTCAACATCGTCCTTGAAACACTAGCCAGAGCAATTAGACAGACCAAAGAAATTAAAGGGATTCAAATAGAAAAAGAAGAACTCAAGTTGTCACTATTTGCTGATGACATGATTCTCTATTTAGAGGATCCAAAAAACTCCACTAGAAAATTTCTAGAACTAGAATTCAGCAAAGTATCAGGATATAAAATCAATATGCGTAAATCTAATGCATTTCTATTCATAAGTGATGAATCCTCTGAAAGAGAAATTAGGAAAACTACTCCATTCACAATAGCCTCAAAAATGAAATACTTGGGAATCAATCTAACAAAAGAGGTGAAAGATCTCTATAATGAAAACTACAGAACACTAAAGAAAGAAATTGAAGAAAACCATCGAAGATGGAAAAATCTCCCATGTTCTTGGACAGGAAGAATTAATATTGCCAAAATGAGCATTCTAAAGGCACTATACAAATTCAATGCAATTTCAATTAAAATCCCAATGACATTCCTCATAGAAATTGAGAAAGCAATCATGAAATTCATCTGGAAGAACAAGAGACCTGGAATAGCCAAAACAATCCTGAGTAGAAAAACTGAAACAGGAAGTATCACAATACCATACATTAAACTATACTACAGAGCAATAGTAACAAAAGTGGCATGGTATTGGCACCAAAATAGACAAGCAGACCAATGGTACAGAATAGAAGTCATAGAGACAAACCCACATAAATACAGTTACTTCATACTAGACAAAGGAGCCAAAAACATACAATGGAGAAAAGATAGCCTGTTCAACAAATGGTGCTGGGAAAATTGGAAATCCATATGCAGTAAAATGAAATTAAACCTCTGTCTCTCACCCTGCACAAAACTCAACTCAAAATGGATCAAAGATATAGGAATTAGACCAGAGACCCTGCACCAAATAGAAGACAAAGTAGGTCCAAATCTTCATCATGTTGGCTTAGGATCAGACTTCCTTAACAAGATTCCCAACGTACAAGAAATCAAAGCAAGAATCAATAAATGGGATGGACTCAAACTAAAAAGCTTTTTCTTAGCAAAGGATACAATCAATAATGTGAAAAGTGTTCCTACAGAGTGGGAGAAAATCTTTTCCACACACACTTCAGATAGAGCACTTATCTCCAAAATTTATAAAGAACTTACAAAATTTTATACCAAAAATACAAAGAACCCAATCAATAAAATGGGCCAAGGAACTGGACACTTTACAGAAGAAGATATACAGGTGATTAATAAATATATGAAAAAGTGTTAAACATCTCTAGTAATAGAGAAATGCAAATTAAAACAACTCTAAGATTTCATCTTGCTCCAATTAGAATGGCTATTATCAAAAACACAAACAATAATAAAAGTTGGCATGGATGTGGGGAAAAAGGCACACTTTTACATTGCTAGTGGAGTTGCAAATTGGTGCAGCCACTATGGAAAGCAGTATGGAGAATCCTAAGAAAACTTGGAATGGACCCACCATTTTACCCTGTTATTCCACTCCCTGGTTTATACCCAAAAGACTTGAAATCAGCATAATACAATGACACAGCTACATCAATGTTCACAGCAGCTCAGTTCACAATAGCTAGACTGTGGAACCAACCTAGATGCCCTTAAACAGACGAATGGATAAAGAACTGTGGTATATATACAGAATGGAATATTATTCAGCCATAAAGAAGAGTAATACTATGACATTTGCAAAAAATGATGGAATTGGAGAATATCATGCTAAGTGAAATAAGCCAATCCCCAAAAAACAATAAGTGGAGGATGATATAGAATGGGGGTGGGGGGGAGGGGGTGAGAGAAGAATGGAGGAACTTTAGATTATGTAGAAGGAAATGAGAGGGAAGTGGGTATGAAAAATTGTGGAATAAGACAGACATCATTGCCCTATGTACATGTATGATTACATGAATGGTGTGAATCTACATTGTGTACAACCATAGAAATGAAAAGATGTACCCCATTTGTTTACAATGAATCAAAATGCAGTCTGTAAAAAAAAATAAATAATTTAAAAAATAACAAATAACCAAATTTAAAAATGGGCAAAAGATTAATTACCTACTTCCCCAATTAAGATATACAAAGAGTTAAAAGGCATATGGAAAGATCCTCAATATCAATAGCCATCTGGGAAATGGAAATCAGGACCACATTGAGGGGCTGGGGATGTAGCTCAGTTGTAGAATGCTTGCCTAACATGGCACAAGGCCCTGGGTTCAATCTCCATGACTACATAAACAAAACAAAGCAAAAAAACCATACTGAGAAACCAATTCACTCTCATTTTAGAATGACTATAACTGAAAGGACAGATAATGATAAGAACTGGCAAGGATGTGAGGAAATTTGAACACTCAGACATTGTTGGTGGGAATAGAAAAAGGAAAATAGGAGATTTTCTTAACAAAGTTAAATGTAGGGTTGCCCCCAAATTCAGCAATTCCACTCCTAAATATCTACACAAGAGAAATAAAGGCAAATATTAAAACACAAAGACTTGTGTACATGAATGCTTAAGTATTGGAAACAATCCAAATGTCCATTGTCTGATGAGCAGATAAGCAAAATGTGGTCAATGCATATCTTGGAATATTATTCAGTCACAAAAGGAGCAACATACTAACATGTGCTACAAGTGTAGAACATGTTGTAAAGGACCAAGGGGTTTTAAAAACTTATGCAAATTGTTCAGACCACAAAGATACTGAACACACAGCAAATAGATCACATGGCAAAGAATGTCAGGTCTGAAAGGAAGTAGCACCGCTTGATCCAGAAACTGAGGAACTGATGGCTCAAATACCTCATCTTCCACCATGATGAGACCCATGTGCACAAGCAGGAGGAAGAGTGCACATATGTTTATAGGAATGCAGGTTGGTAGGTGGGCAGAAAAGATGGGAAGGGAGGAATCTTTGATACAAGAACATTTTACTATTAGACTTAGTTGTTTGTTTAAAGGCATTGTACCTTTAAGAAAATACAGTCCTGGAGAGGTAGTGCACTGACTCCTCAGTCAGACTCTAGCATAACCAACTCCATCAGATCCATTCCATAATGTAGGGTTTACTGGATAAGAATGAGGGGGCCAAGGAAGTGATGGTGTAGAGAATGGGAGCTGAGAGAAAAGAAAGAGAATATCAAGTTCAAATACGGTAATTCTAAACTTTGACTTGTGGATGCCATACCTAGAATTTTGTATATTTCTTTTTTTCTTTATTCTATTTTCCCATTTCTTCCTCCTCCCCTGCCCCCTCCTTATTCTTTGGTATTGCTGGGGATGGGACCCAGGGTCTCATGCATGCTAGGCAAGTGCCCTATCACTGAGCTACATCTCCAGCCATTTTTATATTTTGTTTTGAGACAGGGTCTCCATAAGTTGTCTTGGCTGGCTTCAAAATTGTGATCTTCCTCCCTCAGCCTCCTGAGTAACTGTGATTATATGCATGTGCCACTGTGCCCAGCATTAGAACTTTGTATATTTCAAAGTGACAGGTATTAGGGAAGGAGAGTACACATCATCTTGTTCATTTACACTGATGATATTTGACATAAAGTCCACTTGTAGAGTCTACTCCCTTAATTGTTCTCCTTTCCATTCTCTTCCTAAGAGAATAATGATAATGACAACAATAATGATAAAACTAACACTTGAATACTTTCTATTCTTAGCCCTTTATTAGTATTTAACCCTCTTAAAATTCAATAGAGAAGGTGCTACTGTTATGTTCATTTTCCATATGAGTAAAGCAAAGTAGGAAGGTTAGGTAGCTTGGTCATCCACAGGCAACTGGAATTTGGGACAGAAGATTCAACTCCAGGTTGCCTAGCTCTGGAGCTCACACCCTTAACCACCAAGATTTCCTATTGCTTAGCTTTTGCTTCACAGATAATAAGAAACCCTGCTTTAACATTATTTGAAATTATTATTTTTTATTATTATTGTATACAAATGGGATACATGTTGTTTCTCTATTTGTACATGGAGTCAAGGCATACCATTTGTGTAATCATACGTTTACATAGGGCAATGATGTTTGATTCATTATTTTTTTCCCTTCCCCCCCACCCCTCCCACCCCTCTTTTCCCTCTATACAGTTCTTCTTTCCTTCATTCTTACCACCCTTCTTATCCCTAACCCTAAACCTAACCCTAACCCTAACGCTAACCCCTCCCACCCCCCATTATATGTCCTCATCCGCTTATCAGCGAGATCATTCATCCTTTAGTTTTTTGAGATTGGCTTATATTTCCTATAAATGCAACCAGCTAGAACACAACAATTAAGCATGGGAAACAATATTGGAGAATTGAAACCAAAGGAGTGAGCATCCAGGGGGCATCACAGCCCATGCACTAAACCTCAGCCTCCATTGTTTCAGGAGAACCCATAAGACCCTGGCTTAGAGCCTGCTAACTTTTGTTTTATATACAATTCTCACAACCATAGGCAACTGGTTTCCTGGTCATTAACAGATTATAAGCTATATATTAAGAGTGAAACAGGATGTAGGATAGTTTGGAAAGTGGCTGCTATTAGGAAGAACATTTAAAGCCCTAAGCCATGTCAGGAGACTGAGTTTACTGTAAGGGACTCTCACAATTTAGAAAACAAAAGAAAGGAAAAGAAATCAACAACAATAAAATTCCCACAGAAAATAGGTAAATGGGAAAAGCACAGTGACACCACTCAGTAAAGGGGCCAGAACTAACCCTCTCTTCTTAACCTTGAATATGCCTCATAATCATGGCTTAAGAGAGCAGAGAAAGGGAACTGAGAACTGGATATTGGGAAATCTTGCCACTAAAGTAATTGCTATAATAAAATTCTAGAATTTATAAATTGTAAATTACCAGAATGATGACAGTTTGGTTTTGTGAAGAGTTAGTCAAGTCATCTATTTACTACATACATCTGTAGCAGCACTAGTGAATTTTATCTGGTCCTTCGAGACTCTATTCACTAAATGGTCCTTTGACTCTGTTTGGAAGATTCACCTGGGAGAATTTCAACTCACATGCACTGCTACCTAATTATATGTGGCTTTTATCACAAGGCACCTCACACTGAGGCCGCTGCAAACAGACATAGAGGGTGTGCTGGCCAAGGAGTTAAATGGGGATTTAAATCTACTCCTTTAAAAGAAGTTTCAGAGTTCATCTCTTAAATTTAAAAGAGATGCCACTATCTGGGACGAAATGACTTAAAGAGATTTTTTGTTTTAGAAGAAGGGTTATAAATAATAAACAAAGTCATTATGCAGTGGTTCCCTTGTGTTTGGGAGATACAATCCAAGACATCCAGTGAATGCTTGAAACCACAGGTAGTACTGAACCCTATAAATATTACTTTTTCCTATACATACTTATGTATAATAAAGTCTAATTTAAAAAACTGTCACAATAAGAAATTAACAATAACTAATAATAATGTAGGAAAATTATAATAATATACCACAATAAAAGTTATTTAAAATTTATGAATTGCTTATTTGTGGAATTTTCTATTTCATATTTTTGAAGGGTAGTTGACTATGAGTAACTGAAACTGTGGAAAGTGAGATGGAAGTATGTGTTAGAGTTATTTGGACTAAAATTCAAAGCCTGTCAAAACACATTTGAATGAATCTTTCTGCAATTTCCCATTTTCATTTTAAAACAGATCATTGCCCTTATAGCCTAGAGCTATTTCAATGAAGTTCACTTTTTTCCAAGCCAGTATTCTTTTCCTCTTCCTCCAGAGATCCATCCAAACATGCTCCTTATAGGAATTTGTATGTTTTCTTGACTTTATCCTTCCTCTGCTCCTTATTGTTCTTCTTCATCTCCAGTCTCTCTCTTTCTCCCAGGGTCACTCTTTGAACCTGAAGATATTTAAACCCACATTTTGAATACTTGCTTTAATCATTTACATAATGGTACTCTGTCCAATGACTGTAAAATAAAACCTTTAAGAAATATATCATTCAGAAGACAGTTCTAGTCTACTAAATATTTAAGTTAGAAAAAAGGTACTGCTAAAGGTGAACAAAAATAGAAGAACGATTGCTTAGCAACATGACAGAGGTTTAACCTAACTCTATAAATCATGCCTGTAGAGTTGAAGGCATATATTTAATTTCCAATAATGGTAGGGGTAGGGGGAAGAGTCATTATCTTAAATATTTAATGGTGTACTATCCTGTATTGTGTAAGTGTTCTACTGCAACCAAGATACAACATTCCAGTACACAAGGGGAAAATAAAAGAGATTTCATAAACTTCTAAATGCCTTGTTGCAAGTATGGTTCCTGATTTTGAGCAAATATGCTGGTTGAGAATTATCTTTATTATAGGTAATGAGGAAATCAGTAATGAAAGTGATCCAGGAAAAATTAAGAAGAAAAATAATTAGTAAGATAAAAATGCATTTAGAGAGGTTATCTACCACAAGGATCTGCAAACTCCTACCCCTGGGCCAAATCCTACCTGCCACCTGTGAACTAACAATAGTTTTCTGTTTGGGGCCATGCTGGGGATTAAACCCAAGGCCTTTTGAGTTACATCTCCAGCTAGGTTTTTATATTTTCAAATGGTTAAAAAAGAAAAATATTGCATGATATCTAAAATTTTATGAAATTCAAATTTAAGTGTCTGTAAAATTTTATAGGAATATAGCCATGCTCATCTATTTACATAAGATCTCTGCCTACTTTCACTACACAATGGCAGAGCTGAATAGTTGCAACAGAGACCATATGGGAAACAAAGCCCATAATATTTACTATCTGGTCTTTCACAGAGACAGTTTGTGATTCCTGGTTCCACTGGGAAATCACCTCTCTCCTAAGTGATCTAGGTAGGATTGACTTAGTTCCCACTTTAAAGGTAGGCCTGAGTTGGCTTAAGTTGATCAGCAATTCCCATCCCCTCTGCCCATAAGGATTATTTTGGGTCCAGTCTTTGTTGTTACCACTGAAATGACATAAATCATCTTTAACTTTTCACACTCTGTTTAAAATGAATAACTTCTAATTTTCCAAAAACCACTCCTCTACATCTCCACTTTCACTACTTTATATTATGAATATCATGAATCATATCTTTTATTTTCTTTTTCTATAATACTAGGGATGGAACCCAGGAACACATGTGAGGCAAGCACTGTCCACTAAACAATATCCATAGTCTTTTTACAATTTTATTTTAAGGCAGGGTGTTGCTAAATTTCTGAGGTTGGTCTTGAATGTGTGATCTTCTTTCCTCAGACACTTGAGTTGCTGGGACTACAAGAGTGTACCACTGTGCCCATCACAGATTCCATCTTTCTATATTATATATTTATTAACATAGACATAGTTATTTTACATTTTTATAATTTCATTTGTACACAAGAATCAAAAGTACATTAGTACACAAAATATACATGAATGTAGACTACTATAACTGTCCATGTTATTTACCTTTACTGGAGAAGAGCTGGGAATTTAGCACAAGTGTTTGTACTCTAATTTATAGGCCTTATTACTCTATGTGTAGCAGGAATACAGTGCACTCCTATGACTCCTACAAAGATACCTTCATCACATTTTGAAATCTGGAAATCTGATAAACAGTTACACTAATACGAATCAATGATAAGGCTGTGATGAATCTTTGGGTTCTTATTATTAAATGTAATCTTACATAAATACCTAAATTCTGTTAGTGAAGGAGAAAATTTTCACTCTCTGATTTGTGTATCAGCATTTCCCCTAAAAATCTACTGAATATATTTTTTGCCAAAATGGGCATATGCATAAGTATGACATGTATATCTCCATGTAAATATCTATCCACCAAACACTTATTGATCACATGCTATTGCTAAGGCAATATCCTAGGCAGGGCAATTCAATCATCATTGATCTCCTCTATCTCCTGCTGGTGAATAGTCCTGAAAATCTATTAATTTTGAACCCAAAGTAAATGGTATAAACATATTTATACTCCTGAATTCTTTACTTCTTTTGGTGGGTATTTCAGGTAAAAATATCAGCCTGATGGTGTAGGTAACTGAAATTTAAATGTTGAGCTAAATTAACCAGCTGAAGAAACTTCAGAAAGAACTTCTCAGGAGCTTGGAGCTAAAGAAGGGGAATAGTGGCATTGACACTAAAAGAACAGAATATCAACATAAAAGAGTTGGGGACTTTTATGTAGCAGCTTTATAAATTTATGAACTGAGGATAATAAGCAGAATTTCTTCAAAACATGATGGACAATTAACTTTTTGAAAGTATAATGGGGCTGTTTCTCTGTAGAACATTAGTAAAAGGAAGTTGCTATGTAATTTTCACCTCCCTAATAATTATTTGCACTTGATTTCAGCATTCCATTGTGGCTAGGCTGCCTTGTTGCTCTCATTTCCTATCCCTCCATCATCCTCTGAGGAAGGTGCTAGTTGGAGGTAGGGAACAGCTGCAAACCCTGTGATCAGCAGATCTCCTCCACCTGAGAACCCATCAAAAAGGGGGTGGACTTTGACAATGTCATTCCTAGAATACCCTTCCAAGGTAGGTCATAGGTGTCAGAGCTATTCAAGAACTACATACCAACAGAGGATACATCATAGAGTTTTCTGGAAACAAGTAGGACGACACATAGCTCTGAGGTTCATTTTTAGATCAGTCATTTCATCAAATTCTGCCCTAATTCCTTTCAGAGATAAAACACATGGAAGCTCTCCATGTCATGGGAGAGTTTTGGAAATTTATCAGATAATTAAAAATATGAGAATGGGCTCAAATGCATGCTGCTCTAGATCAGAGGCCAGCAAAAAACTATAGTCCATGGGGCAAATCCAGCCTACAGTCTGTTGTTGTACATAAAGTTTTATTGGAAGACATACATATTCATTTGTTTATGTATTTCCTGTGACTGCTTTAATACTACAGTGGCAGAGTTGCATTGTGTTGAGTCACACCAGAGACCATATTGCTTCAAAAGCCTAAAATATTTACTATGTGTCAGTTACAAAAAAGTTTTGCTGACTTAACCTAGAGAATTGAGAGGTGTGGTTGCACATGGAGAAAAGTGTACATCTTTGGTGAGAAGACCCATCCTTGACAGGCCATGAAGATTACTTTCTGAGGAATTCAAAAGCTGGAAGTAATTGTTTATTTCCTAGTCCTTTTTTGAGAAAGCCATGTGAAAAATGACACTTTTTAAAAGTCAAGAGATGAGAGCTAAAGGCCAATTTGTTTTGAACACATGTGGCCTTCTAAGATGCATGAACGACCAAGGAATCCTGTCATATCCTTTCTTACTCATGCACTTCTTTGTATTGGCTAACCACTCACTGATACGGATGACAATGAAGGAAAGGGAAAGACAAGGAAGCCCAGAGTTACTTTTACTTTCATTTCTTCCTTACTCATCAGCAAACCAAAGGGAGGGAACATTGATAGAATGTGCTCATATCAAGTAAAATCAAAATAGATGAGTGAGTTTTATGCACCATTTCTACTATTCTGGGAAGAATGAAAGCATACACATGCAAGAGCTCTGAGCTAGGAATTATGTACTTTTGGTGAGTCCACAGATCAGTTACAGTGCTCTTATATTTGTATCTATAGCCTGCGTTGCACAATGTAAGGATTATCATCAGTAAAATTCATGCTAATAATTAACATTTTCAACTTTTACTTGGAATGATATTAACTAGCAAATAAAAAAAAAACTGTATTACAGGGCTGGGAATGTAGCTCAGTTGGTAGAGTGTCTGCCTTGCATGCACAAGGCCATGGGTTCAATCCCCAATACCACAAAACAAACAAACAAACAAACAAAAACTGCATTACATGTTGACAGAGAGACCACAGAAATAAAGGAAAAGTTTTATATTGTACCTTTACTAGTACTTGTATCTTGATTTTGAACAAGGGGTCTGCATTCTCATTTTGTAATAGTCCTGAAAATTATGTAGCCATTTCTGTATGTACTATTCTTTAATATCCAACAGCCTTCTTTGACAGTTTCAATCTCAACTACTATTGCCAATCCTGCGCTCTTGGAGGAGATGAATGGCATGCTCCATGAAACTGCTTGACATGGGTACCCTCGATTTAGAATGAGCTGAGTGTTCCCTGGCATGCAAAGTACTACCACCTCTCATCATCCTTGGAATTGAAGAGACTTTTTTGGCCAAAAATTGGCCATTGATAACAAGACTTTATTCAAGTTTTGAGAGTTGCTAGGATAGGGCTTGAGAGGAACTGCTCTTTCCTACTCTTTAATGGACCACAGAAATGTACTTCTGTCACCAGCCCTCTTCTCTCAGTTGCTCACCTTCTCCTTTTAGGCAGAACAGACAATAATGGAAAGACACCTGTCACAAAAGTGATTCTGTACCCTCATAAGTTCAGCCAATTTGTCTGCCAGCAACGCCCACACTTCCCACTTGGCATTTGGCACAGGCTAGAATTTCTGCTAGCTTTAGGCAATGACATCGAAATTGCTCTCTGCAAGGGTTGGCTCAATCCAGAAAGAGGAGGTTCAAAGGTGATGCAAAAGAATCAAGGGTGGCAGGCAGCCGCAAGCTAGTATTTCAATTACAGGCTGTGATGGAAACCTGGTCTGCCAGGTGCTTCGTTGTTGCACAGGTTGGCCACCCCTATGATTCCAAATGGACTTTGTGACCCACCTGAGGTACATCCCTATGGCTGCATACATCACAGGAGAAGAAAAAGGTGACCCAGGGCATGAGTTAACCTGCTGCCCACAGCTTGGTCCAAACGTGCATGTCCCAACTCTGTTGTAGTTAAGTAGACCAAGGAACTTCAGATAATTAAAACCCCATCAAATTCTTTGACCTGCTCAACAAATAAGCTGGCATTTTAGGCATTTGTCCTTGAGTGAAGGCCACAATAAGTAAAGTAGCAAAGTTTCAAAAAGAAATGCACAGGGAAAATTAAATATCCTCTAATATGGGAGAAGTCTGCTTAGCACAGCTCCTTGAGATCTATGCCAAGTTAGACCTAGAATAACAGTGTCATTTCAGAGCCTTCTTGTTAAAAGCCTTTCCATCAACTCTGTGAACTTAACCTTCAGCAGGAAGCATCAATTATCAACTCAGCAGATAGGTGCTTTGTCACATTCAAAACAAAACAAATCTGTTCCAATGAAGGGAATAAACAGACCCTGATATTCAGCTTGGGGAGCATTTGTATCGACTGACATAATTACCTTTCATTTCATGTAATGGTATTACTGTGTTTACTTCGTTCTCCCCATTCCAAAATTATAATATACCTCCCTCCACTTCACTGGATACTTGAAATTCTAAGAACTTGTTGAACGGAATGACATTTGCTCTTGCAATGAGGTGATTCTTCATTTTTCACGCAGAATTCATCGTGTGAACTTGGAAGCAATATATTTTATTTAGAGTGCTTTATCAGAATCATAAAAAATGAAGCAAACTGCCCCTTCTCTAACAAAGCTAGATCTTAACTCTTTGGATTTTTAAAACTTCAAAAGAAAAAAAACCAGAGCAACCTACAAATATATCTGTCCTATTTCCTTCATGGATACAACTTTTAATTTCCATAGACACCTCCAGCATTTTATTATCAGAAACAAAGGGTAACAACTTGTATAATATCTCAAATCCATTTGTACTTTGTTGGGTATGTATTCAAAATGTAGGCTTGATAAAGTAGGAAATTGACATCTGCTTCCAATTAAAAATGGAAGCACAGTATCCACATCTACTTTACAACTTAACTCTTCTTGATGGTTTTTTTTTTCTATTTTTAGAAAAAAAAATAGTCTCAGGTATTTCATCAAAGAGTAGTAGAAAAGGGGACTCATCCACAAAATAATCCTGAGTCTTATAAAATCTTGGAATAAAAATCAGGAAAAATAACTCTAAGAATATCCCTAAAACTGCTGAAAAATGTTTGAACATAATGAATTACTTCTTCCCTTTTGGGACATTTGAATTAGACCAGGTGACATTTGTAGAGGGAATACTTTGGGACTTCTGTGGAAGGATGAGGTAAGGTTTTTCTAATTTCCATGGTGTCAGAATCCTGTCTCCTTGACTGTCTTCTGCTGTGCTTGATAAGAAGTGTGTGTGTGTGTGTGTGTGTGTGTGTGTGTGTGTGTGTGGTGTGGGGGGTGATGGAGTACACAAACTACTGGTATCATTCAGATTATTCTCTTCTGAGATAAATGAGCCAAAAAATTATATTTCACATTGACCAGTGAAAAGACCAGCAGATGGGAATGGCTAAACTACTTCCCAGTTGGGCCAAGTCCATACTAGAGAACGAATTGGAAGTGTCTACATCTCATCACGATCTCTACTATTTAAGTTTTGAAATTGAACTCTTCTGCATTAAGGAGATAGTAGCTCAGTTTAATTGTCCACCATGGGAATTGCTGATAGAATAATAGAATGGCATGTCTTGCCCAATACACATGCAGGGATAATTTTTACATATACAGGGTAATGATGGCCAGAAAGTCAGCAGGGCAGGAGAATAAATGTCTCTAAAATTTGAACTTAAAAAATCATATGGTTTGGAAATGACCCACAAGTCTCCTCTCCTATCACAAGTTTTTATCCACAGGCTCCAACTTGACTCATCAGAATCTTTCATCTTTCTGATTAGCATTTTTTAAATTTATTTGTTCTTTTTAGTTATAAATAACAGTACAGTGTATTTTGACATACTATACATACGTGGAGTATAACTTATTCTAATTAGGATCCCAGTCTTGTGGTTGTATATGATGTGGAGTCACACTGGTTGTGTATTCATATAGGAACACAGGAAAGTTATGTCTGATTCATTCTACTGTCTTTCCCATTCCCATACCTCCTCCCTTACCCCTATTTCCCCCTCTACAATTTGGTGAACTTCCACTTCTGCCTACCCCTGGCCTATTTTGAATCAGCATCCTCGTATCAGAGAGAACATTAGGGATTTGGTTTTTTGGGGATCGGCTTATTTCACTTAGCTTGATATTCTCTAGTTCCATCAATTTACCAGCAATGCCATAATTTCATTCTTCTTTATGGCTCAATAATATTCTACTGTATATATGTAACACATTTTCTTTATCCATTAATCTGTTGAAGGACACCTAGGTTGGTTCCATAGCTTAGCCATTGTGAATTGAGCTGCTATGGACATTGATGTGGTTGCATCACTATAGTATGCTGATTTTAAATCCTTAGTGTATAAGCCAAGGAGTGGGATAGCTGGGTCAAATGGTGGTTCCATTCCAAGTTTTCTGAGGAACTTCCATACTACTTTCCATAATGGTTGCACCAATTAGCAGTTCCATCAGCAATGTATGAGTGTATCTTTTCCCTCACATCCTTGTCTGGCTAGTATTTTAATACTTATTTTGCTTAGGCTTTAATTTTTTCCTTCTACATACAGAAAACTCAATTACAGATTTATGAATAACAAATTTTTCACTCCCACCCACACAAAGAAGCATGTTCTAACTCCATTAAAATAAAAATTGGGGAAAAGAAACACATGATACTTCCTATAGTCTCTATTAAAATTTTGTATTTCTGTCCTCTTTTTTTTTTTCAGTACTGGAGATCAAGCCCAGGGGTGCTCTACCACTGAGCTACTCTCTTATTTTTTATTGTGAGGCAGGATCTTGCTAAGTTGCTGACACTGGCCTCAAACTTGTGATACTCCTGCCTCATCTTCCTGAGTCGCTGGGATTACAGGCACACACAATAGTTCCTGGTATATTTTATATTTCTAAAGAAGTTAAAATAGATATTGTTCAGTTAAGAATGATGTTTGACCCCTCTGAAGTGTTAAATCCATGGTAATGGCCTTCATTCCTGCCCCCCTCTCTAAACATATCGAATTATTTATTCTTTTGGGGGCCTCCAATATACATAAGACTCACAAATAGGAACCTGTCTTACCTATCTTGCTATCTTCAGTATTTAGTGGTGCTCAATAAATGTTGGGTGTGGCTAAGGAGAGCATCTAAAGGAAACATATGACCAGTCAACTAGGCTGATAATGTCCAGATCTAAGAATTCTGAGTGGAGACAGTATGATGGGTACAGGTGGAGCTGAGTTGAACTAAGCTGAGCACACATTAACTGAGCTGGGAAACTAGTGGTGGGAGTCAAAGCTATAGAATATAGAAGGATTCAATTCCATGATAGAATGAAAAGAACCAAGTCCTTGAAGTCTAAAGATGTGGGTGAAAACATTGGACTGAATAGCCAGAAGATGTAGAGATCTCAATTCCTGTGAATATCAATCTTTTCTGCAAGAGGGAGAGTCTTCTATGTGTCTTAACTACCTTATAGGACAACTGTCAAGATTAAATGAACTCTTATGCCATGTAAGAATTTTTGTAACTTTGGCAGTGTGATAATATAAATTGGGTTATCTTGTTTTATCCACACTGGAATGCTTTGCCTGGAAAAGGAAGTACTATCAATAAATAATTTCAGAACAGTACCTATAAACCAGGACTCTTCTGGGTTAACTTATCTATATCATTTATATCTATATTCTATATCCATTTATACCTACACCTATATATGTATATCTATACCCATCTATACCTGTATCAATATCTATGTCAGTATCTATATTTTATATCTATATGTATGTCTACATCTATATCTATATCCTTATTTATATCTATAGTTGAATCTATTCACATTTTTCTGCTACTGTTCACCTATGCTGTTACTCTAATCATCCCAGAGTTTCTCACTTTGTTTCCCTTCATTTATCTTTCCATCCTTCTCTCCCTCTCTTAACCAGTTCTCATCAGGATACCCTTTCCTGAGACTCTTTTTTTTTGTAGTTTCTTTCTTCCCACCTGTGTCCCTGCTTTCCCCTACTCTACTCTATTACTTAACTGTTATAATAAGAACTGAGAAACTTGTATTTTGAATCTATCATGTGTCTTAAACAATGTTCTTTGTTCTAAAAAAAAAAAAAGAAAGAAACTAGCTGGGCATGATAGCACAGGCCTGTAATCCCTGGGGTTCAGGTGACTGAGGCAGGAGGATCACAAGTTCAAAGCCAGTCTCAGCAAAATTGAGGTCCTAAGCAACTCAGTGAGTCCCTGTCTCTAAATGAAATACAAAATAGGGCTGGAGATGTGGCTCAGTGGTTGAGTGCCCCTGAGTTCAATTCCCAGTACCCCCCAAAATAAAAACCTCTACTTCAAGTAGAGGAAAGGGAACGGGGGAGAGAGGAAGCACTAGGGAATGAAATGGAGCAAATTAATTCCATGAATGTATGATTATGTCAAAATGAACCCCAATATTATGTATAACTATAATGCACTAATAAAAGCATTAAAATTCTCTATTTTATATATCTCTAAGCATACCAACAAGTTGTCCTTTATTAATGGAGAATCTAGTGAATTTGGACAAGCAAGAGATTGTGATGGAGCATACATGTGTCACTTGTGAATTAGCCAGTCTCAGTATTATCATCTGGAAAATGGGGATAACCATTCTTCCACTGAAGCCAAATAAATGAGTTTGCATGCAGAGAAGTGCTTCAGAGCAGCAATCATAGCTGTCCATTCGAATCACCTGGAGAACTTCTGGGACTATTTCAAGGCTCCACCTCACACCAGGGATCAGGCTCTTCTATTGCTCCTAGGGATATTCCAATGTGCAGTCAAGGTTGAGAACCACTAGTTTGCAAATTATACAATATTTTACAAATGTACATCAACATATATGTTTATATCCTTGAGTTTTAAAACCCTATGGATCAGTAACTCCTCAAAGAAAACAGGTTACCTAGTCCTACTCTAAATAATTGTGGATGGGAAGGGGCAGATGAAATTTGAACACATGTAAACTATCCTGGGTCATGTTCAGAAAGACTCATGACAATAGGATTATCTCATCATTTAGTTATTGGACAGTAACTTTTTTTTTTTTTTGCAGTGCTGGGGATTGAACCCAGGGCCTTGTGCATGCTAGGCAAGCACTCTACTAACTGAGCTATAACCCAAGCCCCAGGCTGTAACTTTTAACATGAAAAGCCTGACTCTTCCTATAGTTTTGTCAGCCACTCAGAAATAGTTGTATCTCCATCAAAACAATTGTCTTATGTAGGTATCACCAAGACAAGTTTAAAAACTCTAATTTCTTTCAAAAATCACATGTAAAAGAGCGAAAAATTAAATCCACAGGTGCTAATTACTAACCATAGATTAGTTTTCAAATTATCCTTTTAACTTCTAAAACTAATGAGTAGAGGAATACCCTATATTACAACCCTGGAAAACCCAGAAACTGATAATTAGGGTATCTCTTTATAATGAATATTACCCAGTAGGTAAGGAAAAAATGAATGATTCTCATCATTTATAAATCTCATTAGTGATAAAAAAAAATAAGCACTTTCTATGGAAGTACTGTTCTTGACACCTTAAAACTTTCTGAGATGACTACAAAAACTTACTTTTCAAGTGAAAAGAAAGTGCACAGATTTGGAAAAAATGGCACTGGTGACTTTGGTTTCAAAATTTGCCACTTAGTAATCAGTGCATGTTTATCACATTGCTGATTTATTTTTATATTTTAACAGCTGCCCTTGGACCAGTAGAAATGTTAAATTGATACCTGGTATGTTGTTAAAAATGTCAGTAATGCTAGTGATAATCATGAAAGTAGAGCTAGCTAGGTTTCCCATAACCTTTATACAGTTGATCTCAGTTTGTGTTTTTACCTATTGATCTAATGGCCTGGGATGTACAGGAACCCAAATGCAAACAGGAGGAAAGATAAACTCATGTTAATCAAAGAAAGCTGAGACATGAATTTATAGTCTATGTCTTAAAAATTGCATTTCCTTGGCAGAAAATTTTTTATTGTTTTGTGTGAAAGCTTATAGGTCAACTTAACCGAGTCAATTGCATAAATTCATAGCCACGTTATAAAATAGATGGTAAAATATAGTAATAAAATATTGTCTTAATAGCAACAGAAGGGGCTTTGGCATACTGTAAGACATTAACAATCCAAAATGTAGAGTGTAAGCAAAACTATTGGCCTTTCTATCAGTCTTTGAATTTTCTAGTCAATTCTGCTTCCACTGCCATTTCCATTCTAGAAAAGACTTGAAGAGCCAGAAGACCATGTCTTACATGCCTCCCAGAATGAGTCATGTTCAAGGGCAACTTGGGTCTTCCTGGGATGGACCCTGTAGGCAAGTCCCTCAGTAACTGTGCTTTGCAGGAATTCTGGGAAAAGGGAGAAATTTTGATGGTGGAGACCATGAAATTGTTCACCACACTCACGTGTGTTTTTCATTGGATTATTTTCCAACAATCCTCATTTGTTGGTGGGTTAGGGAGTATAAAAAATCAAATTCCCCCAAAACCATCTGGACAGACATTTTTACAAAAATGACCCCCTGCTTCAAGGTGATCCTATGTTTGCTAATCAGTGCACATTCAGCTTGACTGCAACAAAGAATGCAGCCTGTGCTCATGACAGATATTTTCCCCCTTGACCTCCAATCTCTGCTCAATTACAATTGGGCTTGAGCCCCCTTGCTTCCTGATTTAAAATCTGTTTCACTAATTTCTTGTAATTAAGAATATTTCACTTAGGTTGGAGAAACCAGCAGGTTGAATCCTTACCGTTTTGAGAAATGCAATAGAAATGCTCTTCTCAGAAGACCGGGGGAAAAAAAGAGCACTTAAGACTGCAGAAAACAGTTTGATATTTCCTTCAAAATCTAAACATAGAATTTAACATTGACTTGTGATTTCATTTCACCCATAAATTCTACTCCTAGGTATATGCTGAAAATGATTGAAAGCAGGGACCTAACAGAAAGTTTTATGTGTGGGGTGTTGTTGTTGTTGAGTATGGAACCCAGAGTCTTGCACATGCTAAGTAGGTACTGTACCACTGAGCTACACCCTCAGCCCACCAAATAGCTGCTTGCACATCAATTCTCATAATATTACTATTCCCAACAGCCAACGAGTGGAAATGACCTAAATATCTTTCAATGGATAAATGAATAAACAAAAATATGATCTTTCTCTACAATGGAATATGATTCAGCCTTAAAAAGGGGTGTGATTCTGACAAATGCTACAACATGGATAAGATGTGAAAACATGCAAAAATGAAATAAAATAAACACAAAAGGACAGATATTATATGATTCCACTTATATAAGGAAATAAGAATAAGAAAAATTGAGACAGAAAGTAGAAGAGAGGACACCAGAAATAGGAGGCAGGGGAAATGGGTAGTTACTGTTTAGTGGATATCAAATTTCTATTTGGGATGATGAGTTCTGGGAAATGGAATGTAAAGCAATTGAACAACATTGTGGGTGGACTTAATACCACTAAATTATGAATCTAAACTGGATAAAATAGTAAATCACATTATATACATTCATTTAACACAATTTTTAAATGCTACAAAAATCCCAAATCTAAGCCAATGTTAGTGTGAGAAATTTACAAAAATACATGTAATAAGAAACAATATGTATCCCATTTGTTTACAATAAAATAAATTAAAAAAAGAAAGCTGAGTAAAAAAATTACACGTAATACATGTAGTCCTTTTGCTGTTTTTTTCTAGTTATAGATGCTACAGTAGTTTTCTTGTTTTGACCATTTCTAGAAAACATTCCAAATGACACTTTTGCATGTCAAAAGTTAGTTCTTAGTTTCAGACAATGAATACACTGACCTAATATTTAATAATGGACACTGTTTCCCTGAGCCAGGATTGCGACACTATAGAATAAATTGTCACTCTAAAATGGAGCCTGCCCAAGAGCAAAGCAACCCAATGCTACAAGATACAAAGTCTAGAGAAGATTAAATGCCTGAGTCCATTCTTGAAGTACACTCATTCTCCTGTGCAAATCAAAACAAGAGAAGTCTATTAGTCAAGGATTTCATTGGTCATGCCAACTTTTAAACCTACTTGATGAAGTAGTCTCGCCCATCTCGGTTTGTCATCATCTCCCATCCATAGGGTGGCACCTGGTTCAAGCCCCAGGTTCCTGAGGGAGGTGGCCAGCCTGAAGACTTCGTCCTGTGGCTACAAAAGAAAAAAAAGAATTATCACACCTGATTCCTGAACGTATCTTCTGAGACAAACTGCAGAAGAGTACCCAATTTGCTCCTCTAAATTGAGGGCTATATCTTCAACTGATTAATTGGATAATTATAAAGAAAGGTTTTATGTCATATACCATGCTAGGCATTTTCTACGTGTTATTTCAGTTTCCACAGGGGCTTTATGAAGCATAGAACGTGTATACATTTTACAGATAAGGAAACAATAAATGGGTCAATAACTTTAAGTAACTTTTTGAAGACATACAAGCCAATTTTGACCAAAAGTTCTGCAGCTTCCATCACATTAACCATTCCTGAGGATGATTAGGTTACATAAATAGATTTGACAATATTATATAAATACATATAAAAATAAAATACTGTTTCTGTGCTCTTAAGCAACAAAACAAAAACAAAACCAAACAATTCATAAGCCTCAGTTTCCTGGATTCTTATGACCAAAATACCAAATTTAGACTCTTGTTAACAACATTCCAGTCAAAAATGAGTCAGTCATAAACCTTAGACAAACTCACTACCTTAAACTATCACAAAAATCCACATATCATCCTTCACAAAATCCCACAACTTTAAAGTTGACAACTTTAATTTGGCTCATTGGCAAAATAAAAGAATTGTTAAGGAGAATTTCTTTTTATTTATTTTTATTTTTTCTTGTAAACAAATGGGATACATCTTGTTTCTCTGTTTGTATATGAAGTAGAGGCATACCATTTGTGTAATCATACATTTACATAGGGTAATGCTGTTTGATTCATTCTGTTATTTTTTCTTTCCCCCTCACTCCTCCCACCCCTCTTTTCCCTCTATACAGTCCTTCCTTCCTCCATTTTTATCTCCTTCCCACTACCCATTATGTATCATCATCCACTTATCAGCGAGATCATTCATCCTTTGGTTTTTTGAGATTGGCTTATCTCACTTAGCATGATATTCTCCAATTTCATCCATTTGTCTGTAAATGCCATAATTTTATTATTCTTTATGGCTGAGTAATATTCCATTGTATATATACATACCACAATTTCTTTATTCATTCATCAATTGAAGGGCATCTAGGTTGGTTCCACAATCTGGCTATTGTGAATTGAGCAGCTATGAACATTGATGTGGCTGTATCTCTGTAGTATGCTGATTTTAAGTCCTTTGGGTATAGGCCAAGGAGTGGGATAGCTGGGTCAAACGGTGGTTCCATTCCAAGTTTTCTAAGGAATCTCCACACTGCTTTCCAGAGTGGCTGCACTAATTTGCAACTCCACCAGCAATGTATGAGTGTATGTTTTTCCCCATATCCTCGCCAGCACCTATTGTTGCTTGTGTTCTTGATAATAGCCATTTTAATTGGGGTGAGATGGAATCTTAGGGTAGTTTTGATTTGTATTTCTCTTATTACTAGAGATGTTGAACATTTTTTCATATATCTGTTGATTGCAAGAATTTCTTTTAGATCTCTTTTTTCAGGAGTAAGAGAAAAGGAGAAGTAATTCCTTCTGACAAGCAGCTATGATGGGTAGTACAATCCTAAGCCAGTTTCTGAATCATAGCCTAACTTCCTCAACCCAGGACCTGCAGAAATTCCTGTCTTCCAATAAATGTCCAAGACTTCTTCAGAGCTTAATTGTGCTTTGGGAAGGAAGTAAGCAATGTCATTTCGGGATTGATCATCATCCCTCATCATGTTGTCCTTTAGGTCCTGGAGAAGTTACTTACTCTAGAGACTCTAAAGATCCTCTCATGGTTCCAAATCCCAGAATGATACCACTAAAGCAGTCAGGGGGAAAGGGGTGATGACATTTTCTTGGACTCACAGTGTCTCAATAGCTACCCAATAGCACTTTACAATGAGAAAGAAATGCCCCTCTGATTAGATGAAAGTAGAGCAAGTGCCACTGGCCTGGGGATGAGTTGCAGCTGTCACCTGCCTCCTTGGTTGGGTCCTCTTGCACAAGGTGCAACTTGCATAACATTATCTGTTTGCAGTCATGCAACCTACAGCCCTTTTGTGGCAAATACCTAAACCAGGGTTCTCAACCTGCTGTGAAGAGGGAGACATTAAGTCCATAGAAAACTGGGTAACTCATTCCCTCAACCTTCCTGTCCCTCTCAAAATCTGACCATAACTCCAAATTTCTTAAGAGAAATAAGTCATTTACCTTTATGTTTTCTGTAGAGGAAGTACTTTGCATAATTTTAACCAACTCCATTGCTTTTCTTTAACTTCTCTTCAGTTTTGCTACGTGCTTCATAAAGTGTTCACCAATTTGATACAGGCAGGTCTGGTAAATTTAGAATGCCACCATAGGATTATTTTTTGCCTGTTGACTATAAAAAGAAAAACATGGCTACTGCTTTTGGTTCTCTTACTTGCGTAAAAGTCAGCAGTGGCAATTCCATCTTTTTTTTTAATGTGCTGCTTTTCTGCATTGAGAGAACACATGAATTTGTCACCCTAAGGTACTACAAAGAACAAACAAAAAAACCCACACCACTTTCTCCACTACAGCAGAGATCATATTCAGAATGCTTTATAAGATGGTACCAAGGAAACAAGTTCGTAGAGGCATGAATATAGTCTGTTCTGTTATTAAAAACTTTTTACAAAAGCAAGAGTACAGTTAGAAGTGGCACAAAGACTATTCTTAGGAGTGAAAGGAGGATGCTTGTTCAGAGAATACAATATTCTTTTCTGAATTCTTAAATTATGTATTGCATTAGAAAGGTAATCTTCCTCATAGGGGGCTAACTTATTAAAAACAATAAACTGTCTTTTTTTCCTTCAACCATTTTTACCTCCCTGAAATCTTAATCAATAAAGGAAAGACACATGCCTCCTAATATAATTTATATGTAAAATACAGCATTATAATAAAGAACTAGAGGTAACCCATTTTATTATAAATGACATTCTGTCCTGTACACTTTGTTCAGGAAGGGGCAAATAACAGTTCAGCAAGATGTTTTCAAGTAAAGCCTTCTCTTAAACATTACCAAATGAAATGCAAATGCTGGAAAACCATGTAAATACTAATTGAGTTTAATCTAGGTTAAGGGGCATCAGCTGATAAAACAAATGACTGAATATGAAGACCAGAAATGAACACATATCTGCCTGTTAATGTGTTAACATGAAATGTATAGGTCTGAAAGTGCTTAGTAAAATTTAGTAAATTAAACGTGCAAGTAGAACAAAATGAACACCCTTTAAAAGTGTCTTTCTATAATAGTCTTGAGAAAAATCCAGGATGTAGGCCATAATTGTGAAGGGATCTGACTCCTGCTTCTATGCAGTTTATGGCTGGTAGTCTAGTCATCAACAATATCCAGCCTTGGAAATGCAGTGGTTTCCTTTCTGCTTACTGGGGAGATTCTTCAGGGACCTCCTTTCCCTGCTCTCACCTCTGGTGGTGCACCAAACCCTTCAGTACTCCCAAATGCCCCCCAATCCCATCACTGCTAAAAGTTAATACCTTTATCACCCAGGATATTAACCCATTATGTCCCATTATCCTATACAGAATTAAAAACTTGGGACTTAATGGGTTAAGAGGTGGCCCCGTGTAGAGCAGCAGCAAGACCAACACATGTCAAAGCAGAGTTCCTGGTTGCTTTGCTTTAGCACACCTTCTGATATGGAAATTACACTCAGATCCTTAGGATGAACTGGGCACTGTTATGATGACACTATTCCAAAAGTTCTTCATTTTGGCAATAATACCAAGCCTATGTGCCAGTGTGAGATGCTTGCCTTTCTTTTTTCTGTCCATTTCAAAGGGAGTCCATTCTTGGGCTGAGCATTAGTAGAACCTCAATGAATGAGGTTTTACTTTTCTGGTCTAAGAACCTGTCAGCCTCAAGATTCCTCTTGACTGCCTCTATGGAGCCCAAGCACTCTCATAAATATGACCCTAGCTATTCTTCTCAGCTGTGTTGCTGAGGATGGTATGCAGATTGATGCACTGAGACCATTTGCAAGGTGTTCTTCCAGCCTAGGGCTGCTAAATTTAGAAAAATAAATACAGGACACTTAGTTAAATTTGAGTTTTCCATAAGCAACATTATAAAGCATGTCACATATGATATTTGGGCAAAACTGATACCCTCTAGATTTTGAGAACCACTGGGTTATAACCAGACTTCCTTCAATCCAGGCTCTGCCATTTATTTTACATGATCTCAAGCACCTTATTTAACCTCTCTAACCTCCTCAAAACCAGATAATCATCTGTCAAATGGTGATAATAGGACCCATATCTTCGGGAGAATATTGAGTGTTGTAAAGAATTTGGTATGACACCCAGCACATATACACTTGAATGTCTTTGCTAAATAAATATCTACTTAAAAATGAAAAAAAATATAAGACTTTGAGGGGACTATGCAAGTATAATTGACTGTAATTCATTCTCAGAATAGAAAGAAGGTGAGAGGCTCAGGCATCTATTCTTTCCTAGTCTGGCAGGCACAGGGCTAGAAAGGGTTGAATCAAGCAGTCACACCTTCCCATAAGGTAGAGAAGTTGACAAGTTCAGCCCTTCTCAAGGCAGAAGGAAATATCATAATTTTTTTTTTAACTAAAACCCAGGAATCCCAAGTCTGTGATACAGGGTACAGGGGTTCAGTTTCAACTTTTCTCAGGCAAAGCTTTGAGAGTTCTTGCAATTGTGATGTTCTGCAACTTCTATCTGAGATCATGGCTGTGTGAACCACTTTCAAACACTTAGCTCAGCCTTAAAAATAGCGACCTACATTGTCAGAGCTATTTAAATCACTCCAGAAACTCCCAACAACTGACTGAACTGGTTTGAAACTTTGTGCTTCACTCATCTATTGTTTGCAACAGGCTAAAACCATCCTGGACAAGATAGATCTTCATATTTTATATGAAATGAGAGCAGCTACGAACAATACAGGCAAAGTTGCAGAAGTATTTGTGTTGAGATCATTGGTGGAAGTGCTCCTCCTATATGCCTGCTCCTAAGTCCTGGAACAAATCTTAATGGCAAACCTGTCATAGGAGAAGACAGGCTCTTGGAATTGCCTGCAGGCCTCTGCAGTGATCTGAGTTTCCTTAGAAATAACTCAGTATCTGAAAAAGGGATGCTATAGGGGAAAAGAATCTGAGGTCAAGTTCCACATTCCTGATTCAGATTCAAATTCTGCCACTTACTAGATTTGTGACCCTGGACAAATTACTCCAAACTCTCTGTACTTTATTTTCATCACCTATAAAATGAAGTTATTCTAACTCAACATTTGCATTCAGGGGTGAATTTGCCCTCAAAGGACACTTAGCAATGTCTGGAGACATTTTTGTGGTCTCAATTGAGGGAAGGGAAAAGTGTGCTTCTTGGATCTAGTATGTATAGGCCAGGGATGGTGCTAAACATCTTACATTACATAGGGCAGTTCTATACACAAAAAGATGATCCAACCAAAATCGTAATAGTGCCAAGGTGCATAAACCCTGCCTAGCTCAAAGAGCTGCTATTGAGAAAGTAAGGTGATGACTACACAAAGTTTAGCCCAGAGTTTGGCAGAGTAGGTGCTCAATAAACATTACTTGAAAACAAGAAAACAAAAGCATTCTCAATGTTTCCACTTACATCCTAATTATGGTAAGCACAATATGCCTTTATATTAGAAATAATGAGTTAAAAATCCCAGTTCTGCCACTTAATAGCTTGCTTGGTCTTTCTACATTTTAGTTTTATGTATAAAATAAAAATAATAACATCCAGTTTACAGTGATGCTATGCAGACAAATGAGATATGCAAAACTCTGAAGTAGAATGCTTGGCTTATTTATAACAGTCTCATCAAATGGTACATAAGTAGTAGTTGTAATAGTTATGAGAGTAACATTTGCATTTGACCTATCAGTTTTACCATCATTTCCATATCCACACTTTCTGTTGCTACCTCAGAATGCAACAGGTGTTTTCTAAATATTATTGTTTCTGTATTAAAGATGAAGAAACTAAAATGCAGAGATAATGCATAACTTGCAAAACAGGGACAGCAATCTACTTGGAAGGGATACTGGATCTTTCAGCAGACACTGTGCTTTCCATAGACTGTATTAGGCACAGAAATGTGGGGAGAAGGCAAGAACCATACAGCCTAGGCAAGGTTCCTGCTAGAAAAGTGTCCAGACTGAACCCTGAAACTTCCTACTCCAAACTCCATATTTCTCACACTGTGTAGCATTTAAGTGTTACACCAACATACAGATTTTCTTAGATACTTGGTAAGATTATGGGAACAGTAGCCAGAATCCAGATGTATTCTTTGAGCATTGGTGTTGAGAAGTGAAATATTATGTTCATTTCAGATATAAGAAAAACCAAAGCTACATCTACTTAATTATTCATCCTTGACATTGAATGACACTATACAAATCCAACAAATTAAAACTTGACCTTATTTTGTTGGACGCAAAGAGATTATTTTCAGAATGACCCTTGATTATATAGTGTTATGAAATGAAAATCATTTTCTCATTTATTTTGCTATAAATTGTGGTTGGGTCACAGGCCCTAAAACTGCACAGATACCTCAAGGTATCTTTGAAAAGTATTTTGCATTTACAAGCTGATGGTATTTAAGATATCTTCTGGGATGATTGCAATGTGGATTACGGTAAAGGAAGTGAAGAGGGAGTGAGGGGAATAAACCACAGTCAATGTTTCTGGGTGAATTTTAAAAGCTCCAAGTTTTTCTGATAATCATGTTCTTTTTGTGTCTAGCTTGGTATGCCTCATTGTAGTTAGAGTGGGGTCCTTGACATGACGCCCACTGGGTGGCAGGTCTTAGAGAATTTCCTTTTCTCTATGAATCAGTAAGGAATTGATTAACCAGGTCTTTTGGTTCCAGTCATTCATGACAACCACTCACAGAAATTTCCTGAAGTAGTTTGCATTCTCTTCTACCTCAGAACACAACTTTCTCCTTTAACTCAGACTTCAGCATGGTAGTCAAAGTGTTTTGACTTTATTTGGGAGGTAACAACTGTTCATCCCACAACGCTTATTAACAGGTTTTCGTACAGGTGCATACGAAGAAAGCTATGTCAATAGGGTAAATATAATAACATCAGAGCCATACAGATAAGAGAAGAATAATCCCACCAACCATATTAAAGATGACAGGACAATAAAATACAGAAAAGGGAGAAGTAGATGGTTAAAAATTGCTTTAAATACCACTGTCAAGCCTTATTAAACAGACAGAAATGTATTCATTACAAAACAATTTTAGCCAAGAAGAAATATATGATGAGTCAAGAATTTAACTATGATAAATGATATTTGTGTGTGTGTGTGTGTGTGTGTGCACATATGTATGCATAGTAGACACACATACACATACATGTGTATGTGTGTGTGTGTGTGTGTGTGTGTGTGTGTATTTTGAGGTGCTGGGGATTGGACCCAGGGATTCACTCATAGTAAGCAAGTGTTCTGCCATTGAGTTACAACCTCTGTCCTTGAATGTAAATTTTAACAATTAAATTTAAACATTTTTGGATTATTTTCATCTGCATTATATGATTTATCAACCCACAAAATTAAACTAATTTTGTGGTGATACATCTGTGAGTTTCAGCATAACCCTTTCACAACCTATTGAATTAGTTATGTTTCCTAGTTAGGAATCAGGGAGAAATACCAGAAGTAAATCTGGGTTAACTGGTTCTCCATCCAAAAGTTTTTACATATAAATGCAAGCCCCATTTTATGTATGATCCCATAACAGATGCCAGATGTCTTGAAGATCAGAGTCCCTGTATCTAGATTACCCACATATCAAACACAGGTGTTGCCATTAAAGTCAGATATAGCCATGCCTTACATTACATTTTTTTTCAAAATATATTTGTACCTCTTAGCTCATTGAATTCTTCAACTCTGTACATCTGAAAAGACAATTATAATTGGCCCTTTATTGTTGAGGAGAACAGAACAGCCAGGTTTCATTGTTCAAAGAACTAAATGTGGGAACAGTTGACATCAGGTCTTGATCTCCATTTACTCGACCACTGTTGCACCTGCTCATGAGTTCATGCTTGTGCCTCCCAAATAAGCAAACATTTCCAAGTGTCTAAGATGAGCTGGGCACACACCCTGGGAAGGCAGTGACCATGTCTTTTTCATTTTTCCACGCTATTACTCAGAGTAATATCAGGTACATAATTGATGTTCAAATGTAAATTGAAATAATAAATGAATTCAAGGTACATAAAGGTACTGGCACAGAATCTCAGGTATTAAAATTGTACCCTTCTGCTTTCAGGTGGGTAAAAGCATGTGCATGGAGACAATGCCATTTATTAATAACTGCTGTTAGGCAGGCCCTCTTCTAGGTATTTTCATGGGTTATTTCTTTTTACTCACAACAACTCAGCAAGGAGGTTGTTGACAACTCATTCAACAATAGATTATCAATTGGTTATTAGATCAAAGTTGTAGATGAAAACAGTCACAGGATGCATAAATGAACAAAATTTGTTATTAAAACAATGCCAATATGATAAACTTTGCAAACAAATGAAAAACGTGTACATAGGCATAGTAAAATTGTCTGGAAGGATGGGTCCACAGTGGCAATCACAGGGTTGTAAGATTGTGGTGTTTTTAAAAATTGTCTGCTTTTGCATATATTATTTTCCATAATGAACATGCATTATTTTTATAATTATATTTTTAAAAATTTATTTATTTTTTACAGACTGCATTTTGATTCAATGTACACAAACAGGGTACATCATTTCATTTCTATGGTTGTGCATGATGTCGATTCATACCATTTGTGTAATCACACATGTTCATAGGGTAATGATGTCTTTCTCAGTTCACCATTTTTCATACCTCTCTCCCTCTCATTTCCCTCTACATAATAATTTTTTAAGCAATATAAACTGGAAAAGGGCTATGACTCCATGTGGATTTTTAGTGGAATCACAGGATAATTAGACAAGAAATAAATGGATACAAAACCACTACTGCTATTCATATTAGCATTGAGTGCAAGATTTGGTACTTGAAAGCTATTTAATAACAATACCATTTCAACAAGTGAAACAATGACTAGCTGTCAGTTTGGGGGCATCCTCCAAAAGGAACCATATGACAATGACCATGCAGGTCCAGGTTTTCAAAGCCAACACTGTGCTCAACAGAAACTCACTGCCTCAGCATCCTGAGAGTGTTTTATAAAGAAGAAATAGCAATTCAGAGGTCACAAATCAAAATCAAAGTGTTTAAGTCTAAACTTCAATGATGTTAGACTTTTAAGCCTTGATCAGTTTCCTTGATGTAAAGTTGTTTTCATTTCTCCAGCTTAAGGTTCCCTTAGCAGTATGTGACTCTTCCCTGAGGATAAACTCATTGCCCTCACCATGATTCTTTGTTTCCCCATATTTAATTTTTCCCCTTGAAGTAGTGGACTGGAGACTGAATCCACCCATTCTTTAATATTAAACTACATCCTAGCCATTAAAAAAATTTCTTTTGAGACAGGGTCTCCTTAAGTCGCTGAGACAGGCCTTGACCTTGCAATCCTCCTGCCTCAGCTTCCTGAGTTGCTGGGATTATAGGAGCACACTACTATGCCTGGCCTATTTCCCCTTCTTATTTGGAGACATTTCAATCATACACAAAAGTTGTAATATGAGTCCAACAAACAACACTGTACTCTTCACCCAGACCAATGGTTCACCACAGGGGCAATTCTGCCCCTCAGTGATCTTTTGACATCTACAGACATTCTTGGTTGTCACTACTAGTGGGGAGTGAAGACATGCAATGAGTAGACACTAAGGATGCTACTGAACATCCTACCATGCACAGATCAGCCTCAACACAAAGAATTGCCCTGCCCTAAATGTCAATAGTGTAGAGGTTAAGAGACACTGACATCCTATACATCTCCTTGCCTATGGTCTGAGAGCTCTTTTTTCTTTCTTCCAAACACCTAGGTTTATCAATTGTTAATATGTTGCAACATTTATCTAATCCTTTCTCCCCTCACTCCCTCTTTGTTTATTCTTATAAATCTTTACTTGAAACATTTGATATTAAGTCATAGACATCATGGCATGTTGCCCTCAAATTCTGCAGCATCAATCTCCTAAAAGGAAATTCTCATTTGAAATCAACAACAATATCACATCAAGTGTATTTAGTATCAACAAAATAATATTATCTAATGTATAGTCCATATTCAATCTCCCCAATTATCCTAACAGTGTCTTTTTAAAAAATCTTCATTTGATTCAGTATCAATTAACCTTTATGTTTTACATTTACTTGTCCTGTCTCTTTATCAACAGTGTTTTCAAGATGCAAAGCTGGCATAAGCCTAAAATACTTTCGAATAGATGATAAAGTTCTTTCCTGCAAATCTCAGCAATAATGACCAATATTTGTAAACTATATTATGGACTCTATTCAAACATGACTCCTAGAGTTCACACAGTGTCTATGGATGGTAGTTGTCTAACAGCTACTATTTGTTAACTGAGCTGACACATGTTGTTAGAAATTTATATGCAAATATCATGGTAATTGTTGGTAGTAGGGATATTGCAGAAAAGAGCCCCAAAACCTCCTCCTTGGAATGATCATAGGGTAGAGATCAAGAGGGGAACATGAACTGATAATAATTTAACAATGAGAAAGCGGGACAAAAAGGGTCCTAGAATTTATGATGAGGAAATGTGTCAGTCAGTAAACAGAGGGCCTCCATATCCTGATGGGTAGAGGAAGGAAGGAAGTGTGACAGACAAGAAAGAACAGCAATAGCACAAAGCAGGCACAAGAACATGGGTTTCGACATCAAAGAACATTCTGTCCTTGTTAGAAAGCTTCTCACAGATGTTTTGATGTGCCAGGAGCCCAAGGCACATCCAGAATGTGATGTTCACATTTGTTACTGAATGCCAGACACTAACCTATCCTTTTTATCCTTCCTTCTTTCAGAAAAGATCTGAGGTGGCAAATGAATCTCTCAAAATCACAGTTTGGGTTTACTAATTACCAGAGGGAAGACTGACCTATTTGGATTAAGTAAAGATTCAGAGTAGAAACACCAGACACTGTAAGGGTTAAGTACCACTCTACCTAGAGAGGTCTTTCTTGTCAATTAGCAAGCAGTCATTGAGCAATGACCCCTATTTTCATGGCTCTGTGTGTGACGTAGCAATCTTATCTCTATATCTCCGTTTTTAATGGGATATAATGTAGTCTGAGAGCTTTTTTTCTCTCTTCTAAATACTTAGTGCCCTCACAACACTATACTCATTTGTTCACTGAAAATAATTTATTGAGGACTTTTGTACCAGTTACTAGAGACTTGACAAGCAGATAACGTGCTTTCCTTCATGAAACTTAGAACATTGTTGAGGATGGCAGGGATCATGATTTACCCAACCTGGACATTGTCCTGGTTCTGGGTTGTTTCCTGAGCCCTAATCTTTATTCAAACTCCTCAGATGGGAATTTCACAGAGTAGGCATTAGGAGACAGGATAATCTGCCCTTGCATTTCTCAAATTATTCCACACAGACCACTTCTTAACCCGTACAAATTATATTCTCCTTCATTGGGAACATAGTCTTTTGCTTTTAGCTGTAATATGAAGCTTGAATATGCTCTCAGGAGCAACCAAATGCATCATGTTATAGAACTTGACAGTAATTATGGGATTAATGAAACACAGCATTGGTTGAATCTGTCAAATGACCTAATCTAATTGTCAAATGTGTTGTTAAAACACTTTAGCAACCACTCATCGTTTAGAGAGAGCATTCATCTTCACATTTCACTTCTTTATAGATGACTCATAACCTAATATTGCTACTCACCAAGTTTACTCAAAACAAATTGGCTTTTCAGTGAATATGTATATGAAAAATTAAAACATTTTCTCATGTAGCTATCTATTGTGAAAATTACATTTTCAATATTCTTGGGGACATGCACATATATTTTGATAATTTTTAAATTTTTGTAATTACCACATAAACTATATGCTTATCTGGACTGCAGTTCACTTAATCTCCTTGACCTTGCTTCATGACTTATACAATCCTAAATTAAAACTGTATTTATTTAATAGTTCTCTCCTGTTCCATTAAGCTTTTTTTCTGAGCAAGAGAATCAAAATATTCTTAGAAATTATCTTCAATTAGGTATAAGCAGGAGTGAAAAGAGAAGAATTGTTAAAAAGAAGGAAGTAGAGAGAGGAGGGAAGGAACTGATAGAATCGTATGTACTTTTGTGAACAAAAAGTAAAAATGGAAATAGATGAAAGAAAACTGGCTTGGAAGTTAGAGGCTGAGTTCTAAGTGTACCATTTATAGCAAAAATGAGCAGACTTATTCTATAAGGAGTCAGAGAATAAATATTTTCAGATTTACAGGCCATAATGTCTTGTTGCAAATACTCAACTCTACCATTGTATCAAAAGTGGTCACAGACAACATGTAAACTAACAAGCATGGCTCTTTCCAATACAACTTTATTTACAAAAACACGCATATTTGGATTTTAAGTCAAAATTTTCTGACCCCTGATTCATAGTGTCACCTTGGGAAAGTCATATTTCTGTTCCTCATTTATCTTACTCATGGAATAAAGGCATTAGACTATATGATTTTTGAAGTTCCTTCAAGTTCCAAAATGTCTACCTTCATCATTTAAACGGGTCTCTTTTTTTTTTTATTGTAAACAAATGGGATACATGTTGTTTCTCTGTCTGTACATGGCGTAAAGGCATACCATTTGTGTAATCATAAATTTACATAGGGTAATGTTGTTTGATTCATTCTGCCATTTTTTCCCTTCCCCCCCTCCCCTCCCACCCTTCCCCTCCATCTATACAGTCCTTCTTCCTCCATTCCTGCCCCCTCCCTAAACCCAACTCCAACCCCAACACTAACCCTTCCCACCCCCCATTATGTGTCATCATCCACTTATTAGCGATATCATTCTTCCTTTGGTTTTTTGAGATTGGCTTATCTCACTTAGCATGATAACTCTACACCAAGAATGTAAATAATCCAATTGACAAATGGGCTAAGGAAATGAATAGACACTTCACAGAAGAAGATATACAAGCAATCAACAAACATATGGAAAAATGTTCAACATCTCTAGTAATAAGAGAAATGCAAATCAAAACCACCCTAAGATTCCATCTCACCCCAATTAGAATGGCAATTATCAAGAATACAAGCAACAACAGGTGTTGGCGAGGATGTGGGGAGAAAGGTACACTCTTACATTGCTGGTGGGGCTACAAATTAGTGCAGCCACTCTGGAAAGCAGTGTGGAGATTCCTTAGAAAACTTGGAATGGAAACACCATTTGACCCAGCTATCCCACTCCTTGGCCTATACCCAAAGGACTTAAAATCAGCATATTACAGAGATACAGCCACATCAATGTTCATAGCTGCTCAGTTCACAATAGCCAGATTGTGGAACCAACCTAGATGTCCTTCAATTGATGAATGGATAAAGAAAATGTGGTATATATATACAATGGAATATTACTCAGCCATAAAGAACGATAAAATTATGGCATTTGCAGGCAAATGGATGAAACTGGAGAATAAACGGGTCTCTTTTTCAGAGGCTATACTCTTTAACAGGATTGGAAGAGACCCAGATACACAAATTCTACAATACAGTTTTTTCACTGAGGTAGTAACACTTACCACTCAGGGAAAATGAATAAGATTCCTATTTAACTTAGCATTTGATCCAAAGTTAGAACATTATAGTGCAGCTCATCACATACCTGAATATTTATGGGGAGTTTTAAATCTTTGTACCATTGATCTTCTCTTATATGTAGGACCACTATTTGGATGAATGGTGTTTTAAACATACAACATACAGTCAGTCCCAAACCATAATGGAAAAAAACATTGTAGTGGTTGCTTTCCAAAATTCAAATCATGAGTCTTTGAGACTGGAAGAAATGAACAGGATCAGAAAATAATAAATAAGGGTTTTCAAATATCATGTTACAATGTAGTTTTACTATCAAGGAGTATGATGCCAAATAATGTTTATCATTGTTTTAGCCTTATTTGTGTTTTATTTAATTACCAAAGACTTAATTTTCCTATCTTAAATGTGCCTACTTTTTTATCCCACACTTGCTTGAGTTTGGTTTGCTAGCTCAGTGTCTGCTGGAGAGCCCCCTTTTTTTACTGCTGAATTATAATTCCTAAAGCACAGGTGTTTATAGTAAACCTGCTGATATCCTTAACAAGGGGTGGTAGAGAGTTACAGCACACTTAGTTATGTCTATACACACTGGTGCTAAATGTATCATCTGTTTCCCTTCCCTAGAGTTAGAGTGCATATGTGATATTGTAATGGGTTATATATAATGTAAACAAAATGTATAAACCTAGTGTGCTTTATTTTTTATCTAATTTTAGGAAGATTCCTCATGTTTTTTCATTTACGGCTGTTTAATAGAGATTCACACCTTCATTTCTACATTTACATGACTGTTGCCTCTTCTTATTACAACCCTGAATTTGTCATGCAGTTCCATGGCATCTCTGAAACTCTAAAGGAACAAATGTATACTTGATACTTGATACTTAGTGCATAAATTAAAATTATTTTTTAATATTCCTAGTCAAGGTATCAAAGGAAATGTATTATTTCACTAGATTCCTCAATATCTGCACATTTCCAAGATCATAAAAAATGTATAAGAATAGAAAGTACAAAAAACCTCATAGGGGATACAAATATATACACTGGAAAATAGATATCTGTCATTGAGAGCTTCCTTTCTTTCTCTCTCCCTCCCTCCTGCTCTCTCTCATCTGTAAACAACTATGAAGATCATAGTGAGGAAATATATTCTAAGAATAATACGGGAATTTTCCAGAAGTGATTGAGGCCAATTGGGAGATGCTTGCCATCCAATATCACCCACATTTTACTTATGTTTATTTTGTTCATTTGAAACTTCTTTTGTTGAGCAACATTTTTATATACCAGGGATTGAACCCAGGGGTGCTTAACCACTGAGCCACATCCCCAACCCTTTTATATATTTTATTTTTGAGACAGAGTTTTGCTGAGTTACTTAGGGCCTCACTAAGTTGTTGAGGCTGGCTTTAAACTTGTGATCCTCCTGCTTTAGCCTCCAGAGCCTCTGGAATTACAGGCATGTGCCACTGCACCCAGCCACCATTGAGCAACATTTAATGGGTAGGACTGTGACAGATAAACAAAGATGGTGAACCCTTGCCCTCAAAGAATGAACAGCCTAAATAAAAATTGAGGGAAGAGTGCACTGAAAATGTAAGCATTGTGCCTCCTTGCTCCATACAGGGAAAACTGAATTGTGATATATGTCTTTAGAAAAATCTGGAAGAGCTGGCCTCCACCTCAGGCTCTAGAGATGAAAGAGAAAGCCCACCTTAAAAATATAATTTTCACAGTTTCCCATTCTGGTCTCACATTTTCATAACAATTTTGATAACAATTATATTTATCATGGCAATCATAATAAAAACTAAAAGAAGATAAATGGTGTTGTTGTTTGTTTTCATCCAACTTTCCTAATTCCATTTGGAGATTATTCATATTTTGCATTCCATCTGCTCCAAATATGGGCATATTATCACTGAACAAATAAAGATTCGTAATTCCCTTGCCTTTGCTCAAGTAAGAGCCACAAGTAAGCTCTGTTACCTTTTATGTCCAAATATAATCATTTTGTAAATCAGGACAAAAAGCCATCACGTATTTTTCCAAGATGTGTCATACAGACAAAATGAGCTGGAAACACTAGGAAGGCAATAAGCTCTCAATATTTCTACATCATGGAGTAATTATTTCCACAGCAAGGAACACATTTATTTACAAAGTGTTCAGACTTACTTAGTAAAGGGAATGAGCTATATTGTAACCATGTGTGACATGCTAAGTTTTTATTAGACAAGTTCTAAAAATCTCCTCCTCCAACTGACAATAATAATATATCTGCAACTGTGAATGTTTCCAGGAAAGAGATTTTAGCAACTAGCTGATACATTTATTAGAAAAATGCTAAAAAGCCTTTCATAATGAAAAACGCCCCTTATAGCAGGGTTTCTCCATTTATTCTACATAGGAATCATCTAAGTATTGTTAAAAATGTAGGTTCTAGCTGTGTGTGGTGGTGCACACCTATAATTCCAGTTACTTAGTAGGCTGAGGCAGGAGGGTAGCAAGTTTTAGGGCAGCCTGGGCAACGTACAAAGATCCTGTCTCAAATATTAAAGTAAATAAATAAATATGCAGATAATAAATGAATAAATGAATTTAAAAAAGGCTGGGAATATATCTCAGTGGTAGAACACTTGCCTAGAATGTGCAAGGGCCTGCACTAATCCCACCACTGCAAAACAAAACAAAATGCAGGTTCTGATTAAACAGGCCTAAGGTAGGGATCAAGATATTGTATCACTAATGAATTCCCAGAGAATTTTGATGCTGCTGGTCCAAGGACCACACCCTGAGTAACAGGTCTTCACATGTTCTTTTTTTTCTTCCCATTAACAAACTTTTTTATTGTTGTCTTTTTTGTTTGTTTGTTTTTGTTTTTGTTTTTTAATTGAATATTCAAATGTCCCTTATTGTTCCTGCTTCCATGATTGGTCAAGACCAAGAGAAAAGGCAGGGGAACCAGCTGTAACAGGGAGGATTCATCTCCATGATATTCCATTTATACACAAAACTAAACAGACCAGCACAGAGTCACTTTGTGGTTAGAAGTTGGCAGAATGGGATGAAGGAGGAATATATGGGGAGTAGGAGTGTCCTTTAAAAAATAAGACAGATCCTCCAAACTGGGTGCCTGGGGAGGAATCGGTCTGCTTCAACTGAAGAAGAATCAGAAGATCAAAAGCACTTTGGGAAGGCCAGAACCATCAGGGATGGAGAGAGGAGAAAGGTTCAAGGGGTATGGGGGCTGTTTGGCAAGTGGGGTGAAGGGAATGCCCTCCCCCTGCTGGGATCCCCCAGCTTCTCTGGTCTGGCAGAAAGCAGATAGTGAGCAAACCCCTAGGGCAGTTCTGGGACTGCCAGATGCTCCTGGCAGGGGGCTGCAGGAGGCTCACAAAGGCTTGCCTCCTAGAGAGATGACGGCACTATTCCCCAGTTTTTCAGCTAGGGTGCAAGGGTTCTTGATCTCCTAATAGCAGTTTGCTTGTCATTCATGCTTTATCATTGTCAGCTTTTCCTTGATGGCATCATTCATTTTTCCTTTAAGGGGCACAAATTCACAGGCCCAGAAGATAAACACCAGGTCCTCCTTTTTGCTCTCCTTTTACTTGTAGGCTGCATCATAGAGGGCATAGCTGCAGTCCTTGTCTGGCAGCATTTTGACAATGGTGGCATAGGGGTCATCCACAATCTGGTTCACATCACATACAAGGATCTCCTTGCCCTTCTCCAGGATGATGTTCTTCTTGTCCTCACTCAGGCAGAAGAGTAGCGTCTTCTTGCATTTCTTTACTTCCTCTGACGTCAAAGACTTATGTACCTTCATGTCACTGAACACTTTGATGATGCCATCAGAGACAGTCACACCAGAAGCCTTGTTTCTGGAAGCAAAGGGAAGACAGCAAGAAGAGCCAGGCAACATGAGAGTTGCTGCAGCTGCTGCCAGTTTCCAATTCCTTCACATGTTCTAGAAACAGCATGTGAACCATGACTACAGGAGATTTCAACTTGGGGTTCCAAGATGGGTGGCAGTTGACAGTTATCTGTGAGGCCTGTGAAATTGCCCTGACAGGGATTTGTCAGGATAGATGTTAAGACCCACTCCCTACTCGACACTTATCTTGGGAGATCCAGGTCAAAGAATTCATGAGCATTCATTTGAGCAGGGAAAACAAAACAAAATGATGTATATCTCATGAATAATACAGGCACTTCAAGTTTCATCTCAGGTTTGTAATGTGTTACCATCATGACCACCCTTCAAATTTCCTTTCTTCCAACATTAAAATAGAGCTTCCATTATCATCTAGAACCAAAGGGTTCCCTTCTCTTCTCCAAACAGGATCCTGAGTTAAATGTCTATTTCAGAAGCTCTATTTACATCTACAACTTCGAAATAAGACTAGTCCTTATTAATCTTTAGCAGTGGCTTTGGGCCTTTAGAAAAGAAGATTAAAAGCTCAGTGAAAATTTCCCTGAAATCCCTACTTCACTCTTGATGTATTGAGTACATATTTTATCTTAGAATTAATCTAAACTCTGTAAGAACTCAAAATGATCACTTGGTCCTGATATTCAAGGAACAGATACAAAAGCTGATGACAGGATACTGATATACATAAGATGATTTGACAACAACCAAGAATAAACTTCATTTGAAAATAGGTATGCCTAGAAAAACATTGTGCATCCTGTTAGAACCAATTTTTGTACTACCTTGCTCACAAAGGTTTGATTCTTACATTCAGTAATGATGTCTCCTCCCTGTATTTCTATGCTAGTGTTCAGCAAACTATAGCCCACATGCTTGGCCTGCCACCTGATTTTTGTAAGTAAAGTTTTACTGCAACATGGACATATCCATTCTTTTAAGCATTGTCTATTATTGCTTTCATACAAAAATGGCAGAGTTGCACAGTGTAATGGATTGCAAAGTCTAAAATATTTATCCTCTGGACATGTACTTATTACTCTAGAACAAGAGTTGCCAACTTACAATACTTCCATTGCATCTTATATTATAGTCAACTATAGATAGGTAGATAGGGAGGTCAGAGTAGATGAAAGATTGATGGTCTCACCAGGGCCACTCAGTTGTACCACCACGGCAGGGGTTCTCATTTACTTTATGCCATAAGTGATCCTAGTTCTCTTATGAGATGCTAAGCCTCTTTACTCATCTATGTACCACTAGCATAGGCATTCACCTGAACTTGGAGTCCAATGAACAGAGTTGAATCAAACTGAACTCTCAAGTTTTTCTAGGGCAATAATGAAGCCATGATATTTAGGACAGTGAAATTTCTGAGAGCAATGAGCAAATATCTGATTAAACCTGATTAAACATGTAACTAAATTAGCAAAAACCAAATTATTCTTTTGGCAGCAAAATAAAAGTGGTTCTTATAGCCATTTTGTTTGACAGGGATTTTACAAGAGGCTCCACGATGAATTGCAGTCATAAAATAATTGATCATTACTGATCCTTGGTGAATCTTTCCTTTAAGTCATGACAAATAAAGAGCATACTCCCTGCCCTTTCCAGTGGGTACAACCCAGAGGCCCAGTCATTGTCATGCTGGCTTATGGGCTATGTATTTCTCCTGCTTTATCCAGTAGATCATTCATCTGATATTTTATAGTCTTACCTGAGCTCCATGGACCCAGCACGAAAAAGATACAGTGATTATATTTTTGTGATCAAATAACTTTTCCCTTTATTTTAAAAATTCCTCCTTTATATTCATCAATTTTTAGGAATGGAATAAAAATATATACCTTCTGTCATTGCCTCTGGAAAGGACATTATGTCAGATCCTTTCCTAATTATATTCATCCATTGTATGCTCTAATTCTCACAATTTCATTCATTTACTATCATTCTACCAGCCCCACAAATTCCATACTTTTGTAATTGTGCCCTGTAAGCCTAGTAGTTGCTAAGATCACAGAAGAAATGTATTCAGAGTTTAGTACTTTTCCATTTAAAATTAATTCATTCGACATCAATACTTATGGATATAACAATTTCTTTCATTTGTTTCCCCAATAAAAGAAATTTTTAATTTTGTTCATGTTCAGATTTTATATTTGAAGTTTTTATATAAATTTAGAGAATGTTTTAACAATTTAGATAAAAAAGAAAAATAAGTATGATGCTTAAGTTTACTTTATTCTACTTAGGCACAGGTCAAAACGTATTCAGTAAAAATTAAGTACTTTGTGAATGATCTTTACAGCCTAAATTAATAAAATTTCCCTAACCCATACAAAATGGAGCTTGATTTCATGAATGATTAGAATATAAGTATTCTAATAAAATGTCTGCACCCACACCAAAAGGCTATTCTAGCATTACAAGTAACCCTATTTTGTTTATAGGAGATAATGAGGTATGAATGATACATACAGGCTAATTTGGTGTCCACAAACTTTTAATGGTTCCCATAATTAGTTTTATGTGTCTGTTACTCTGTGTAACCTACAGTTCCTGTATGGTAATTGACATTGTCTACCCGTCCTTCAAAATACTGATTAAACTTTCACCTTTTTCCTGATACTTTTGTGCTGTATTCCAAACTTCCTACAGGTCTCTGAACTCCTATAGTTCTTAAAGCTTACACATCCACTTAGTTGTCCCCAAACACCTCAAAATCAACATGTCTGAAATTGAATTCAAGCTCATTCTCCCAAACCTACTCCTCCCTCTAGCTTTCCCATCCCTAAAAATGGCTGCTCTGTACTCCAAGAAAGGATAAAAAGAATTCCATACATTTCCTGGAAGATGCTGCCTTTCCTAGTTTTTGAAGTGTTTGAGCTTGTTAGTCCCTCAAACCTATATATCTCCAATGCTCCCATATCCATTATTCTCTAAATTAACTTCTTATTCTTCTAGCTTAATTCTTCATCCTGCAAGAAATTTTTTACCAACGAGCATTGTCCAACATGGTAGTCACTCACCAAATGTGGTTATTGAATACTTGGAATGTGGCAATTCTGAATTGAGATGTGCTGTAAATGTGAAATACACATAAAATTTCAAAAACTTAGTAGGAATAAAAGAATAAATCTAATTTTTATAAACTGAATATATGTTGAAATGATAATATCTGGGATAGCATGGGTTAAACAAAATATACTAAAAATAAATTATACTGCTTCAATTTTTTAATATGACTACCAGAAAATTTTAAATAACATGTGGTTTGCATTATAATTTTATTGGACTGTGCTGCTCTGTAACCTGGGGACAGGGTTTGGTGCTCCTCCCACAGATACTTTTACAACTGCCATTCGTTTTGTTAGTTTGCTATGTGATTTGTGTATCTATCTTTACTGGCTGCCTGAGCAGTGAACTTGATATCTTGTTCAGTATTACCCCATATCTGAAGTATAGTAGGTATTCTCATATGTTTACTAAAATAACAAAAGAATTACATAGAGAATTAGAAGACCAGAGTTGAGGTCACCTTACTTCCCTAGGCTATAGCTAATATATGAATATTAAACTAGGTAGTCTCTAGGAGCCCTTATAGTTTCATTGACTGTAAATATCTAATATGAATATTTAAATGATTATTATGGTTTGAATCTGGAATGTCTCTCAAAGACTCATGTGTTGAAAGCCTGGTCCCCAATATAGCAGTGTTCACAGGTGTGACCTTCAGGAAATGATTGGATCATGACTGATCCATTAATGGATTCATAGCTGAATGGACTACTGGAAGTGGTGGAAAGTAGTTGGTGCAACCTAATTGAAAGGAGTGGGTCCTTGGGGTCGGGTCCTTGGGGACTATATCTTGTCACATACCTCTCTCCCCCCTCCCTCTTTCCCCACTGCTATAACACAGTGGGGAAAACTTTAACACATCCTTCTGTCATTAGGTACTATCTCACTACAAGCTCAGAAACAATAAAGTCAGTCAACTATGGACTGACACCTCTGAAACCATTAGCCAAAATAAATCTTTCTTCCTTTAAGTTGTTTTTTCTCAGGTATTTTTTCACAGAGATGAAAAGCCAACTCATGCAATGAGTCACTTCTTGGGCTGTGTATATAACTCAGGGTAAATTACCTGCCTAGTATGCACAAGGTCCTGAATTTGACCTCCAGCACTACAAATAAACCAACAAAGCAACCAACTAAACAAACGAATGAACAAACAAACAATCAAACAGTCACTTCTTTACCAGGTTTCAGTCTTTTCAGTGTGAAAAAATAATCTTATATTTTCCTTGTTATTTTCCTCAGGACTCTGTACATACCTTAAAAGTGATTATTAATTAATTCAACAAATGGAAAGTTAAAAATACTTATTCACAAGTATGTTAGTTAGATTTCCATCACTATAACAAATAACCAAGATAATCAACTTATAAAGAGAAAAGGGTTATTTTGGCTCACAGTTGTGGAGGTTTTAGTCCATGATAAGTTGGTCCCTTTGCTTTGTGCCTGTGGCCATACATCATGGCAGAAGTGTATGGTGGAACAAACTCACCTCATGGCATGGAAGTGAAAAATGGGAAGAGGAGGGGCTGGTGTCCCACTATCCCCTTAAAGGGCACACTCTCAATGACTTGAAGATCTCTCAGAAGGTCCCATCACTTGAAGGTTCCACCGCCTCCCAATGGTGCCAAGCTGGAGACCAAACCTTTAACACATGGGCCACTGGGGTACATTTCAATTCCAAATTATAGCAACAAGTTTCACAAGTTGGGTCTGATAAGGGAGAATTAGTATTTAACTTAGTTGGCTCTTCTTAAAACATGGGTAGGGGTGAGGGCATAGGTGGAGGGAGGGAGTGACTTCTCTGAATCATGAAAGTAGCAGAGTTGGCTAGAGAAGGGCTGGCAAGCTCTACATCAGATAAGTAAATTCTTTACATGCCGCAACACTGGGAAGCTTCCAAGGAAACCAGTATCCAGGATCCTCTCTGTTTTCTCCTTCATCCTTCAGGTAATAGGGAGTCCACAAAAGGGGCTGCCTCCAAAGTGGTGGGTATTACTCTTTGAGTTGACCACCCAGCTCATTAATAGAGTCTTAAGATCCTAAATCATCTGTCTGATTCATGTAGAATTTCATTCTACATGAAATTCTTCATGTAGAAAAACACAATCTTAATTTATACCTACAAGAAGCAAGTGCAAAACTGACCAACTGTTTAAGTTTATTTAGTGAAAATTCCACACCAGAGCATGATTGTTCATAGACTGTTTTGAACTTAAAAGTAATCTCAAACAGCACAGGAACCAACATTTGCAGACTAGTGGTCTGTGTTAGTTCTAATGCTCTGATAAATGTTTCTAATGTGGACTCCTGAAGTCATTAAGATCATTTTTCTATTCACAGAGAGGATGCCAGCCATCATTTATGATGCACAAGACAAGGAGTGCTGCTCAGTCTTCAGCATAGGTGAACGAGTCGAAAAGGAATGGGCACTGCATACAGGAAGCATAATAAACTTCTTCAGTAGGGCTACAATAATTGTAATTACCATTTTCCCTCAGTGATATCCAAAGTCTTATGACAGAAAAATCTTTCTGGAAGAATGAAGAGTCAAAAATGCAAAGATCTATTGGAAATATTGTTTTTCCTTCTTACTTTCATTTTTTTCTTTTCCCTCTTTCTTTTTTAAATGTAGTCTGACTGAAGCTTCTATTCTGGAACTTCTCTGATCACCCCTGGAGAATTCAACATCCTCTCAAAGGTTTTTGTTGTGTTTTTCTTCTTACCCACCTCTAGCCTTCCTCTGATTCTGGGATTTTGGCCATGTGTCCTTGAAGCCAATCTCTGTTTATATAATTGTTCTAATTTCTGTCTTGCAATTATTTTTTTAAAAATCTCACTCTCATTCCACTTCTTTTTCATCTCTCTCCCTAGGAAAATTTCTCTTTCTGGCAGGTTCCTCTTGTTCTCTTTGGCAGTATTTCACAAAGGCACAAATAGTCATAATGATAAAAATGTGCACTTGTAGAGGCGCTCACCCAAGGAGATTAAACTGTTCTGCAGACATTACCTCATCAATTTTCCCTAAATTCTACAAAGGAAGGACCCATTTCACAGTAGTATACCAGAGGGTTAAGATAGTTGCATTCTGAACCTTAAAAAACTGAAAACAGACATCATTCATCATAGTAAGTCCAGTCTCTTAGATTTTACTTCTCCCTTCCCTTCCTTCCAGGCCTCATCCTTAATTTTTACCCAACACAAAAAGATGACTCTCATCTTCTTTGGCTAATTTCTTCCTATAAGTACAGTTTTAGGAGTGCTGATGTCCCAAGATGAAGAGGCATGAAAAGGGAAAAAAAATCAATTGGTTTATGTTCTATTTTCACTTTCCATTGGTTTCATATGCTTTCTTGTATTCCTTAGAGATCTCTGTAAATGTTCCCCTTTATTCCAATTCTATGTAATGGTCTTACATAGATCTCACTGATGGCATTTGAAAACATTGTAACTGAATGAGATTTGGGTTATACCTTTCTCTTTCCCTACCCCATTGTGATAGATAAGGTAACTGAACCTCAAAAATATCAATATGTGACCTAGATAGTTCAGCATCCAAATTAGCTTTATAAGCTAGGTCTTCAGACTTCTCAGTCTATACTTAAAATTTTTGAGAGAACTTCTTAATAATCATACACAACAATCTAAATGACTCTATAAAGTCATTATTCCTATCCACCTTCCACAGAAGTGGAAACTGCTAGAAACTTGCCCAAAGTAATGTAAGTAAAGTAAATGGATAGAGCCAGCAATTAAACCTAGCTTTATCTAATTCAAATCATGGACCTATACATTTTTTTCAAACTGCCACTTTCTTGACATGATAAAAAAAAAAAAAAAAGCATTGGCACCTCTTCCCTCTCTCTCTTTCCACCCAGGTTGGGTTTCTCAGGACCTGCCATTACTGTGAGTACCTGACTTTGAAATGCTCCTCCAAGGCAACTGACATCTTAGCCTACCACAGAGACCTCCTTCTTCCTATAAGCAGCAAGTGCCTACCAAGGAACCCAGCATGCATATCATTTTGCTTTAAATTTATAATACATGTCTCCAAGAGGCATGATAGAGTTGCCTGCACATTTTCTCTGAGCCAGGTGCTGCTAAGGGCACAGTGGTAGCTCAGGGTCTTGGAACACTTTCCCATGTTGCCTGTCCTAACATTGCCATAGGCTATAATGTACTTCAATATTTCAGGAGATTTCCTAGGGCAGGAATCCTAAAACTATTTTAGGATTCTATGGGGTATGCACATGTACACGTAGTTATTTATATTTTTGATTGGAAGTAGAAAAACAAAACAAAACAGAACACTGAAATTCCCTTAAGATCATTTTGGTCCTTTTAATCTATATAAATTCTGTATCAATATGATTTTGTGGATAGCTCATCATCTATTTATAGTGTTTAATAGGTATATATACCAGTTATAAAATTCTATTTCTCTGAAAAGAGCATGCAATAAATATTTGTCAAAAATAACTACAACGTCAACTCTTTTGTTGCTAATTATGAATTATTTTCCTTAATAATACCACTGTTCAATGTATGGTCCCAAATTTCAAGGAACTTTCAATATTCATAATACACTATTGTATTCAATGAGGCTGCTAGAACCAACCCAGCTGAAAAGCTGAAGTCTGCCTAACACCTCTTCTCACACTCTCAGCATGAACAACTTTCAAAGAATTCATGGTCAAAACTGCAGTTTATTAAATCCTGAGAGGAGATTCCAGGATAAACCAATGCATTCCATTGTTTCACAACCAGAGTTCTCAGGCTCCATGCTGAATCCACAACATAAAATTTTACTTGCAATGAGTCTTCTTTTGAGCACTTACAAGTTATAACCATTATGTGTGGAGAAAGAAAAAGGTGATTCCTTTAAGAATTTTGATTCATACAGTTAGCTTTCACAGCACATTCCACAATCTCTTGAGTAGTTTTCAGTACAGGTAAACCTGAATTTATCACAAACCCAGCTTCTCAACATAAGGAATGGCAGATAGATTAACTTCACATCACTGACTCCCAGGATTCATGATCATGAACATAGTGTTTTTGGGCAATTTATTTTGGCAGCTTACCAACTGCTAGTGGCAAATCTATTTTTTAATATTGAGGAATATAATAGAGAGGTTTTCATTTTTCACTGCATAATTTCTTATCTCTGTTCTGAAGTTCAAATTTTGTATAGCTGTTTTCTTTCTACCCAGTACTGGGGATTGAACCTTGAGACTCTCATGCTAGGTAAGAGTTCCACCACTGAGTTATATCCCCGTTATTTGGGGGGGGGCGTACCAGGGATTGAACTCAGGGCCACTCAACCACTGAGCCACATCCCCAGCACATTTTTGTATTTTATTTAGAAACAGGGTCTCACTGAGTTGCTTAGCACCTTGCTGTTGCTGAAGCTCACTTTGAACTCTTGGTCCTCCTGCCTCAGCCTCCACAGTCACTGGGATTATAGGTGTGCACCACAGCACCCAACTCCCCATTCCTTTTTATGTTTTATTTTGAGATAGGGTATCACTAAAGTTGTTGAGGCTGACTTTGAACTTGCCATCCTTCTGCCTTGGTCTCCAAAGTAGCTGGGATTACAGGTGCACACCACTACACCTGGCTCTGACAAAGCTTTACAAGACAGGGCAACTGTTTGTTTTGAGAAGCCCAGCACTAGGGTGAGGAGGTGGAAAAATGAACTGAATGGGGAGCTGGATGTCAGGAAGATGTGCAGTTAAGTCTGGGCTCTTAACAGACTTTGGCACATAATCTTCAGTTTGCGGTTGCAAAATTGAAGTACATTTCTCCTTCAGTTGTGGGTAACTTAGATGAGGAAACCAATGACAAATACTAGGACCAGAATCCTTCCACTCAACTGCAGGGCAAACCCCCTGGTTTGATAAACCAGTCAGTCCTCAACCATGCTCATTGCCAATTACAAGTAAAGGATGAGCATTAGGTAGAGTTTCCCTCCATGTAAGTACAACAGCAAGTATTACAGATTCACCATCCTCAAATCTCTTTATGCCCTGGCCCCACAACTAGCAAGGCAAATCTGCTGCTTATTTATGCTTTTGGTTTTGTTTAAATTCTCATCCCTGCTTTAGGAACTGCCAAATCAAATCAGCCTTTTACCCCCACTTTTACAAACCCATTTGAATCACTCCTCCTATGGTAAGTCTTTTCTAATTTGTTCCCATTATCCAGTCACCTAACCTCACAATTTAGCACATTCCATGTGCTTTACTGAAGTTCTTTTTAGTTTTACTTCAGTTGTTTTCTGTGGGTGCAGGTTTCATGACTCTTATTGTATCTGTCCTTGCTCCATTAGTTAAAGCACTTTATAAACAAGCTTGTGTTTCTTAATTGTTAGCATCGTTCCTTAGGGTGGAATGTGGTTTGTTACAGAGCATGGCTCCTGCTTAAACACTGACATGGCCACTCCCATTAAGCATCTCTTCTGGTAGTCAGGCAGGGCAGACTCAGTTCAGGTCCTGAACTATTCACAGAAACAAGTCAAAATAAGTTGAAAGCAATGTTTGTGAAGGTCAATGTGCTGATTTGAGTGTTTTAATTTGGAAGAATAGAAGCTTTGTTAAAGGGAATTGCAAGGGAAAAGTTGTCATGAACAAAATATTGACAGCAGAGAGAAACATTCAACTTATTGTCTCTGGAACTACATGCCAGAAAACATTCAATATGTAGTAATATTTGTTGCTTAGATGGAGGGAGGGAGGGATGGATGGATGGATGAACAGAAACGGAGATGGACATATAATAGAAGTAGCCAGTGAAAGGCACAGAAACTTCATTTCTCAATTTGTTTTCAGTAGTACCACAGAGTAACAAAAATTTTGATGAGGAAGAAAACCTTTATAACATGACAGATGTAGAAGACACATTTAACAGCTTCAGGGAAGGATGTCTTAATGGTACATCTTATTCACTCAGTTTGATCTTCTTATACATGGTCTCAGAAAAATATTTTATTTTCCCAAGGAAATTTTGGGAACAGTTTTCTATCCCACTGGTTTCTTTTAATTACATTTGAAATGAAAACAAATGATTATAATCATACTATATTTTTAAAAAGCATATTTATGCTTATGAAAAAAATATAATTAATTCATGTTCAATGCATATGAACCTAGCCACAAAACTTTAGGCCAGTTTGTTCTTTTTGCTGAAAGAAAAACATCATAATTATTGTAGTCAACTAGCAATGTTAAGGAATCAGTTCTCCTTACACAAATACAATTCAATGGATAGGGTGGTATAGAGGCAAGAATTGGGTCTTAAATGCTCCTGAGCATGAGCCCATTAATGGCTATAACTACATTTATTTATTATGGAAAATGGCATTTTCATCATTATTATATGCAGGGGGCAAATTAATAATACATAGATGTTACCATAATTTTCAATAGTGTTTAAACAGAAGTATAGCCAAAGAATCATGCCTTCTCAGAGATAGTGATTTTTACCAATCATTAAGAGACTCTGAAGAGATGATTTGTTCATACCTATATACTGATTTTAATGGTGTCTTCACTCTGACTCTTTGTTGGTGTTTTAGTCAGCTTTTTTATTGCTGTGACTAAAAGATTCTACAAGAACAATTAGTGTAGAAAATGTTTATTTGGGGGCACATGGTGTCAGAGGTCTCAGTCCATACATGGTTGACTTCATTTCTCAGGGCCCAAGGTAAGGCAGGACATCATGGTGGAAGTGTGTGGTGAAAGAAAGTAGGTCAGGACACGATAATTAGGAAGAAGAGAAAGGATGTGCTCCTCACCAGTACAAAATATAAACGCCAAAGACATGCCCACTGGGACGCACCTCCTTCAGCCACACCCTACATGCCTACATTTGCCACTCAGTTAATGCCTCCTGGGGATTAATGCACCGATTAGATTAAGGTTTTCATAACCCAATCATTTCACCTCTAAATCTTCTTGCATTGTCTTACACATGAGTTTTTTGGGGACACCTCATATTTAAACCCTAACAATTAGATTTCACAATAATAGTATCTTGTAATATTTGTATTTTGCAGCACAGATTTCCACTTACAAACTATTTTCATACTTGTCATTCCTTCTGATCCTAACCATGGTACTTCAGGAGGTAAATTAGTATTTCCATTTCAATAACTGAATTGTCCACATGAAATGGCTGATAGTTTTTGTCTCTAAAAGCAGAAGAGTCCCCATAATTTCATATCAACTATCTGAGTGACTAGCCTCCTGATAATAGATGAAACATTTTTTACTTTAATAGATGACTTCATATTTCTCTACCTAGGGTATCTTATTATAAGCCAATGATGGATAATTCATTTGAAATAGCTTCAAAGATTTTATTCTTCTCCTCACTAGCCTCATTTTAAGGTTGCCTTTGAAATTCTCATCACTGCTTCATCTTGAGTATTTGTCAGTGCTTACCTTCAAGAGGATAATTTTACAAAACAGTCAATCTCAATCTAAAACATCATGACTTCCTGAGAAGAGTATTTCTCTTTGTATAGAGATATAGTTTGTCAAGATAATTAATAGATGGAAGGGAAGACAGAAGCAAGAAAAGAAAAATAAATCTGCTAGTGTAAAATCCAAATTACTGAGTTCTAGTCTTTGATTTTCCAGCAGTGACCAGAACTTTAGGCCTGGAACACTATACTCAATGCCCAGGTCTTTCTAAGCAAATGAAATAACTCAGGTTCATTTTAAGGTGGGAAAGAACCATGGTTGTTTGAAAAATCATTTTTCACAATTGCCAGTTTTTTAGAAGGAATCAAAGCATTCTGATTTTTTTCCCTAATTTGCATTGCAGTTTTCTTTGGAACAGAGCAAATATTAAAGGACTTAAATTTGATCATGCTCATATACAATATGTCTTGAATAGAGTGAAACTGGCACAATAAAACATATTTATGATCCTCCTTTCCTTGCAAGATTAACAAGAGCTTTTAGGACAGTTCATGCTCTATGAACATCTTTCCAGAAATTTCTGTGTGTTGTCAAGGTTATAAAAGAACAGATACCTGCCTGATTCAGGTATCCTGGTGACTCTTGCTTGGGATCTCATGGAAAGGGGTGATAATGTGGGTAGAATATTTTCTTCACTTGGGTCCCAATTTAGGGACATTTCTGTCACTTGTAAACTTCAAGTCATGTACACAGAAGAACACATGAGGTTGTTTTTTTTTAATTGGATTAGGGATTGAACCTAGGGGTACTTTACATTCATGGTCCTTTGTATTTTTCTTTTGCTTTTGAGGCAGTGACTAAGTTGGTGACTAAGTTGGTGACTCTGGCTGGCCTTGAATATGTGATCCTCCTGCCTCAGTTTCCTAAGTTGTTGGAATTACAGGAATGCACCATCAAGCCTGGCACAGGTGTTCATTAAAGTTAAATAATTTCACCTTAATGAAGTTTCTTATCTCCTTGATATGCTTATGATCTGAATACAGACACATAACGAGCTTTGAGTGTCAGGCGCTTTGTCCTTCTGGCATAGCCCTAACAAGGGTAACTGCAGCTTGGCATATGACACTTCCCTACATGTGCTTTTGTTAAATTTCCATTTTAAACAACCTTGCTGGTAGATTTTGCTGCTTTTGCATGATATCCCTTTTGTGTTCTGTTCAAAAATACTTCTCTATTTAAGCACAATTTGTTCTAGGTCTTTGATACCATCACAAGTATACAGCTGGGTCCCAGCTTTTGTTTATTCCTGACAAAAATATTATACACATTTGCTAGAAATAAAGTGAGGCAAATCCTCCTTTGCTTTATTCAGTACACTGAGATGAAATTCATACACATCCCAAAAAGCAAATATGATGTCTGGGATAACTCTAGTAAATGGGATTTCCTACTAATCCACAAAATTCATTAATTCTCACAAATTCAGTGATTCATATCTCAACCTATTTTATTTTGGACATTCTATCTTCAGATGATTATCATTTATTATTCTATGCCCTACACAAAGCAGACCTTTTCATAAAGAGATTGGAAAAGTACCAATAAATTAGAAATCAGTACCCTGCAACCATGATGAAAACCAGGAGCTCCTCTGTTCCACTTGTGATCTTGTTTTTACAGGGGTAGCTCTAATTTAGTGTCAATTTAAGTCCTTCATTTGCTGTAAAATCAAATCCCTCTAGGAGACATAACCCACAGAAAGGATCTTACGTAGAACTGCATGCATGTTTTTCTTTCTCCTTGTTTGCATTAAACTGGAACAAATTAACTTAATGTTGCATGAAAATAAGTGAAGTGTCATCTTAATTAAAAGACAGAAGTGCTATATCCTTTGGCTGAGTTTTATAAAGCATTTTTAAAAATTTCTTAAAAGTGGATAATTTTTCCTGATGGTTCATAAACTAGAACCTTATCTTAATCCATTTTGATAGGTTGGACTGGGCACATTTGTGCTGTGGACCAGCTACTACTCATCATATTGAGAATGAAGCCACCATTATTTTGACAATTTCCCAGTACTGAGACTGGTCCAACAGCTATAGGCAGTTAAAATATCAATCAGAGAGGTCTCCTACTGAAATGCAAAAGAATAATTATTAGTAAATGTACACTTTCTTAGGAGACACCACCCAATCCTGTGCTTTATCAAAATATTGTGAGTTTCATTCTTTGAACCTTTCAGCTTGAGGTGAAATAAAGTCTTCAGCTGCAAAACAGTTTTGGAAACTTGATTAACAAGCTCTGTTACATGGGCACAAATTGACCTAGTACAATGGAGCATGGGTCAGAGGTTAAGATGTCATGTAGTTACTTGAACCACTGAGGTCTGTGATGACAAACATCTTTTTTTAGAGAACATAATGATGGTAAACTTAGGAAGTCAGAATGAGAACAGTTTTCTGTTTACTGGTATTTCCACCAGCTGCCTTTAGGCTACAGAATTAGTGTTAAATTAGAGGAAGCAACCAAGCATGCATGCATATAGCAGGCACACATGAAAATTTCTGTAGCACACTCACACTCACAATTCTGCAAGTTTGAGGAGACTAATACATTTGTAAGTTCAGGAACACAAAGAATGTGGAGCTAAGTAGAATTCTGCAAAAATGGGTTCAAATATATTAACAATGAAAAAAAAATCTCAATGTTCCTTAAGTTGATTTTATCTTTCCCAACATACCAACTGAGTTACCTCTTGCTCAATTTCAGCCATTCCTTTCTTTGCTCTTCCTTTAGGAAGGAGGAACTACTCTGAAAAATGATTTTGAGTCCATTCTATTAAGCATGGTTTTCAGGCAGTTGCAGAGACTGGATGTTCTGTGTCCCTCACTAACTACAGGCTCTTGCTCTCCTTTCTTTCTTTGCCTGTGATTTGAAGACTCAAAACATTCAAATATGGATTCTCTTTTGACCCTTATTAGGTTCTGAAGAAACCAATGTGTTTTCAAAGATCACAGAAGACAGGAGTAAAAGTAGATCGTAGGTGGAAAAATTTTAGGGAGAGACAGAAATAAAAAATAAAAATAGGAAAATCTCAGGTCCACTGAGTGAAGACCATGAAGCCATTTAGGAGCCAAAAGAGTTTCTTAATCACATGGTGCAAAAGTATGATCATCATCCTTTTGGTTTTTCATTGCAGGTATTTATATGGGCAGCAGAAGAAACACTGGAAAATATATCAGCTCTGATTTTTTCTGCCATAACATTCTATGTTCCTGTTCATTCCCGTAAGTATTCCTGAGAATGTAAACCAAAGAGGCTTTTTGTGAGATAAAGGGTTATTTTCTTACTTTTAATGCTTCATTTGTATTAAGGAAATTTATATTTACAAATTCAAAATACTCAGACTGAAAATATGCTTTCACTATTCTTGTTTTTCTCCCTTCCAAACTGTGGTCATTATCTCTTTAGGGAATAAAAAGTCAAAATAAACTCCCCAGGAGAATCTAACTTCAGTGTTTTACAGATACCAAAAACATTTTAGGAAGAAAATTCAGTTGCACAGTGGTCTTTCTTGTGAAAAGAAATGAAGGGGCGGGGCATGGAAGTTGATAGCTGTATCCAAGTATGGAACCCAGGTTCCATTCTAATGAAAATTATCCACACTCTACATTCTTCCTATAATTCCAAATGGAAGTAGCAGATTGTATTGAGAATAATACTTTCATTGATAGATATTATTTACAATAAATATTACTTTTCTTATTTTTTTCCTGTTCTCAATAATAATCTACAATAATTGTGCATTCTAAGCACTGCATTTATTGCTCAATTGATTCTTTCATTTAATTTTAAAGCTTACAACTGTCCCAAGCAAATACTTTTGAAAACCTGGGTTTTCACATATTAAAAGTACAGCATCAAATATGATTCAATTGATCTTATAAAACCTAATTTCAAATCCAGCAAAACATCTGTTTTGAGACCCAAAGGGCCGTGAAACACTGAGTATTTCCTGAGCAATGGCATTGAACATTCATTTCAAGGTCTAGGCAGACTTCTGTTCTAGACGGTTTTATAATAAAATCCCATCTCACTTACATTGTTTGTCACCAAGACATTTGGCCCTGCTAAAGCTGCAAGCCAAATTGTCATCAGGACATTAACCCACAGAATGAAATATAATCAGGGACCATCTTACCAGATCTGGCCCCTCTCCCTTTTTTTTGATGCCAGGGATTGAACCCAGGGGCACTTAAATAGTGAGCCACATCCCTAGACCCTCTTAATATTTTATTTAGAGACAGGGTTTTGCCAAGTTCCTTAGGGCCTCACTAAATTGCTGAGGCTGGCTTTGAACTTGTGATCCTCTAGCATCAGCCTCCTGAGCCACTGGGATTACAGGCATGTGCCACTACACCCAGGACACCAGATATTTCTTTTCAACCATCAACTCTAAGAGTGGAGACTCGTTCTAGTTAGGATTGCAAAACAATGACATTTGTCATTCCTAGGCAGTAGAATCAAACAGATACTAACAATGAAATAATCACTGCATGCTTATCAGCCACAGATAGTATGGACAGAATTTTGACCTTAATAGAAAAGTTCAAAAATGTGAATGTGTTTTTCTAACGCTGAATTCCTCAGACTGTAACTTCTATTTTCCAGATGCAATCACTTGAAAGAAATGTTGTTCTCATAGACTTAAAATGCCCTCTAACTATTGGGAAATATATAGTACACATAATGAAATAAGCAATTTTTACCCACAGTGGACTATATGGTGAAGAGATCATTGGACTTAAACTTACATTTTTGGTAATTTTAAAAGAGCATACTCTGTTTTGAATTTGATTTTGGCTCCATTGCTTTGTCTACTCTGCATGACCTCTACCTCTAGTCTCCATGTAGCATTGTAGCACCTAATCCACCTGTCTCTCTTACATACAATCCAATTCCAAAGTATGTCTTAAAGCTGGGCATGATGGCCCATGCCTGTAATCTCAGCTATGTAGGAGGCTGAGGTGGGAGGATCACTTGAGCTCACACATTTCAGACCAGCCTGAGCAACAAGACCTCAGGTTAAACAAAATGAAGCAAAAAAGGTATCTCCTAATTTGATTCTGGAAATAGTTACAGCTGTATACATAAATATTGTTAATAAGCATTTAAAGAAACATCAAATGGCAAATTGTTCTTCAGGGAAAGAATAAATCCCATATAGCTTGCCCCTACTATCCTGTACATACTATCATTTAGGCAATCTCAGTTAGAATAGGGCACCTCTCAGTGCTGTCCCTTAGGCTTTGACAGTGAATAACTGTTTCTACATGGTCAAATTGTGTGTTAAGTTTATTCTGGAAAATTAACTTCAAAGAAAATCTCCTAGTGAGTGCACATGAAACTTTCCAAAACTCCTAGTAATAGATGTCTAAGATAACCAAAACTTTCTGATTAATGCTAAAGGGATAACAATAAAGTCTTCTTATTGGCCAAAGGAAACAAATATTGGTAGATTAGAAGAGTTTAGTCCTTGTGGAATAATAGTCCTGTAGAGGCTGCTTTAATGTCTCCTCATTAGCCAACCCATGCTAGTTGCATAGCTATGGCAGACAGTTCTATGTTCATCAGCAGTTTCACCTTATGAGGTCTAGCTGAGAAGTCTCCCCGCTTTTCTGTCTTTGAGCTCTCTTCTAAATTGTTTATATAGAGTCCAGGTACTGATGGGAAACCTTTGGGAAAGGGTCATTAAAAAATATTCCAGTTTTTGTACTTCAGAAGGACAAAGCTGAGTAATTCTATACTAGAGGTGAGCAAACCTTTTCTTAATAGACCACATATATTTTGAGATACTTAAAAATATTTTAGATCATATGATCTGTCTCACATCTACTCAACTCTGCCATTGTAGCACAATGATAGTCATAGCCAACACTTAAATAAATGGGTTTGCATGTGACACAATAAAACTTTATCAACACTGACCAGATTTGGACCACAGGACACATTTTTGTGAGTGTTTCTCCTACATGATTTCTTAGAAATTTCCTAATGGATTTGAAGCCCAGTGATTCACACTGGTAACCTACACATTCTTTTTTGTTTTGTGTTTCTTTCTTTAACATTTTCTTCTTCCTTGCTCAGGTTTCCTGGAATCACCTCTCAAATACACTATCTATGAATTTGACTATAACTACATTTAGCCCCCAATAAAAATGACACATGGCAGTGGCAGGCATCCAATGCAACAAGCACTCAGTGTCTGCTGGCAGAAGTAATGAAGGAAGAATGCATGATAAAATGAGATCCATTCTGTTGGCTTTGTTGCCCTGATAGAAATGGACACTTATCAGAAGATGATAATTAAGATAAAGCTGCAAATTCAGGACTTGGGTTCATTCTAGTATTAGAATAAATTGCATAACCTTTATGTTCCATATTCCATAGTCATCATTTACTTAAGAAAAAATGTATTGCAAAGTAACATATCTGGATCTTGAGGAGCTTCTGGCTAGGGACTAGAGTGCTGGTGAGCAAATAAATATTGCTGAAGTGGATCTCAACCTGACTTCAAGCTGTGTGCAATTCAAGCAGTCTCTTCTGTCTCTCTAGAACACTATGCTAAGAGTTGGTCTACACATATCCTTAGGAATTAATGAACAGGGACAATGTGCGTAGCCCTGTTCATAACTAAGGAAACTTGAGGTGGTAGCCTCAGAGGAGGTTTCTTAATGGTTTCTCCAATTTTTCTCACTTCATCAAATTTTTAGAATTCCTTTTTGTGTTTTTTTTCCTGGATGGAGGGTGCTTTGGGGTTCAATACTATCCACTGTCTCTCAGCTTATAATAATAGCAACATGGTAGAAGAGAATATATTACTCTTCCTTTGATAATTGCTACATATGATCTTAATAGATTTGATTTTTTAAAAAATATGTATTTGAATAAAATGTGTTACTCATTGAAACCCAGATATGGCAGAGTTCTGGATAGTATATGTGTGTGTGTATGTGCTAAGAATCAAACTCAGAGCATTACACATGCTAGGCAATTTCTACCACTGAGCTACATCCAGGGCCTAAACTCCATTTTAAAGACTGTCTCTGTCTACTTAGGTTTACTGAATAATGGGAATATGAAAAGTTGGCAAATATTTGACTATTTTCTCTAGGGGTCTTTAAATATCTGTAACAGTATAAAGAAGGTAATGATGAGTTACTAATCCTATGGTCAAATATAAGAATCTCAACTAGAGCAGAGTCCATAAATTCCCAAAAGCTTCAGTATTTAAGTTTCCACATTAAACAATTAAAAGATTTTTTAAAATACATTATCTGTTCTGTTCTTTAGGAAAACAGTCACCTGGTTTAAATTTGATGACTGATGTGATTAAATTGGTTTTTATTTTCTTCTAATTTTTATGTTTCTTCCTCACATTCCATTAATTCATTAATTCATAAAATTTAAAAACTCTCTATGATCAGCAAAACATGGGGGTAGTTTGAAACACTGTATTCATTATAACTCCCTATGTTCAGATTTATTTCCTCATTCATTGGAGTCAGGCTTGGAAAAATATGAGTGGAAGTGACAAAATATTTCCTAATAAAAAATTGTACTTATTATCAAGTGGTTCTACTTTCCTTCTGTTTTCTTTTAGCTGATTCCAAAAATGATAACAGCATGGTAGAAAATTACGGATGTTCCACAATGACTTTGGTAACAATGATAGGCAAACCTTTGTTACTGTAAGCCACTGAAGTATTTGGGGTGGTTTGGTACTGTGATATAATTCAGTCACAGGGTTTCAAAGATTAAACAGACATAGATTTTGTGTACTCAAGAGTTTTAGTAAACTTTATACAATAAACAAAAAACCTATTGCATATGATGTGAGTTTGTAGTATGGATAGTGGTTACAAACACAGATTTTGGCATCAGATAGCCTGAGTTTGAAATTCCCATTCCAATTTGAGTTAAACAAACTCAAACAGGTTATTTAAATTCTCTCAGTCTTACAGATATAGTTCTTAATTTGCTGGGTTGGTGGGAGGAATAACTGAGATAACATTACCAGGTATACTGAACAAGACAAAACAGTTTGCATAGAGCAAGTGCTCCATCCAAATTATAAAAAATCAAAACTATTTAGGGAACACAATATGACACTATGGTCTCATACTTCCCTGAAATAAACTTTACTTCTTTTTCTTAATCCTTGGACCAAGAGATAGCAAAGACTGATTATCTTCAAAGAAAACAATGTCCAGTGTACTAACTTGCAACTCTCTACAGTGCCATAAGGAACTTACCTTATACACAAATATTTGAAAGTTGTTTTCCTCCTCTCAAAATTTTTATGTTTTACAAAACCTCACTCTCCTTAAATGAAAAATGAGGAATATGTGAATTACATATATATGTCACATATCTCATTGTGAAGAAAACAAACAAAACCAAAAAAAACCTAATGAGGATCTGAAATCAGAGGTAGGGGACCCAGGTATGGCTACAGTCAAATACAGCTACACAAATGACAACAGGCAAGGTCAGCAGAACTGCCTAGTCAATTCACTGAATCAAGAGAAAAATTACATCATGGGGTATTTTGAACCAGTAAGGGGTCTCTGAACCATTAAGTTTTGGTGTGATTTTTGCACAACAAATGATTAACTGGCTTAAATTTTCTGAATCCAGTGAGACAGGGGTCTTGCAAGATCACCTCCATAATTTGTGATTAACTAGGAGGAATCATTGGTTTCAATACATGCTCATTCTCATAAGTAAGATTTATGAGAGTAATAGTGTGAAGAATGTTCTGGAGGAATCAATGTACAAGCTTCCTGCATTACTTCCATCTCATGAAAAATCACTTAGAGTGCATTCTTTCCTTAGCAACAAAAATTCCAGAACATGTGTGTACTATTGTTGCCCAAGGATAACCATTAGAGACTCACATAGAAGGTTTTTATTGGGTGCTAGTCATGTAGACACCCTTTGCCTAGGCAATTTCTCAAATTCTACACTCCCAGAAGGAAACAGGTATTCACTAAATATCACACCATCTGTATAGAACATTGAAGTCAGTGAACAAGCCTTATTATCTAATAATGGAGGGAACATTTTGAGAGTCAAGTTCCCATGCATAAGCCAAGGGCTAACCTTGAAAGCAGGCCCTTCTAAAGGAAGCAGTTTCAGGTTTTCTGAACTGCTGAACATCGAGTTTCTTTGAAGAAGTATCTTCACTGTCTCTTAGGTTTGCTCTGAGGATCAAAAGAGATGATGGCAAAGCACATTGTAGTGCTAGCTATAAAATGTACAGAATAACCATCCTCAAAACTAACTATCATCCTTACTTCATCTTTCAGAGTTCTTTAATGCAGTTCACATCACATTATCACTTACGTGTTGCCTTTTCATTTGCAGAAAGGAACTACAGTGCAGTGGTTAAACATACTTCCTAGGAAGTTGAATTCTGGCTCCATCATTTAGCCACAATGTTGTCAAAATATTTAAGCGACCCATGCCTACATTACTGACCTCTAGTATAGAGATAATACTATTATCTACAGCACATATACTATTCATGAGGATTAAATGAGAGACAATTCAATAAAGTACTTGGTGCATCGACTAGCAGATAGTAAATGTCCATACAATTTCACAACAGAGCCCTCCTCTCATTGACAAATGCTTCTATTTTTGATCTTTTCCTTCATGGCCCAATTGAGTAAGAAACATGAGAACCAAGAATCACTATTAGAGGGTCAGTAGTCTAATGAACTGGGTTTTTCTTCTTTATGGTGTGCCAACTGCCCACTTTCTTCCCAGTGTCCCTATAGATTCCCACGAGAAAATTGATGTTCATCAAGATTGTGTCAGCATCTTCTATTGACTCAGGGAACATAAAAACCACACTTTTGTCAAAAAGCAGCTGCAACACCAAGTAAGCTGTGATTTCAAATAGTTAAAGAATTTACTGACTGACAACCTATAGGATTTTGATGGATTCCTCTCTCAGGGTGGCTGAGTTTTGGTTCAGAAACTCTTAAATTTATGTAGTACAGGGATTTCTTCAGCAAAGCCAAATGTCTAGAAAGCCACAAGTGGGGTCAAAATTCAGCACTGTCAGAGCTGACCTGGAGGGAATGTGGTGAATAACAATTTCTTATCCTGGACATGGGGTGGAGAGATGTAACCTTGAATCCATCCCAATCCATTTCATTTCAAGGACAGTCTACACAATGAGTTTTGGTTCAAACTCCAAATCATAAATAAAATATACTTTGGAGGCCAGTGATATATATTTCTTACTATTACAACTGAAACTTGTTTACAGAATGCAAATATAGCAGAAAACCTCTGAAGTTATTTAAGAAACTTATAATAAATTGTTTTAATCTATACAGAAAGAGTGATTTTACTTAAGATAAATTCCCTATTTGAATTCAAGTTCAAGAAGGAATCATTGGTTAATTTCCTTCCTTCCTTCCTTCCTTCCTTCCTTCCTTCCTTCCTTCCTTCCTTCCTTCCTTTTTTCTTTTTCTTTCTTTCTTTCATATTGAACCCAGTGACATCCTAGCACTGAGCTACATCCACAGTCTTTTTTATTTTTATTTTTTTTTATTTTGAGATAGAGCCTTGCTAATTTGTTGATGTTGGCCTTAAATCTGCGATTTTCCCATCTCAGTCTCCCACTTCACTGGGAGTACAGGTGCTGTGATGATTTTTGTCTGTGTTAATTTCCCTTTTAGAGAGAGGAAGGAAGTTGAGAGGGGGAACAAGTAGTAAGCAGTGGTGTGCTGATAAAAAGACTTGAAACAAACAAAAAAACAAAACAAATAAAACCAGTTCACAATAGCCAGATTGTGGAACCAACCTAGATGTCCTTCAATTGATAAATGGATAAAGAAAATGTGGTATATATATACAATGGAATATTACTCAGCCATAAAGAATGATAAAATTATGGCACTTGCAGGCAAATGGATGAAACTGGAGAATATCATGCTAAGTGAGATAAGCCAATGTCAAAAAACTAAAGGACGAATGATCTCGCTGATAAGCGGATGATGACACATAATGGGAGGTGGGAGGAGTTAGTGTTAGGGTTAGAGTTAGGGTTAGGGAGGGGGGCAAGAATGGAGGAAGGAAGGACTGTATAGAGGGAAAAGGGGGTGGGAGGGTTGGGGGGAAGGGAAAAAATAACAGAATGAATCAAACAACATTACCCTATGTAAATTTATGATTACACAAATGGTATGCCTTGACTCCATGTACAAACAGAGAAACAACATGTATCCCATTTGTTTATAATAAAAAAAAGCATGATTTGTAGTGTTTGTTGATTTCCATGGTGTAAATATTTACATCATGGCCAATTTCATAGTACTAATGATTTCTTGGCTCTCCCAAACTGGTAGCAGTTGGTTCTAGCATCACTAAATGAAGTCATAAAGAGGGAGGAAAGGAAGGACAGGGGAAACACAGGGAAAGAAAAGGAAAAAGAAAGAAAGAAACAAGATAGGGAGAAAGATTTGAGTATTCACACTATCATGTATTGTTTTAGTTCTTACTATAATGCTTGGTACTCACAGTGATTATTTTAAATTATTCTACCTATTGTTTCATAATATATGTTTATTATTCTATTACTTTATGTTCATTTGAAAAAGAAAATCCAGGTACAGTAAGTTAACTAACATGCTTGAAGGCACATGACCACTTTATGGTAGGATAAAAATGAGGCTTTCTTAAATACTCCAGTGCTTTCTCTGCAAATGAGAAAGTTACTCTCAGAGAATTAGGACGAAATCCAGACATTTTGATATAAGCTCACATCATCACCGCCTAACCTGACTTGGTCCAGTGCTGTCTTAATCTACTGCTTATTGTTTCCTGCATCCTGTAATTGCAAATACAATACAATAGTTGCTTCCCACAGTTGCTGCTATATTCCAAGCAGGAGCTACCCACAAATCTGTAAAAGAAACTCAAGGTCCTCTGTGGAGTGTAAGAAATATTCTATCCTCCACAGGCAACTTGGATGCAATTTAAACAAATGATGGATATTTAACATGCTGAACACTAGGCCTCTTAAAATTAGTCTCTCATTTTATACTGTACACAAGATCATCACTATTTTATTAAACTAAAACTACTTAATTGGTCCTGCAAAACCTTATATTTCCAGTACTATTTACCATAGCTGGAGCATGAAGCTATTCTAAACACATAAGACAGTGATTCTGAAACATGCCACTCATGCCAGGTGGAGTTAATAGTGCATTCTATTAGTGAGAGAAGCTCAGGAGGATAGGCACATTTTTAAAAATTGGAAAAAATTTAGGTTGCAGAAAAGTTACAGGATAACACAAATAGTTCCTGTATACTTTTTACCAAGTTTCCCATAGTACATTTGTCAAAACTGAACAATATCTTTGATATGTTTCTATTAATTTAACTCCAGGGTACATTCTAATTTTACTAATTGCCTTGTACTGTTAATCAAATAAAAATATGATGTGTGCAATGTTATAGAATTTGTAAGTTGTTTCACTTCATGAACATTCCCCTAGGGTCTTCATCAACTCTGAGATAGGAAGGTTGTGATATCTCACTGAAAAGATGAACAAGCAGTTGCTTCTTTAAGTTTGGTCTAATAGGTAGAACTACAGAAACTGGCTTTTGAACACCAAATCTCATGCTTTCGTTTATCCTACTAACTTCATTGTCTCGGGAACAAAAATGATTTTTCCATTTAACTGGATGGATAACACAGAGTGATGAACAAGAGACTTCATCAAAGCTCAAATCTAGGTTCTTCTTTTAGAACCCATCACTGAAATGTCTAGGGGATAAAAAAAAACAAATCTCCCCAAATGGGATTGCTTCTACATTGATGGTACTGCTCTTCATCATCAAATACTATTTTCCTTTACCAAAACACTCTCCAGCAATTCTTGGACATTCAATATTCTTTACAGTTCATGATCATGTGATTATTATTAATTGCATTATGTAATCTTGCAGAACTGTGAAATTCTTGCCAAAATCTCACTGTTTTCAATGCACGCATGACTTTTATGAGAAATTATAGAGCAAGCAATGCCTTTTTAGCTTAGAAAATAGGAATTTGTCAGATGTTTTAAAAGTAACATTTTAAAAAAAATTTTTATTTTGATTCATTGTAAATGAATGGGGTAAAACTTACTTTTCTGGTTGTACATGAAGTAGAGTCATACCATTTGTGTAATCATACATATACACAGGGTAATGATGTTTGTCTCAATCTATTATTTTTCCCTTCCCCCCACCTCTCCCACCCCTCTTTCCTCTTTTAAAAAAAAATTTGTTGACTTTTCTGCTTAATAATTTCCTTTCTCATTGGAACCACTGAAATTTACTTGATTCTTTTTTATTAATTCTTTATTTGTTCTAATTAGTTATACATTTGTATACAGAATGTATTTATGCATTTCTAAAATTTATTGATTTTTAATTTTTACAGACTGCATTTTGATTCATTGTACACCAATGGGGTACACCTTTTCATTTCTATGGTCGTATGTGATGTAGAGTTACACCATTTGCATAATCATACATGTACATAGTGTAATGATGTTTGATAAATCATACATAAATGGAGTATAATTTCTCATTTTTCTGCTTGATTCTTAAACCTTGGTTTCCTTTCTTTCCCTCTTTCCAGTCCAGTCCCATCACAAAAGCCAAATAACTGCTGGAGAACTACCTATCTCATTATTAATCCTCTCATCCATGCAGCACTAAGGTGTGGTACTCATCATGGTGCAGTTGAGGAAGAACCCAGAAATTCCACCTTTGTACCTCAATGGTGATATTCCAACACAGACCTCAGTCAGTATCCTTTTCAGGGACCATGTATTTCCCTTAACATTTGTTGCTGCAAATATTTTTAGTTTTTCATTATTGATACTTCTACTTTTTAAAAGTAATGGCTAGTGGGAAAAACAATGGAGCACAAGTCACTTAGTTCTCCATAGTAGTTTACTCAGGGATGGCAAGTTATGGTGCAGTGCCACAGCTCTCTCTTAAGCCTGGCTTCCCTTAAAGAGCCTGTGGCAGACATTTTTAATGGATTACAACAGCCTTCCTTCTGAGCTCCAGTCCAGGCCAGAATGCCAATCAATGAATTACTCCAGGCTTATCATTGAGCAATAGGGGTTGGCATGAATAATGAAATATATTTGCCATTTCCCAAACAAGGGTCTGTAAAGCTCTTCCCAGGTGAAAAGGAAGTAGGTCTGTGGTCACAGTAGGTCGCTAAAAGCTAGGAAATGGCTCTCCTCTTTTGACTAAAAATCAAATCAAATTCCGAAGAGGAAATGTTACTACTGGAGGATGCCAAACTATTTCTGGAATGTAGATGACAAACACCAATTGTTAGTGGAGGGTTTGGAGGTTAAACTCTCCCTTTCAACTCATAGTAGACCCTTCAATGGGTTTCTGGATTGGTTGGTAAGTAAGACAGACTAAATAAAGTCATTCTTTTTTAAAAAATATTTTATCTTTCCAAATCTTCAAGTCTCATTGTATTCTTAAAAAATAAAGCTTGCCGAATGCATCACTGATATTTCATGGAAAAGAGAAGCTCATTGATTGATTCATGTCTGAAAGCACGGCTCATATAAAATGTTAATATTCGCATACAAACTTATGTATCTAAAGATTGACTTTTAGCTAAGCTGATACTAATGTGTATTTTGATTATTCTAGCAAGATGTAACAGAAAATAGTTTTCCTCTGGCATTTTTCTTTAACTTCCCTGGAGAAATAGCAAAACTATTCACAAAAAGCATTCTTATGCTAGATTTATTTTATCTGTATTTACAAAGTAAAACATACAGAAATAACTAAACCTTCATGATAACACAGAGGAACAAAATCTGAAGAGCAATCTGTTGGTTCCATATGTTGATATGTTAGCTCAAGGACCTGTGGAATATTAAAAAGTCAGAGGTATAAATAAAATCATAACTCAGGTAGATCATTAAAGTAGTTATTGCATATTAGAAATAAAAATTCTACTAATTTTTCAGAAGTCCATATCTCTAGTTTCAAAAGTCATACCTTCTTTTACTTTACTGTGACATGTAAAGGTACTTAATATGTGATAATGAATGAAGAAACAATTGCACATGGTGCTGAAGGTTGCCAAATGGGAAACACATACTTCTATAATCTGTTCTGTGGTCCTTTACATCAAAATGGAAGACATGCTAACAAGTGAACTCATAGGCCTTTTGCCACCTTTTCTACCACCAACAAAATCCAAATATATTTAGAATTACCCTGAAAGATTTTGATGCTTTTAAGAAGATATTAAAATGGCTTTTTCCCATTAAATACCTTAGGTAAATTATTAATTTCAAAAGTAAACAAATGAAAACAACCTTGTCCTTCTGTTACTGCCCCAGAACTATAGCTATTTTCCTTTAAAAGTGTATCTAATTTTGGAGAAGGTCTTACATTTCAGGTAGTAATCAAGGCCAAATTGTCTCCTAATTCTAAACTTACTGTAGGGAATTTTGATAAAAAGCATGAGATAAACACAAAATCTTAAAATGTATACAACATTCAACAAATCACTGACCAGCAGTAACTTTCTTTACTACTTACATCTAAGTTTACAATGACAAAAAGAAACAGTATTTTTTTTTTTGCCTTCTGTAGTCAAAATCAAAAGTAGAAATAATTGTGTCCATGCAGGGTTGGAAGCTTGGCCCTTGCCATTCAGAGATTCCCGACAGCGGCTGTCAAACATTTATCACATCTGACCAGACAGTCAGCACAACTTGTAAGGCAGTTTAGAGGTGGTAATTCACTGAACTACAGGAAGCTCTCACAGCAGTACGTTTTTAGAACCAGCAATTTTAGCCTCATCAGTGGTAATTTACAAGCAATTTAATGGTGCTGAATCATGGGCCTGTTCAACATTTATGAGTGGACATAAAAAGTTATGACAGTTTCACAGTATAAAATGAATGCTAATATTAAAAATAGGATTGCTTTTAATTGATATTTAATTTTTGAGATGTCCTATTTTTAAAAAATTGGGTGGAGCTATGCTTCTTCTTTAAAATGCAGGTCCTATTGGAAAGAGATGATACAGCTGATAGAGAACAGAGGGAGATTTGAGTTCAGGGCACTGACCATATAAACCACTGTCATGCTGGGAAATTTGCTTTTGCTGATTATAGGAGATATTTCCTGTTGATCATGGCAAAGTTTCTTAATCACTTTCTTTTGCTTTTCTCATCTACTTGTTACAAAAAGATGTAAAGATAGTATTCATGGTCATGAATATGTTGTAGATATGAAACAGAAATTATTCCATAGATTATAAAGCAATATGTGATGAAGTACATGTATATCCAACTCTATCCCTTCCTGGTGAAAGTCATCCTTGAGTTACAGAAGTCCTTATTGGTCTGGATTTTGCAATTTGGGTACTGACTCTGCTTGATATAGTTATCCCTGTAGAGAGAGGCACAAGGACTCAGCAGAGGAAATAATATTTTATTGATAATTATGTAATATCTGTTCTCACAGAGTCCATATAATTCCTCCTGGAATGATTGATGGAACATGGTAGAAGGTTACAGGAGAAAGAAGAGAAAGAATAGAGATGCAAATGAGAAAAGTTTGAGTTGATCAGTTAACTAGTAAGCATAGATCCCAGAAAAAGATGGAAATTTCATTCAATATGCCAACACTTGGAACCAAAATAGAAACAGAGAAGAAGAGAGCAAATAGAATTTACAAACACACACACACACACACACACACACACACACACACACACACAAGCATATCCATAAGGCTATCAGTAGTGGAAAGTTACAAGTAACAAAGAATTTCAAAAAAATAATTTTAATGCTATGTAAGCATTGACTGTGTGAACAGTCTGAAAACTTTAGAGAAAAATGAAAATAAATATATGACATGTTTAAACAGACATTTTCCCTGTTACATTCTTATATTCGTAGAAATAGATATCAATCAAAATTTATAGTATGCATACATGCCTTTGTCCCTTTCCTTCAAGATCACAACCTCTGAAAATTCTTCTCCACTATTCTGTTCACAATGATTTAAAAAATATATACTTTGGTATAAATATAATCAAGGAGGGAAAAGACCTCTAAAATTAAAACCATAGAACACTAAAGAAATAAACTAGAGAAGACCATAAAAGATGGAAAGATCTCTCACATTCTTGGATAGACAGAATTAATATTGTCAAAATGGCTATATTGCCAGGTGCGGTGGCACATGCCTGCAATCTCAGTTGCTCAGGAGACTGAGGCAGGAGGATCATGAGTTCAAAGACAGTCTCAGCAACAGCAAGGCTCTAAGCAACTCAGTTGAGTTAGAAACCCTGTCTCTAAATAAAATTTAAAAATAGATCTGGGGATGTGGCTCAGTGGTCAAGTGTCTCTGAGTTCAATCCCTGGAACATCCCCCCCAAGAAAATGGCTATATTATCAAAAGTAATACGCACATTCAAGGCAATCTACATCAAAATACCCATAATATTTTCACAGGAATAGAACAAACAGTCCTAAAATTCATTTGTAAAAATAAAAAACCCAGAATAGCCAAAGCAATCTTTAGCAAGAAGATTGATGCTGGAGGAATCACAATACCTATGTCAAATTATACTACAGACCTGTAGTAACAAAAGCAGTATGATACTGGCACCAAAACAGAAAAGAAGACCAATAGAAAAGACAGATGCAATCATCTGATACTCAACAAAGATGCCAAAAAACACGTTGGATATAAGAGAGCCTTTCAATCAAATAGTGCTGGGAAAACTATCTATTCATATGTAAAAGAATTAAACTAGATCCCTACCTCTTACCCCACCCAAAAGTCAATTCAAAGTAGATCAAAGAGCTAGGAATTAGACCAGAGACTTTGCAACTGCTAGGAGAAAACATAGGGTAAACACTAGAACATATTAGTGAAGGCTCCAACTTCCTTAACAAGATGCGTAAAGGTCAAGAAATAAAACCAAGAAGCAATAAGTGGTAAAGCATCATGTTAAAAAGCTTCTGCACATGAAGGAAAAAGAGCATGAAGAGACATCCTACAGAATGGGAGGAAATCTTTACCAGCTGCTCCTCTGAAAGAAGATTAATATCCAGAATATATAAAGAACTCAAAAAACCGAGCACCAAAAAAATAACAATAACTTATTCAATAAATGAGAAAAAGAACTAAAAAGATATTTCTGAAAAGAAGAAATACAAATGGCCAACAAATACATGAGAAAATATATAACATCCCTAGCAACCAGGGAAATGGAAATCAAAACTATTTTGAGATTTCACCTCACTACAGTTAGGATGGCAATCATAAAGAATACAAATTGTAATAAGTGCTGGAGAGAATGTTGGGGTAAGGTCCCATCATACACTGTTGGTGGGATTGCAAATTTGTGCAACTACCCTGGAAAGCAGTATGGAGATTCCTCAAAAGACTAGGAATAGAGCAACCATATGATCCAGTTATACAACACCTTGGCATTTATCCAAAAGAACTAAAATTTGCATACTATAGTGATACAGACACAATGTATATAGAAGCACAATTCACAACAGACAAATTATGTAATCAGTCCAGGTATCCATCAATAGATGAATGTATAAAGAAAATGTGCTGTATATACACAATAGAGTTTGTACTCAGTCATAAAAAAGAATGAAATTATGGCAATTTCTGGTAAATGGAAGGAACTGGAGAACATCAGGTTAAGTGAAATAAACCAACACAGAAAGTCAAAGGTCAGGGTGGGGGGGAAGGGAAAAAAATAATGAATCAAACATCATTGCCCTATGTAAATTTATGATTACACAAATGGTATGCCTTGACTCCATGTACAAATAGAGAAATAACATGTATTCCATTTGTACACAATAATAATAAAAAAAAGAAAGTCAAAGGTCAAGTGTTTTATCTTATATATTGTAGCTAGAAAAAATAAGGAATAAAAGGGAAAATGTCATAAAATAAAGGGGAGATCAGTGAAGTAGAGGAAAGGGATTGAGGGGAAGGGAGGAGGGATGAAAAAAGGGAAGAACTAAGGAATAAAATTGACCAGATTATGCTGTGTACTTATATGAATATACCACAGTGAATTCTGCCTTTATATATACATATATATATATATATATATATATACACACACACATATAAGCACCAATTAAAAAACAATAAATAAACAGAAGGAAGATCAGTAGAGTGGAGGAAAGAGAATGGAGGGAAGGGAAAGAGGTAGTACTAGGAATTGAAATGGAGCTAATTATATTTCATATATTTTTGAATATGTCAAAATAACTTCTATTATTATGTGTAACTATAATGCACTAATAAAAACATTTGAAAAATAAGAATTGACTGTGTGAACAATCTGAACATTTTAGAAATGAATAATGATATGACATATTTAAATAGACATTTCCTTGTTTATGTCCTATGAGCTTATCTTTATATTCATAGAAATAGATAACAATCAAAATTTATGTTATCATTGACTATCTTCTATGTTGCCTTTGTTCCTTTCCTTCAAGACCATACCCTTTGAAAATTCCTCTCCATTTTCTTTCCAATTAAACAGGTAGAAAATAGATCTATAGGAAGAGAAAATTAGAGAACCCATGAAAGACTCAAGGAAGTTCTTCAACCATTTTTTTAAACACAACCAGGTATTGTCTGACAAAGAAGAAAGCATCATGTTGGAGGCTGGTATTCCAGTTCTAAGCACTACAAAGAAAAGAGCACAGAATTTCTGGTCTCTTTGGATCAGGTGGGTCTCATAAGAGAATATCTGAATGAAGACTAAAAAGAAAAGGAATGAGTTATACCAACACCAGGGGAAGAAGTTTCAGTTCAGAGGAGCAGACAGTGTGTAACCAAAAAGAGATGCCTGCTTTACACATGATACTGGAAGCAGCAGTAGGAAATGATGTCTGGGAGGAAAGAGTCCAGGTCCTGGGGGTCTTGTTGGCTGCTCATTGACAATGGCTTTTTTTCTGAATGAAATGGGAAACCACTGATTTAATGCACTCTCTGGATTTTACATCTCTCCTTTACTTGGATAATTGCTCAGAACGTCATACCTAATAGCTATTTTCATTGATTTAGTGGAAATTATTAGAATAATTGATCAGAATCAAAGAAGGCCCCTATCAAACATTCTACCTCAATTTCATAGATTGGTACGTGTTTATTTTGGCAAATATATGGTAGACTTTGCTAGTTCCTACCTAATCATTATCTTCTCTTCTTTCATAGTAAAATAAATCCTATATAATTCAAAATGTCAACCTGTATATATAAAAGGCTCCATTTCCAGCATTGGAGCTCACTGAGGTCGTGTGATTAAGTTCTTGACAATTATGTTGCCTTGAAATTGTTGGGTGAGACCTCTGTGAAATTTGCTTAAATCTGGGAGATCTTCTTTTTTTTTTTTATTTATTTATTTTTTTTACGTTTACATAGGGTAATGATGTTTATTATATTTTTCCCCTCCACCCCCACCCCTCCCACCCCTCCCACCCCTCCCACCCCTCTTTTCCCTCTACACAGTCCTTCTTTCCTTCATTCTTACTGCTCTCCTTAGCCTAACTCTAAACCTAACCCTAAACCTAATGCTAGCCCGTCCCACCCCCCATTATATGTCCTCATCCGCTTATCAGCGAGATCATTCGTCCTTTAGTTTTTTGAGATTGGCTTATCTCACTTAGCATGATATTCTCCAATTTCGACCATTTGCCTACAAATGCCATAATTTTATCGTTCTTTATGGCTGAGTAATATTCCATTGTATATATATACCACATTTTCTTTATCCATTCATCAACTGAAGGGCATCTAGGTTGGTTCCACAATCTGGCTATGGTGAATTGAGCAGCAATGAACATTGATGTGGCTGTATCTCTGTAGTATGCTGATTTTAAGTCCTTTGGGTATAGGCCAAGGAGTGGGATAGCTGGGTCAAATGGTGTTTCCATTCCAAGCTTTCTGAGGAATCTCCACACTGCTTTCCACAGTGGTTGCACTAATTTGCAACCCCACCAGCAATGTATGAGTGTTCCTTTTTCACCACATCCTCGCCAACATCTATTGTTGCTTGTATTCTTGATAATCGCCATTCTAATTGGGGTGAGATGAAATCTTAGGGTAGTTTTGATTTGCATTTCCCTTATTACTAGGGATGTTGAACGTTTTTTCATATATCTGGTGATTACTTGTACATCTTCTTCTGTGAAGTGTCTGTTCATTTCCTTAGCCCATTTGTTGATTGGATTATTTGTATTCTTCGTGTAGAGTTTTTTGAGTTCTTTATAGATTCTGGAAATTAGCGCTCTATCTGAGGTATGGTTGGCAAAGATATTCTCCCACTCTGTAGGCTCTCTCTTCACATTTCTGATAGTTTCCTTTGCTGAGAGAAAGCTTTTTAGTTTGAATCTATCCCAGTTGTTTATTCTTGCTTTTATTTCTTGTGCTATGGGAGTCCTGTTAAGGAAATCTGATCCTGAACCAACAAGTTGAAGATTTGGACCTACTTTTTCTTCTATAAGATGCAGGGTCTCTGGTCTGATTCCGAGGTCCTTGATCCATTTTGAGTTGAGTTTTGTGTAGGGTGAGAGATAGGGGTTTAGTTTCATTCTATTGCATATAGTTTTCCAGTTTTCCCAGCACCATTTGTTGAAGAGGCTATCTTTTCTCCATTGCATATTGTTGGAACCTTTGTCTAGTATGAGAAATTGTATTTATTTGGGTTTGTGTCCATGTCCTCTATTCTGTACCATTGATCTACCTGTCTATTTTGGTACCAATACCATGCCGTTTTTGTTACTATTGCTTTGTAGTAGAGTTGAAGATCTGGTATTGCAATACCCCCTGCTTCGCTCTTGCTACTGAGGATTGCTTTAGCTATTCTAGGTTTTTTATTCTTCCAGATGAATTTCATAATTGCTTGCTCTATTTCTGCGAGGTACATCATTGGGATTTTAATTGGAATTGCATTGAATCTGTATAGAACTTTAGGTAGTATAGCCATTTTGACGATATTAATTCTGCCTATCCAGGAACATGGGAGATCTTTCCATCTTCTAAGGTTTTCTTGAATTTCTTTCTTTAGTGTTCTGTAGTTCTCATTGTAGAGGTCTTTCACCTCTTTTGTGAGATTGATTCCCAAGTATTTTACTAAAATTCGGAATGAACAAGGAAACATCACAACAGACACGAGTGAAATACAAAACATAATTAGAAGCTATTTTGAAAATCTATACTCCAACAAAACAGAAAACCTTGAAGACATCAACAAATTTCTAGAGACATATGAACTACCTAAACTGAACGAGGAGGACATACACAACTTAAATAAACCAATTTCAAGCAATGAAATAGAAGAGGTCATCAAAAGCCTACCAACAAAGAAAAGTCCAGGACCAGATGGGTTCTCAGCCGAGTTCTACAAAACCTTTAAAGAAGAGCTCATTCCAATACTCCTCAAACTATTCCATGAAATAGAAGAGGAGGGAACCCTCCCAAACTCGTTCTATGAAGCCAATATCACCCTGATACCTAAACCAGACAGAGACACATCAAGGAAAGAAAATTTCAGACCAATATCCTTAATGAACATCGATGCAAAAATTCTCAACAAAATTTTAGCAAATCGCATACAAATATATATTAAAAAGATAGTGCACCACGATCAAGTGGGTTTTATCCCAGGGATGCAAGGTTGATTCAACATTCGGAAATCAATAAATGTCATTCACCATATCAACAGACTTAAAGTTAAGAATCACATGATTATTTCAATAGATGCAGAAAAAGCATTTGATAAAATACAGCATCCCTTCATGCTCAAAACACTAGAAAAAATTGGGGTAATGGGAACATTCCTAAACATTATAAAGGCCATCTACGCTAAGCCCATGGCTAATATCATTCTAAATGGTGAAAAACTGAAAGCGTTCCCCCTAAAAACTGGAACAAGGCAGGGATGCCCTCTTTCACCGCTTCTATTCAACATCGTCCTTGAGACTCTAGCCAGAGCAATCAGACCAAACCAAAGAAATTAAAGGGATACGAATAGGAAAAGAAGAACTCAAACTATCCCTGTTTGCTGTTGACATGATTATATATTTAGAGGAACCTGGAAATTCCACCAGAAAACTTTTAGAACTCATAAGTGAATTCAGTAAAGTAGCAGGTTACAAGATCAATGCTCATAAATCCAATGCATTTTTATACATAAGTGATGAATCTTCAGAAAGAGAAATTAGGAAAACTACCCCATTCACAATAGCATCGAAAAAAATAAAATACCTTACTCATTTCTTTATCCTTTTCTTAATACTCTGAACTGTAGGAGTCAGTGCTAGAATTCATAGACCATCTTGGAACATGAAGTGAACTTGAGATTGTAAGGAATTTATTACAACAGATCAGAAAAGTCCCATTGGTAACTGTCCAGTGTTCACCTAGCTAAATTTGATCTTATTTTATAGGAGAGACAACTTCTGTCTTTTAACATCTCTACTTAGTAGTAGTAGCACTAGTAGTACTACCACTACTAGTAAAACTACATGTAGTAGAACCTAATCCTAGAGGAGAGAGTTAGGATGCTTCATTCTTATATTTTTTCTTTAGTTACTATTTCTTTATTTTTTAAAAGTCACTCCTTTGACTTTTAAATTATATATCCCTATACCCCAAATAAGCAATCTGAATTTAGAAAATCTCTTCATATGGAAAAAAGAAAGTCAGTTCAAATAAACAGCACTACCTATAAATAAGAATATCATGCAGAGTGAACCAAAGAAGTAGAATTTAAGAATCAGATGAGAGACTAATTGGCTGAGCTGATCATACTCAGAGAAGGCAGCAATCTATATCTCATACACAGGATGCCTATAGAATGAATATTAAAATGGCTGGCCCAAAATGAAGTACTATGCAGAATCAGAAATTCCCATTGGAGGAAAAAAACTGTGTATATCACCAACTTAAAAGAGAATTACTTGATTTAAAATCACTCTCATTTTCCACCCCTTAAAACATAAACAAAAAGGTTCACACTTCAGAACCCATTTAATATGTGTACTCTTTATTTCATTTTTCAAAATAGATCAAATAAAATCTTATCTTTTCACAGGGCTGTAGAGAATCAGATCAAATAACAGGTATAGAAGCCCCTTAAATAAATGAAAAGCATTGTTTTTAACAGTGGCATAATTTGCTTCAGTATTATATTTTGTTGCATTATTTCATTATTTTAAGAAAAATATTTCTGATTTATGCTCCAAGTCCATTCTATCATCCCATTTCAATTACTAAGAAACAACAATATTATCTTCTATTTTGAAGGCACGCATCAACTTCCTAAGCAGTTGAGATGTACTACTCTCTCAAATACTCACAATAATGTGAGCTATACGGTTTTTAAAGTGGTTACTCATAACACTTGAAGATAGTGAGGATCAAAAAAATTGAGCAAATTGTCTACAGTTACCCAGTGAGAAGATAGGAGGGAAGTTTTAGAATTAATTTTTCTGATTGTGAAATCAAGTGTTTATCATATAATTTTCTCACCAAAGAATTTATCAGAGAGCAGATGGATGACCACAATCAGTTTGGATAAAAGAGATATTATGAAAAATCCCTTAACTCTGAATTTCAAATAGCATGATCTACTTGTGGATTTCTGTACATATGAACACAGATTAGGCAGGTATGAAATAGTCACAGAATTACTACAAGTTTTATAAACAAGGTGGCTGGGTATCACACAAAAAAAGAATTTCTGAGCATAAGTGGGATGTCCAAGCAGGGTCTTAAAAAGCCAATCAGAAGAGATGCCAACTTCATACATGCTAATCATGGAGAGACTGGAGGAGTGTACATTGGACCAGTAGCACTACTCAATGGGAAAAAAAAAAAACTGGCTTGAGATAAGATCTGTCTTCCTGTACTCATTTAATCAAGGTATGTTTAATCATCAACATATCACTTAATTGAAAATCAAACAAATTTTAAGTGCTCAAATAGAAACATCTTTAATGTACTCCATAGAAGCTGTGATCACTCTACCTCCAGTGAAGACAACAGAAATTCTTATTATTCTCTCTTGCACAAAGACAAAAACAAGCAAATCAATTTTCCTGGATAATTTAATATTTCCTAGGCATATGCCAATGTTATTTCTTTCCAGCCAAAGGTTTCTTAACTCAATCAATGACAGAAATAATACAATTCACAAGGAACAAAACCGTATTTAGTAATCTTGAATTTTCCTAGTCTGCACTGCACATTTTTAGTATTTGTTAATTGAAAGGAAAGTGGTTCATTTTGTTTCTGAACCAAGAAAAAGGTAGTTGGTTTTGTTTGCTTGTCATTTGTTTTTGGTTTTTGTTTTCTATTCAAATTCCATGATTAATGTTGTAAACAACATTAATTCCCAAGAATAAATTTTTATTCTCCTCAGATCTGAATGTAGTTACCATTAAAATAGAGGACAAAGTTCTAACCAATGCATAGGTCATTTCATTTATCAGAAACAGTACAATACATTTTAAGAGAGGCTTATTTTGTTTAGAACAACAAAATGCTTCCAGTTTGATGAACTGAGTACACAAATGCTCAATCATTCTCTAAACGTGCACACTTAGAGGATTCTAAGGAGATTCAAGCAATATTTGCTGCATGAAACTAATTACCATTCTACAAATATCCCCTTTGTTTACAAGGACAGTCCTTCTACAGGGACAGTTACCACCCATGACATCTAAACTCAAATCATGTTTCCCAGAAAAGTTGAAATTTGGATTTATATTAAAACAGCTCCATATTGTAAATGCAAATAATTGAAAGCAACACTACATTTATTTTGATAAGATGAAATAGAAAAAAAAATAGAGTGAATATTAAGGAAACTTAGCATAGGGATGATGCTGATTTTTGTATGTTATTTTGATAATTAACTATAAATATGCAGCAGATCCCACATCATGCATTATTTTATTTATTCCATGGAATTTTACCAAAAACCTGTATAGACTGTAATTTATGTACATGATTCACATGTAAGTAAACAGAACAAGGTCTTGGATCCATGATAAAGTTAGGCTACAAAATGATCATCTAATCATTGTGACCCTAGAACAATATAAATATTAAAAGATCAAAAAACAATGGTGAACTGCATTGATTCCATCTGACTTAGAAAACTTACAGGAGGGGACATTCTTATTCTAGGCACACTGCTTGTAAATTGCCTGTTCTTACTTGGAATTCATTTAAAAAGATGTCCAGGGTTCTTCCATTACTTTAGACTGGTGGTTCTCAACTCGGATCTTTGCCTAGGGACATATTGGCAATACCTGATAATATTTTTGGTTGTCATGTCTAGAGTGTGAGAAGCAGTGCTGCCAACATCTAGCATTAAGGTCAGAAATGCTGCTAAACATTCTACATGCACAGGTAAGTTCTCCAAAACAAAACTTGCCCCAAAATGTTAAAAGTGCCAAGGTGGATAAATCCTGCTTTGGTCATTCATGTCATTCCCCTGTTGGCTTTTATTCACATTATTGATTTAGGACTGGGGTGCTAATTTAGTGATGCTAAACCACAGAAGCCTAGCCCAGAGACTCTGTTGGATCTAGTCTTTGGTTGTAGGGGGTCCAGGGGCCCAATGGGCTTAGTGGCAAAGTGCTATCCATTGCATTTGTCCACTGGAGCATTATATGGCACTGGGCAGGGCAAAGTTCAAAATGCAAGATTGCTCTGAGTTCCTCAGCACAGTTAGTATTCCTTACCTTCAACTGCCAAAAACCAATAGTTCCCAGTGTCATTGTGACATCTATGTCATGCTCACAGGCACTTCCAAATGTCCCCAGAAAAGGCAGAACCCCCCTGGTAAGGAATAGCTCCTTACTACCTCAAAATGTGAGGTACACAGGGTCCAGTGAAAGACATTGGAAATGGTTCGGACTTCCCAGTCTGGTTCAACCTCTTTGATTATCTTCTTTCCATTTAAGCAATATTTATTTCCTATTCTGGGCACTTGAAGCACCTCAGATTTTCACAAAATGTATGGAATAGACAAAGGTTTTCAACATTTCAATATTTCAATATAGCAAATTGCTACTGATTAGTGGGTGGTAGCTATCACTAGAAAATTAAATAGACTAAAATAGCAAAAATATTGTTCATCACATATCTAACTACAAATATTATATTGATCAATATTGATTGTTCTATAAACATGTATATATGTATGTCCTGAAATGTACTGTAAAATGTATTTCTAACAGTGGCTCAAAAGAGACTAAAAAAGTCAAAGTCAAAAGAGACTAAAACAGCTCCTTACTACCTCAAAATGTGTGTGTGTACATTTTGAGGTATTAAGGAGCTATTCAGGTTCATTAGTCTAGATAGCCATCTCCCTTCTCTATCCAGTTCCTGAGAGTAAGAGTGTGTACAGTTTCCCTTACCCTTTTCTTTCTATCTCATCCTTGGTTTCACAGACTCAAATCACTTTACTAGTAAGATGCCCAATCCATTGAATAATGCTTGTGATAAAGTATTTCTTGTTTTCATTTTGCAATTAAGAGATGCTGTTAAACACAAGAACACATGAGATCTGTGCTTACTTTCTGGGGTACAACTTGAAAATCCTTTACGCAAAGTCAACATGTAATGTTGAAAAGTTGCTAGTGGCTATAGACAAAATATCATCTAAAAGAGAGTAAGAAATGCTATGCTGACCATTAAATACTTTTTAAATTTTTAAATTTATTTGAATTTATTGTACATGACAGTAGAATGCATTTATACATTTTGATACATCATAAATAAATGGAGTATAATTTCTCATTTTCCTGATTATACATATTGTAGGATCACATTAGTCTTGCAGTCATATATGTACATGAGGTAAGAATGTGTTTCACGCTACTATCCTTCCTACCCCCAAACTGCTTTCCCTCCCTTCACTCCCCTCTACCTAATATATAAAGTAACTCTATTCTTCCTTAGTGCCCTGACCCCCATTGTGAATTAACTTTCATATATCAGAAAAAACATTTGGCCTTTGGATTTTTGGATTTGGCTTATTTCACTTAACATGATATTCTCTAACTGCATCCATTTACCAGCAAATGCCATAATTTCATTCTTTTTTAAAACATGAGCAGTAATCCATCATATATATATATACACACACACACAGACACACCACATTTTCCCTATCCATTTATCTGTTGAAGGGCATCTCGGTTGGTTCCATATTTAAGCTATGGTGAATTGAGCTGCTATAAACACTGTTGTGGCTGTATCACTGTAGTATGTTGATTTGAAGTCCTTTGGTATACAACTGGGGAGTGGGAAAACTGGGTCAACTGGTGGTTGCATTCCAAATTTTCTAAGGAATCTCCACACTGCTTTCCACAATGGTTGCACCATTTTGCATTCCCACCAGCAATGTATGAGTGTACATTTTTCCCCACATCCTTGCCAACATTTATCTTTGCTTCTATTCATGATAATTGCCATTCTGATTGCAGTGAGATGAAATCTTAGTTTTCTTTTGAATTTCTCTAATTGCTAGAGATGTTGAACATTTTTTATATATTTATTGATCAATTGTATATCTTCTGTGAAGTGTCTATTCTATTCAGTTCCTTAACCCATTTATTGACTGGGTTATTTGTTTTGTTGGTGTTAAGTTTTTGAGTTCTTTATATATCCTAGAGATTAATGCTTTATCTGAGGTGCACATGGTAAAGGTTTTCTCCCAATCTTTAGGCTGTCTCTTCACATTATTGATTTTTTTTTCTGGAAAGAAAGCTTTTTAGTTTGAATCCACCCCATTTACTGATTCTGTGATTCTTGATTTAACTTCTTGTGCTTAGGGGTCTTGTTAAGGAAGTGAGGTCCTAGGCCAAACATGGTGGAGATTTGGGCCCAGTTTTCTTCTAGTAGTCGCAGGGTCTCTGTTCTAGTGCCTAAGACTTTGATCCAGAGTGAGTTGAGTTTCATGCAGGGTGAGAAATAAGAGTTTAATTTCATTTTGTTACAAGTAGCTTTCCAGTTTCCCCAGCACCATTTGTTGAATAAGCTATCTTTTCTCCAGTGAATATTTTTAGCACCTTTGTCTGAGTATTTATGTGGGTCAGTCTCTGTGTCTTCTATTCTGTACCATTGGTCTACATGTCTGTTTAGATTCCAATACCATGCTGTTTTTATTACTACTGTTCTGTAGTATAGTTTGATGTCTGGTATTGTGATGTCTCCTGCTTCACCTTTGTTTGCAAAGGATTGCTTTGGCTATTCTGGGTCTCTTATTTTTCCAAATGAATTCCATGATTGCTTTTTCTAGTTCTATGAAGAATGTAATTGAATTTTTATAGGAATTGCATTAAATTTGTATAATGCTTTGGTAGTATGGCCATTTTGACAATATTAATTCTGCTACCCAGGAGCATGGGAGGTCTTTCCATCTTCTAAGGTCTTCTTCAATTTCTTTTTTATTGTTCTGTAGTTTTCATTGTAGAGGTCTTTCACCTGTTTTATTAGATTGATTCCCAAGTATTTTTTTTTTGAGGCAATTGTGAATGAGGTAGTGTTCTTTATTTCTCTTTCAGTGGATTCATTACTGATGTATAGAATGTTTTTGATTTATGAGTATTGATTTTATATCCTGCTAACATTGCTGAATTCATTTATTCATTCTAGAAGATTTTTGGTGAGATTTTTTTTAATCTTCCAAATATATAATCATATTATCCGCATATAGTGATAGTTTGAGCTCTTTACATATTTGTATACCTCTAATTACTTTCTTCTTTCTAATTGTTGTGGCTAGAGTTTCCAGGAAAATGTTGAGTAAAAGTGTTGAAGGAGGGCATCTTTGTCTTGCTCCAGTTTTTAGATGGAATTCTTTCAATTTTTCTCCATTTAGAATTACATTGGCCTTGTGATTAGCATATATGGCTTTTATGATATTATGGTACATTCCTACTATCCCTGGTTTTTCTAGTGTTTTGAAAATGAAGGGGTGCTGTATTTTTTCAAATGCTTTTTCTGCACCTATTGAGAAAATCATCTGATTCTTGTTTTTAAGTCTATTGATATGATGAATTATGTTTATTGATCTCCATATGTTGAAGCAAACCTGCATCCCTGGGATGAACCCCACTTGACTGTGATGCACAATCTTTTTTAATATGTGTTTATATGCGAGTTGTCAGAATTTTATTGAGAATTGTTGCATCTATATTCATCAGGGATATTGGTCTGAAGTTTTCTTTCTTTGATGTGTCTTTGTCTCATTTTGGTATTAGGGTGATACTAGCTTCATGCAATGAGTTGAAAGGGTTCCTTCCTTTTCTAATTCATGGAATAATTTGAGGAGTACTGGTGTTAATTCTTCTTTGTAGGTCTTGTAGAACTCAGCTGAGAATCTGTCTCATCCTTTTTAACTGGTAGGCTGTCAATGGCATTTTCTATTTCATTACTTGAAATCATTCTGTTTAAATCATATATGACCTCCTGATTCAGTTTAGGTAGGTCATACATCTCTAGAAATTTGTCAATGTCTTCAAAAGTATAAATTTTAATAATAGCTTCTAATTATCTTCTGTATTTCAGTTATGTCCATTGTGATATTCCTTTTTCATCAAGTACTTTAGTAATTTGGGTTCTCTCTATTTTTCTCTTTGTTAGTGTACCTAGGGGTAATCAATTTTATTAATTTTTTCAAAGAACCAACTCTCTGTTTTCTTATTTTTTTCAATTGTTTCTTTTGTTTCAATTTCATTGATTTCAGTTCTGATTTTAAATATTTCCTGTCTTCTACTGTTTTTGGTGTTGATTTGTTCATCTTTTTATAGGGTTTTAAGATATAATGTTAGGTTATTTATTTGTCATCTTCTTATTCTTTTTATAAATGAGCTCAATGCAATGAACTTTCCTCTTAGTACTGCCTTCATAAGTGTCCCAGAGATTTTGGTATGTTGGATCAGTATTCACATTTACCACTAAGTATTTTTTCTTTTCATCCTTGATTTCTTCTACTATCCATTCATCATTCAATAATGTATTATTTAGTCTCAATGTGTTAGAGTAGCTTCTAGTTTTTATTTTATTGTTGATTTCTAATTTCAGCCCATTTTGATCAGATAGAACATAGGGTATTATCTCCATTTTTTTGTATTTACTAAGAGTTGCTTTGTGGCATAAGATATGGCCTACTTTAGAGAAAGATCCATGTGCTTCCAAGAAAAAAGTGCTTGTTCGTTTGTTGATGGATGAAATATTCTATAAAGGCCTGTTAAGTCTAAATTATTGATTGCATTATTTAGTTCTATTGTTTCTTCATTTAGTTTTTGTTTAGAAGATCTGTCCAGTAGTGAGAGATGTGTGTAAATTCACCCATCATTATTGTGTTGTGGTCTATTTGATTCTTGAAATTGAGAAGGGTTTGTTTCACGTACATAGATGCTCCATGTTTGGAGTAAAATATTTACAATTGTTAAGTCTTGCTCCCTTCAGTAGAATGAAATGATCTTCTTTGTCCCTTCTGATTAGCTTCAGCTTGAAGTCCGTCTTATCAGATATCAGGATGGAAACCCCTGATTGTTTACACAGTCCATATGAGTGAAATGTTTTTTTCCCATCCTTTTAACTTCAGTCTGTGGATGTCTTTGCCTATGAGGTGAGTCTCTTAGAGACAGCATATTGTTGAATCTTCTTTTTTAATCCAATTTTCAACTCTATGTCTTTTGATTAATGAGTTCAGACTATTAATATTCAAGGTTATTACTGAGCTATGACTTGTATTCTCAGTAATTTTGGTTTATTTCTGGCTTTTAATTTGATTTAGTTTCTCTTTGGATTATTCCTTTAGATAGTTCCTCCTTTGCTGGTTTTCACTTTTTTTCACTTCATTCTCATGGAATATTTTGTTGAGAATTTTCTGTAGTGCAAGCTTTCTATTTGTGAATTTTTAAAAACTTTTGTTTATCATGGAAGGTTTTCATTTCATCTTCAATTGTGAAACTTAGTTTCACTGGATATAAAATTCTTGTTTGGCATCCATTTTCATTCAGAGCTTGAAATACATTGTTTCATGAACTCCTAGCTTTGAGGGTCTGGGTTGAGAAATCAGTTGAAATCCAAACTGGTTTTACCCTACACATAATTTACTTTATTTCCTCTCATGGCCTTTAAGACTTTATCCTTATTCTGTATTTTAGTCATTCTCATTATAATGTGTCTTGGTGTGGGTCTGCTGTAGTTTTGTATGTTTGCAGTCCTGTAAGCCTCCAGTATTAGATTTTCCATTCATTTCATTCTTTACATTTGGGAAATTTTTCTGATATTATGTCATTGAAAAGATTGTGCATTTCTTTGGTTTGTATCACTGCTCCTTCTTCTATTCCAATAATTCTTAAATGCAGTTTTTTCATGTTATCCCATAATTCTTGGAAGTTCTATTAATGGATTCCTACCATTTTCTCTGCATGGTCAACTTTATTTTCAATATTATATAATTTGTCTTCATTGCCTATGGTTCTTTCTTCCAAATGGTCTAGTCTGTTGGTGATGATTTACATTGAATTTATAATTTGATTTATTGATTATTTCATTTCAAGGATTTCTTCTTGGTTTCTTTTCACAATCTCTAACTCTTTATTCAAGTGATTTTTCACTTCCTGTATTTTCTCTTTCATTTCACTCTTTAAACCATCCATTATTTTGCAGATCAGATTAACTATGTACATTCTAAACTCCTTCTTGGATATTTCTTCTATTGTCTTGTCAGTGGCTTCTCTTATTGGGGTATCTTGGTTTGTTTGTAGCCTTTTGTTCCTTTGTTTTCTCATGTTACTTGTGTGTTTTCCCATCTAGTTGTATGAATCTGAGGCAATACAGATTTTACCCTGTAGACCTATATAGTTACTGAATATTTCCAGTATCACCCCTTTAAGAGGGAGACCAATATCAACAATATCAGTGTGAGCAATGTATAGCCTCAGATCTAATAGCTCCCACCAAGGCATCCACTGCCCTCACACTATAAATAGCAATGATGAGTTCAATCACTGTCCACAATAAAACAGAAAATTTGCTAAACGGATTTACAATCTCAACTAGTGGACAAAGAATAGAAACAGTGAAGGACATGGTGTTCATGAGGAGAAAGAGAGAATCAAGAATCAAAATTCTACAGGCAGAGTAGAAGAGGAACCAACAGAGATTGGCTTTTAGGTGTTGAAAAGGTAGAAAGGGAATCCAGGAAGACAGACAAGTCAGAGAAAGAATATATATAAAGAGAAAAAAAATTAAAAATATAAGAATTTACAGCAGAACTGCCAAACCCCATGCATATTTAACTGTCTTCAACAAAGTGATGCAGAAAATACTCCCTGCTCCAAATAGGATGGAGAGAAATGCCAGAGAAGAAAAAAATTAAAATAAATCTTGGCAAAAAGTTGAACAACTGTCTCTGCCAGCATTCAAAAGCTTCTCAGCCCTATATCTGACTTCCCACCAGACTGCCTGGCCCAGACAGGACCTTGCAGACCCAATCACTATCTCACCAATCTGGGCATCAGATGTCCTGGATTCAGTCACACTGCAATCCCAAGATCTCAATGCCACTGGAATTTGGAGAGAGACCACCAGGGATGAGCATCCTGAGAGACAGTAACTAGATGGTAACAACCTATACTCCCAGGAGGAAGACCCCAGGTGCAGCCAAATCTGTAGACACCCTGACACTGAACCTCCAGGTCCTGGCTGGTGTTCTCAGATAGTAGCAGGAAACCCACTGGCACCCCAACAAACCCTAGGCTCTGGCTGGCTTCTCAAAATGAATGTGGCTGCATGCAACCAAACCTGGGGTCTCCCTGGCAGTGGACTGCTGGGCAGTGGTGGGAGTGGTAATTGGGGGTTGCTGGCAGCAGGCAGGGGGTCAGCAGCAGCTGTAGACTTTGGTGGCATTGGCAACAGTAGCAGTGGTAGCAGCAGCAGCTGTGACTGAAGCTACAGAGGCACCCAGACAGAAGATCTCCAGGTGTCCTCCGGGGAGTGGCAGCAGATTTGGTGGCAGTGGTGTCTGCAGTAGCAGCAGAGGAAGTGGCAGCAGTGTAGATGGCAGCAGGGCAGCTGAGGCAGTTTCAAGGGAAGTAGAACTCTGGGTGACTCCAACAGTGTGGACAGCAGCACCAGTACCCAGAGAAAAGACCTCCAGGCCCAGGTCCCTGCAGCAGTGGCCTCAGGGGCAGCTATGCCCAGCTCCTTAGATAAGACTCTGCGGTGGTGATGTCTGCCATTAAATACTTTTTATAATAAAAATTATGGATAACAACACTAATTACCCCACTCACCATCAGCTCAATATTCATATCACTATACCTCTGTAGGTGCTCTATGTGAACAAACTTGGATTCAACTCCCATTTCAATGCTGCCTTTTATTAGCTGCTGACTCTGAGTAATGGTTTAATGGTTTTATGTGCTATAAAATAGGCATGTAAAGGCTATACCACTAATTTTTTAGATTTTTAGGACTGGAGAGGATGTACATAAAAGGTACTAGAAGAGTGTTTTACACATCTTTGGCACTCAACAAATGATTCATTATTCTAAAACTTCTTTGCATATCTTTCCTTCTATGATTAGAATGTTTTTGATTGTAGTTATTCCATTGCTTCCATTCATATTTATTTTTAAAGCCCCTCAAGTGGAGCAGGCAACAATATCTACATAATATGAAAATCTCTACATTAGCATCCTCAAACTTGATTGCCCATTACAATCACCTGGAGGACTTGTTAAAAAAACCACATTTTCTGATTCTGTAGATGTACGGAAGAGTGTATAATTTTTAATTCTATCAAGTTGCCAGGTAAAGCTGTTGATGCCAAAATAGGGAACACTGTTTGAAAAACACTGCTCTACCTGGACTTTTATGGTAACCAATACAGTGGTTATTGCAAGAGGAACTAGTCAACCACACTTCAGATACCATGAAAGCCCTGGAGCCAGCTGACCCAGGCCTAAGACAGGATAATCAGAGAACTTCTAAAAGATGGGAAACTGGAATTCTGTTGTCATATCCTTTCTGAGTCAAACTCAGTTTGGGATGATTGCTTCTTGAATGATTGTAATACATATAAGAGAAAGAGAAGTGCAAGATAAAACCCTACCCTCAAGTCCTAAGAACTTCACTGCCTCAGGAATATAAAAAATAAAAAAAACATGTCTTCATTTTCTAACAAAGTAGCAAAAGTTGTTCTGTTTTAATCCTCATAGGGAAATAGCTTCATAGCTGTGGTTTATGGTCCTCTTTGTGCAGAGTTTATTCCCAGTTGTCAACAAATACACAGATTCACCAAAATTAATGAGGGATATAATTGTGTTTTTACTTGGGCAAGAAACTTCCTTTCAGCACCTTCTTATTTTTCCTCTTCCTTAGAAAACCTCAGCCTTAGGAAAGAGATTTGCTTATCTCTGCAAAGGTTATTTTTTTCCTCTGCTTTAGAAATAACCCCATGTTTACCTAGAACATAATGGTCATGTGTCTCCCTGAAATCATGGGCAGAATAACATAGGAGTTATGTTGTATTCTATGCCAGGCTGTGGAGATAGGAGGAAAACAAAACCATACAGGAGACAGGAAATCAGAACTTGAAAAATCAGGGGGATGTAAGATAAATTAGAAGTGCCAAGATGAGTATTAGGCCTATTCTTGGAAAATGAAACAATGACATACCTCTAAAGGTAGACTGAAGTCCCTCAAAGCCTAACTCACCATGTAACCAGATCACGTTTCTCTAAAATGCCAAACATGTATGACAAATAGGTTTGGTTAGTAGGTGTGTAGTTACCTTTTTCTCCAAAACACAAAATATCTGTGTTTTACATTTATTATTTCAGCATAATCAATAGTGCTAGAAGACACAAAGAAGCTATCCCTAAGAAGAATCAAACTCTAATTAAACTACACTTTGGTTTCTGTTTCTACTAAACTTATCCAAAGTTTAGTCTATCTTAGCGTTCAAATATCACCTTATTATATGCTCAAAACCCAGAAGCTAGCAGTTATTTATTTATTTATTTATTTATTTTTTGGTATCTGGCATTGAACTCAGTAGTGCTTAACCACTGAGCTACAGCCTCAGTCCAATTTTTAAATTTTTTATTTACAGATAGGGTCCCGCTAAGTTGCTAAGGCTGGCTTTGGACTTATGACCCTCCTGCCTCAGTCTCCTGAGCCACTGGGATTACAGGCATGTGCCACCATGCCTGGCTACCAACAATTTTTAACCATTAATTAAGCCCATACTGTCGACTACAGTAGGCCCTAGTCCCATGTGGTATTTAGGTCTGAAATGTGGCCAGTCTAAATTGAAATGGAACCTAAGTATAAAATGTATGCTGGATTTTTAAGAGTTTCTATACTTAAAAGAATGTAAAATATTTTGCTAATTTTAAAAAATGATGATATGTTAAAATGATAATTTGAATACAACAGGTTCATAAATGCATTATTAAAACTATATAAGCCTGTCTCTTTTTAGCTTTCTTGTCTCCAATAAAATTTATAATTCTATATGTAGCTTTCATTATGTTTTAAATTATAGATTTATTGGTATATAATTTACATATCATACAATTTGCCATTTAAAAGTTTACAACTCAGTGGTTTTTATTATACTAACAGAGTTATACAAGCATTCATTTTCTATTGTTAGAACATTTTCATCAAACAAAAAATAACCCTCAACCCATTAGCAGTCACTCCCTATTCTCTCTTCCCCTCATAATCTTGGAAATCACTAATCTAATTTCTGTCTCTTTGGATCTGCCTATTCTGAATATTTCTGAAAAATAAAATCATATAATTTGTGTCTTTTGCAATTGACCTACTTCACTTCTCATAATACTTTCTGAATTAACACATGTTGTAGCACACACTTCACTCCTTTTTATTACTGAATAATATTTTGTTGTATGGATATAACATACTTTATCAATTCACATGTTGAATATCTGTATTGTTTCTGCTTTTTGTCCATTATAAATAATGCTGGTATGAAAAATCATATACAAGGTTTTATATGGACATATATTCAAATATTATTTCTCTTGGGTACAATAATTAGGAGTGAAATTGCTAGAGCATCTAAAAATTCCACATATAATATTTTGAAGATCAGTCAGATTGTTCTCTGTGATGGCTACAACGTTTTATATTTCCACCACTGAAGGTTCCAATATTACTACACTCACACCAACACTTATTTGCTGACCTTCTAATGCTGTGAATCCTAAGGAATGTGAAGTGGTATCATACTGTGGTTTTGTGTACACTACATTTTTATTGGACAGTTTGAATTGGATGATCTTTAAAAAGGAGTTACAAAGATTTAGATTTGTCAAATTCACAGAGAAAATTTGGCTGCATTACTTGTCAATTATAATGTTAATTTTCATTCTCCTCATTGCTCCTCCTAAAGACTCATGTATCTTCATGGCAGTGTCCATAGTCAAGCTGTGCCTATGGAGCAGAGGTTCCTTTACAGGACAGGGCACATCACATGTCATATACAGAAAGTGATAGGCTATGTATAGTAGGCTGGGGAAAACAGACAGGACTACTCACTGCCTAAGACAAATGACCCTGTGACTTTAGCCACCCTGAAGACCTGGGAGATAAAAGTCTAGACACATATAGAACTATATATTTTATTGTTCATATTTATCACCTGAAGTGAGAAAATGTTTCTAGTGAAAGGAGGTGCTATTAATAATTTTTCTGGGAGTACACATAATCCAAGGTGGCCTCAGCAAACTGTGACATATGGTTACCCTTCCTATATTCATTTATTATACAGTGGTTGGGACGTTCTGCTCTAGAAAGCTGTGGGTCTCTGGAAGGAATTCTGTACACTGTTTGGAAACATCCCAACCTCCAAATTTTTATGGCCACACACACTAAGGAGCTATATGTTCCCAAACTCTTTGGATGAGAAAATAGCTATGCCTATTGGTCAGTCTAAAATTTCATGGTTCCAATAAAATAATAATCTTCATACGTGGAACTTCCTGAAATGAGTGTTTCAATGATTAAAGACATGCTATCTTCACTGTGACAGCCTTCAAATCTGATAAAGGAGGGACCAGACACTGACCTCATCAATTCCATTTTGTTCCTTTCTTACTCCATTTACCTTTTTAACTTTTATCCCCCTTCTGAACCACTTTCTTCTGCAGTTACCTTGAATTTCAGAAATAACAGACTACTTATGACAAGGGAAAAAAAAAACTACCCCCAAGCAACAGGGAGCCTCACAGAACAGATGACCTCATGAGAATGTCCCCCTAAACTGGAGCAATCATCTCAAAATATATCATCCCTTCAAGCAAGGATAACCTTCCCAGAGCTTCACAGAACCAGTACTGAGATAATGATCAACCAGACCATCACCCAACCAGGATGATTTAGTCTGCCAGCTATGCAAATCCTTTAGCCATGAAAGCCCCCAATCCTTACCTTCATTCACCATTTCAATAAAACCTCAGTTTCTTTTAATCCCTTGAACATACTCCTTTGGTCACTGTACCCCTGTATCTGTTCTTTCTCATGTGGCCATGCTGATTAAAGCTCCCTTCTTGCCCTTCATCACTGCTTAACTCTTTGACTACCACATCAGAACAGGTGGCTAAGCCTGGACTGTTGGAATCTCCAGGGATAGGACTTTGCCCAAGGACTCCAGTAATACTGGTGACTGACAAAAGTAGTTTTTCACTGAGTTGAGAGACCTTGTTCCATACTTTGTCCCTACAGAATTATTTTTCCCCAAATGCTCAGTCCTCAAAAATAAATCCTCCCATGCATCTTGCCAGAGACTCTTTTCCTCTCCCCCCTGCTTCTCAGTTTGCTCCTTTTTACTTCTGAATAATGCACAAGGCAGTGGCAGAATGCCCTGCTCCATTCGCCTATCATTTTGCATCCTGGCAGTCTCATGCATGAATGAGGGGGAGTGAGTGTGATACTAGAGAATTCTTTTTTCATGAAGGTATTATTTGAAGGAGAATGAAGGGGAAAAAACAAATGAAATAAATGATTTCAAGAGATACGTTCTTTTCCAAGTGTGTATTTAACTATTTTTAATTTTAATATTTAGAGTTTGTAGGCCAAGCAGCTCATACAGTCTCCTGGGGAAACTTCCTCTAAATTACAGGGTATTTTCAACGTGCAATTTCAGCATCAATCTAACGCCATTCAACTTCTCACCATGAATTTTTCAACAAAGCCATGTAGCACTTCGTGGACTTCCAAATTATGCCCTGTAGTTTCTCCATGATATGCCCTTCAGGAACTGATGACTATATTGGCTAGACTCTCAGAATCATAGTCAAGAAGACACTGCTCTGTAGGGGTTACCTACTCTCTGGATTTAAGAAAATCTCATCCAATTCACGAATACAAGCAAATAAACAGAGAGAAGATACTATCTTCACCTCCACAATGAGTGTTAGAATCTGTTAAAGAATTATAGGAAGAATCAGTATATTAATCATCTGGGGAAATAGGTTCCACTATTTCTTTGGTTTCTTCACTGAGAAACCTGGCTCCAGTGCCCCTCAATCTGTTATTACCAACCATACATGGTACTGTATAGTTCTTAAGCATTATAGTAAATATGCTGGGACTCTTCCCAGTTTCCCCAGATCCTTTCCCTATTGTTTCTGTTGCTGTCTTTCCAGACCTTCTCACTACGCCACCAGAATACTTTCCTTTTCCACAGCCTGCATGTGCAGATATTCTTTGAGCAGCTGCCCTAGGACCCTCAGACCTGCTTCGACCTTCTTTGCCAATTACTGGAGAGAGCCAGAAGTACCCTTGAACCAAAAACTGAGAAGGGCAAGGAATAACAAAGCACAGATTCCACTTCTGATTGAGATACATCTACAATGTAGTTTCCATTCCAGAGACCTCTGCAAGTTCATGTTAGATCTTTCTTCTTGCTCTGCTAGGCGAGACTTCCCTGCATTTGTACCACTGCATGGCTTCCTCCTCCCCTCCCCTGTCTTACTTCCCCTACTGTCTTATTGGTCACAATCAACCCTAGGAGTAAGTACTTAGTAGACCTTTTCAACACAAATCCTCATGTCAGGGTTCCTTATAATATATTCTCTACCTGTACAATTGAAAATAAGTTATAGAATGCCCAGCTAAACTTGAATTGCAAATGAACAAAAGACTAATATGCATTGCATATCTGAAGTTCAAATGTAAGTGGGCATATCCTGAATTTTTTTTCTAAATCTGGCCACCCTATCTCTTAGACCCTCACAACAACCTTTTGAAATAATCATTTCTATTGTGTATATTTAAAAAAACTTGGAGAAATCTAGTGACATTTCAAAGGTCATACAAGAGCTGGTAGTTTTCTGACTCCTACTTAGAACCTTTTATATTGTTGTTTGTTTTATTCTTTTTGCTTTGTTTTACCTAATCTTCTGAGCACTCTGTACTTTTCAACCCCTCTGTGGGGAAGAAAAATATTTTGTCAAAGTAACTTCAACTAAGGTTGCAGTGTCCAATCACCATTTGGCATCTTGAAACAACTTAAAACATGGCATTTAAACAAATGATGCCTGAATAGGGAACTATGAATTGTTCTCAGTAGAAACATCTCTCCTTCTGATTGGTAACTTTCTCCTGCCACTTGTCCAGTATAAGTGACCATTTCCTTTGTCTTTGAATATAACTGGCCATAATTTCAAGGGTTTTAAAAGAGAGTAAAATGACATGAGCTCTGAACCTCACCAGTTCAGAATATAATAATAAAACAGTTCTGGTTGCACCATGGGCTCTGGCTTGTTTCCTTTGGAAATAGCACAGATCAGCAGTCACCAGCTCTGGCTATGAGGTCTATCACATGTGAGTTTAAATGTTAGTACTTACTAGGTAGATGATATAGAGTTTAAGTGTTAAGAATTGTGAAAGATCTGAGACTTGACCCTACCTACAAGTTAATATATTATTCTACCATCATTTCATGGATACTTATAAAAGACATAAGACTCCTAGGCCAGAGATAAAGAAATTAATTACTTACAGAAATAACTATAGCTAGGGTACCAGCATTTGTGTCACTTCTGGAGCCCCAATTCCCATTTGAGGACACAAAGGGTCAGGTGACACCAAAAAACAATATGTTATAAGACAAGAATACCCAGCATAGAGAATGTGAATCTTTCATAATGAACAGTAAACCTGTCTGAACTTTGTCCTAGAGGGAGATCTTTATTATACTGGACAACAAAGAACCCTGCCTTTGTTCTGGATGCAGTCACTCTATCTACACTAACCAAGTTTATTCACTACACAAATAACCTTGAAAGATGGTTCCAAGAAAGGTTGTCTATGCCTTTATTCACAAGACATGTAGAAAACTGAGAGACACATGGAGAACTGTCTTCTGGAACTTAGCCTTGGCTTCCTTATTCACAAAATAGGATAATAGTTTCTCTCTTGCACAGTTCCTCTTCACTTACTGTTTATAAAAATTCCTTTGTTCTGAATACTTCTATTTCTTGCCTCCTCCACAAGAGTTGTATAATTCCATATGACTAATGGCAACTGCAAAAGGAGAAAAAAACCTTGGGTGTGGCATGGGAATCTTGGTTTTTGGCTCTCCTTTATTAAGCTAATAAGCATTGCACATCTACCACTCACAAGGATCTGTGTGATGCTCTGGATTAAGTCCAGGCTATCTGGCCTAATCTAACTTAAAATACATCCTGAATCTGACGTTTCCTTTATGCCATAATAAGAACAGCAATACTTTCTCCACGTTGCCATTAGAAATGATGAGATAAGGAAAGATAAGCCACTTTTGAAATTATAAACTGATATATCCATTCAGTTTCCCCCAATACTATCTATTCAGTAAGAGCCTGGCATATAACCCTATGAATCTAGTAGTGCCAAAATGTTATTACTAGACTGGAATATTTAATGAATAAGGAAGCAAAACATTTTCTATCCAACCCCAAATTGCATAAAGAATGAAAGAGAAATTAAGGTCACTTATTAATGTTCTGTTCTTGGATTTCTAATTTCACAAAGCTTTTGTGTGCTGTGTCTGCTTAAACTGACTCTTTATAACCTTACAAAAAACAGCAGGAATAGTTTCCCTCATAAGGTCATCTGAAAACCTTCTGTAGATTGGATTGCTGATACACTCAGTTGTTAAATAATATCATTGGATACAATCCAAATAGCTTTTAATTCCTTTTACAGATGGCAAAATTACAAAATAATAAATATCTAAAGGCCAGAGGCAATTTTGGGATTTATCTACTTTTCTCCTTTATTTTCTAGGTTTAGGTAAAAAATGGATAGAAGTATCCACATACCGTTTTCATCAGTAATTTTTGATCCTTGATCCTAACCAGGGCTCACAAAAAAAATTTATTCTATCTTGAAATTACTAGTTACCAAACGACTTTGAATGTGTAACACAACAGGCTTCTTAGTAAATTCTTAGAGAAGAAACTCATAGGAAAGACTCACTTGAGTCTCAGATACTAAAACAACAAATTTTCTGAATCCTAATGTATCTGAAAATGTCTTTTTTTTTATTACTATTGAATGACAGTTTGGAATTTTAGTCGTGTTTCCCTTCAGAACTTTCTCACTTTTATTCAGAACTTCAAAGTTATTACTCCATTGTCTTCTGGAATTTACTGCTGTGATGAGAAATCTGATATTGGTCACGCTCCATCTGTATCTCTGCCTCTATGTCTTTTCCTTTCCTTCTATTATACTTGATTAAACTTTTGCTGTTTTAGGATTATAAAGAAAGGGACAATATTTTCATTATTATCAGATACATACTAGTCAAAGTAATCAATACACAGAATTTGTGTGCAAATTCAGCCAGTGGCTAATGACAAGATCAACATATAACAATCAATGAGACCCCAAATGCCACATCCTAATCAGGTAGAATATATAATAGAAAAAAAATTCCATTTACATTAGAAAAACTATAAAACATCTTGACATGAATGTAATAAAAGCGTACATTATTAAGAAAATATATATGAAGAAAATGTATATTAAGAAAATATATATGAAGAATTACATATGGAGAAAAGTATAAAATATCCTAGATGGAAATAAAAATCCCAAATAATTATAGCAGCACACTAGGATCGAGAGTGAGTAGGATGACTCTGTGAAGAGTCAATTCATCAAGTTTATTTTCACTAAAATCCCATTCAAAATGGGATCTAAGAAGGATATCTATGGGCACTTGGCTAAAATATACTAAAATTAGCATTGGTGAGTAATGAAAGAATAGCAGTAACAGTTTTTAAAAAGCAAACATTGAAGTAAAAACTCCACATTTGTAAACAAACTAAAACATGAATGCCCTAAACTTGTGGTTATTCCCCAACATCCATTCTTTTCCTTCTCCACAGTGTAGCTATCATGTGCTTAGTGGAGTAACCTCAGCACCAGGAGTGATCCTGATTAGTCTAAACCAATCAAGTCCAAGTTCATTCTATCATTCCTCCTGCTGATGGTTTCAGAAGCCAAGTCTGAGCCAAACAGGATATGGTGCACTTGAGTTTGCAAAGGTTGATTCAGGATAAAGGCAAATGATATAATTCAAGCCCAGCAAACTGGAGGGAAAGTTTCCTAAGAGTTTCTAGAAGAATCACACTACATGCATGGTTTCAAGCAGATGCCTTCTCTTACTCTCATGGTTCCTGACATGGATATGTGGACAGAAGTGTGCCTCCATCTTGATATCAGAGTGAGGATAAAGCCTACTCTGAGAGGACAGCAAAGCCAAGTTCATCACAGGGAAACAGTAACTCAATCACTGAGGTAAGCCAACTCTAAGACTCTTTATTTTAATTTATGAAATTTGCAATTTGACAAAATTATTCTTGTGGATAAAACAGGAGTTAAATATTCACCACAAGGGTTTCTGAAATAGTAATTTCCCACAAGTTTAAAACATGACCTGAACTATGCAAATTAAAGCACAAGCATGAAAGAAGCATGCTCATGTGGAAAAGTAATGTCAGATTAGAGAAAGGCTGAAGGTCAGAGGTCTACCATCAACTTCAGAGCTTCTTCACTAGCCATGTCCTTCAGCCACTATCCTGTACTCTCTCTCCCCATATGTATACTCTGCTCCTAAATACTATATTTTCTTACCTCCAAGCTTTTTAAGACACTTGTATGATTCTACTGATCAGGAAGAACCCATCCTTTCTTCTATCTATAAAGTTATATAATTATCTTAAAAACCAGTTGAGATTTCACCCTGCTCACAAATATTTTTCTGATTTTTCAAGGCTACCAATTTGCTTTCTTGAAACTCCTATTTAATACTGATATCTTTAGTTGGCAACTAAATATGTATTGTCAAGTGGTCATTTTTCAGTCATCGCTCTTTTATTGCTCTAAACTTCTCAGATATTTGTCATCTTTCCAAATAGGTTATATGTGATTTGGGGACAAGAAGTAAGCCATACCTTTATGGTCCCTCATACTTTGAACACAGTAAGCTTTCAGAAAATATTCTTGATTGAACTGGACTTCTGATCATGCTTCTTGAACCATCTGATTCATCTTGCTATTTAATATCTTCAGCTCTGATTCCACTCCTGGCCACTTTGAACTTGTCCAAATTGTACAACCTGTTCACTCCTCTTTGATCTGTTAACTCAGAAGATGGAGCTGTGAATTTTGTTCAACCTCTGAAGAGTAATATCTCCCTAGCAGCAAGAAGCCAATTCAATCTCTACATTTTCAGATCCTTGGAAATCATTTGTAACCTGGGGCACTGTTGTGTCCATGAAGGAGAGGAGATGACAATCTCCAGGCTGTATTTATAGCTTAATCCTGTCCATTTCCTTTCCATGTCAGCAGAAATAGATTGCTTTATGCTCTGTACTATTCTGTTCTGCCTGTGACTTTGTTTACAAAAACAAGCTCCAAGATAGCAAAACCTTTCTCTGTTCCTGAAAGCTTAGCTAGCTATTCAATGCTGGTTTTAATACAACTACCATAGCTCAAAAGGTAAGACATAAAACTTTAAAGGGCTATTTAGGGTACCAAAGTATATTCATAACTCAGTGTATACCTTGAAATTTTTCTTTTAGAAATATTATCATCACTAAATTCTATAGCTACTTCTCACACTCTATAGCAGAAAAATGCAGTTAATTTTCTTTATATAAAACTATCGTTAATAGTAGCTAGGAGTTAACTAAACCCAGAGATTGAAAAAGACTAAACACCAGATTTTTAAAACCCTACTTAATCACTTAGAGCTCATTCACAACCAAGCACTTCAAGGTGGGATTAAATGGTTTAAAAGATTATTTTTAAATTTTATTTTAAAATCTCCAAATCCTATATGTAAATGTAATTTATAGAATAAGTAGGTATTTGGCTATATTTTTAAGAAAATTCATAAAGTTTCTAATGTGGGGAGCAAAATAAGAATGGGGATATTTCTAAAATAATAAAAGGTCTTATTTAAGAGGGAAATATACACTAGAAATAGAAAAAAATATTTGTGCTTCCATTTGTTTATAATAAACAGTATTCCTTTTTACTTCCACTTCACTGCATCTTTTCCCTCAGAGTCCACTGTTCATATAACCTTTTGCTTTAGCACACTGGCTCTTAATTGGGGGCTATTTGGCTAACTGAGGACATTATACATTTCTCTGTATAAAATTTAAAATAGTCTTTATATCATAACATATAATAATAAATAACATTAAAAGACATGTAATAAACTAGGATAACAAACTGGAAGATACTGAGTTGATCACATCATATACAAAGAATATTTACAAATCAATATGAAAAATTCTAACAGACTGACTAAAAAGAATTATGAGCAGTCATTCACAAAACAAAGAAATATAAATAGCTGATAAACATACAAAAACAATTCAGTCTCACTAGGAATCAAGTCACTACAAGTATGATCCTGGTTTTTGCTTATCAAACTTGAAAACACTAGCGATACCAGTGTAATTCCCCCTTAGTCACAAAGAATACATATAAAGATTCCCAGCAGATGTGTGAAATAATGCATACTTCTTTTTTATGCAGTACTGTGAATGAAACCCAGAGTATGCTAGACAAGTATTCTACCACTGAACTACACTCCCAGTCCTTTTTTATTTCTTATTTTGAGACAGGATCTTGCTAAGTTGCCGAGAATGACCTCAAACTTGTGATCCTTCTGATTTGCCTCCTGAGTAGATGGGATTATACTGTGCACCTGCTTGGCTCATTTATGTTTTCTTTTGAAGTTACTTGGCAAAACTAGGGAGTAAACATGCACACACACACACACACACACACACACACACACAATAGAGAAAACATGGTTCCTAACTAGGAGACCAATGAATCATGAATCATTAGGAGTCCCATGACTGTTATGATTCAGAACTGCAAAGAAATCGTTCTAGGTGGGATCAAGAGAGAGAAGGACTTTGGTACAATGGTATCAAGGAAAGGCTAGCGGAGCTAATATCCTTATATTACCAAGTCAAGCATCAAGAGATACAGTATTAGTTTATATAATAAGAAACAGAGGTTTCAGCATATCATTTAAAATCTTAAATAACCAAAAGAAGATTTAAGAATGAATCTTTAACTGTATTAGGAAGATAATTTTTTGCAGAAACCAACTACACATCTGAAGGCTCAAAATTGAGACCATTGGATAATGGAAGAACTGAATTAAGTTCTACATGACAAAAGCTTGGAATATAAAAGAGTATATTATTAAACACACACACATTACTCATAAGCATCCACTTATTAATGAAGAAAAAAAATTAGTGTGAACACCAAGGAAAGTTACATTAACATCTATTTCAAAAGCTTATTATTTTGGGGAAATGTATACATCCAACAAGTATCTATTAGATGTCTACTACATTGCAGGGACCATGATGATTCAGCAGTGATGAGAACAGGCACCATCCCAGTTCTCTTTTTGCTTATAGATTGATTTTTGGAGGAGAAAGAAAGTAAACTAATGAGTAAATGGATTTATTAGTCAGCCTTCGAAGATAGCCACCAATGATTTCTATGTACAATGTGATAAAATTTCATTTGTTTGTATAATCCACAGCCTCTGGGTGTGAACTAAATGTAGTATTTGTTTACAATGATAAAATTCAACAGAAGTGATGAATCTTATTTCTGAGATTAGGTTTTAAAGACTGACTTTTGTCTTGCTGGCAGTCTCTCTTGGTATCTTGCTTGTTCACCTAGATGAAGCTTCATGCCATGATTTGGGCTGCTCCATGGAGAGGTCAATATAACAAAAAACTGAAGGTCCACACAAGAAAGGACTGATGCCCGCAGGCCAGAAATGATGGAGGAATTGAATACTGCCAACAGTCACTTGAGGAACTTGAAGAAGATCTAACTACAGTTAAACATTGACATGACTGTGATCTGGTCAACATCTTGGTCCTAGTATTTTGTGAGATGCTGCGCCAGAGAGCCGAGCTAAGTGACACCCAAATTCTTGACCCACAGAAACTGAAATGAAAAATATTTATTGTTTTAGTGGCTGCATTCAGGGTAATTTGTTTAAAGTAAGTCAGGGTAATCTGGATGTTAAGTACTATGGAGAAAAAAAATTATAGAAGACAAGGAGCTTAGCAGGAGCCATATTGCAATTGGGGCTCCAAGTTATTAAAGAATGGTCAGTGAAGGCGTCATTGAGAAGTTGATGCTTGAGGTAGAGCTGAGGAGAGTGCAGGCATAGGCCATGATCATTTCTGGTGGAAGTGTGTTCCAAGAAGAGGGAACAGCCAATGCAGAGTCCTGAAGCAGACATGGACTTGCCATGTTCATTCTGCCAAAGATTAGTGAAAAACAAATTTAGAGGTTTCAGTGATAAGGGCCAGGGAGGGACACTTTATTTCTGCCCAGACTGGCTCTCTCTGCAATGGTCCATTTCCTGTTTTGTAACATTTAACTCAAACTCAACAGTTTCTCCTGGGCAGAATTTGAATTCTCAAGAAAGAGAATATAGTGGACCAATTAAGACACAACTGACACATTCTTAAAGGTATTGCATTTTTGCATTTTGTGAGTGGGGATGTAGCTCAATTGGTAGAGTGCTTATCTAGCATCCACAAGGCCCCTGGTTTAATACTTGGCACCACAAAAATTTGATGAATTAATTAAAAGGAACTTGTATGAACCAGAGTGAAAACTGCTTCTTAAGATGAAAGAAATTTAGTATATAAGGTGAAAATAGTGTGTTGTCAAAATTTTCAACCATAAAAAAAAAAGTTCAACCATGATGCTTATTACAGATGATTTTGTGTATAACAACCTTACATAATAATTCTCAAACATGCTAAAAGGTAAGAATTAATGAATGAGAAGGAAAAGGTATCTACAATGACTGAATAGACCTTTGAGAGAGCCATGAAATCCCATGGAGAATGCAGGTGGATGGAAAATTCTCAACTGTTTGTATTTACCTACTGGGTATACTCGGTTTTGCTTTAATTAACCATTAATGCAAACTTATTGCACCCTACTACTCTTATGAGAACTGTTTCAAACACAAGACACATCCCGTAGCACCGAGTAGGTAGTCAATAAATACTTGATGGGTCTGAGTCTAAATCTTATTTGAACAGACTCATATTCATTTGTTATTCAAAAAGTTGCTGAGAAGAAGATGATCATCTATTTCCTCTCTTTATTGAAAACTGCAATCAGATGTCATGTACATGCACTTTGACACCAATATCATGATTCATGCATATTCATATGGGATATATCAAATTTTTGCCTATAATGTCTTCTCTATGTTTTACCTCTCCTAGATTCCTTGAGAGCAGAGAACACATCCAACACATACATGCATTTCTAAAGTCCTTCAAATTACTTGGCAATTAGTGGGCTTTCATGTTTGCATAAATGAACGAGTAAGTAAACAGATTGAAGATATATTCCTATAAGTCAAAGAGAAAACTATATCTTTCTTAAATATAATACTTAAGACACAATTTGATTTGTAACTCAAGGGGAAGATTGGATTTCTTTGTATTAATCTGAATATAAATACTCTTCTGAACCCTGAATGTTACTGAAATTTTAGTCTGGAAAACTAATAGCAGCAGTCAAGTGTTTCCAATAATGTTTTTCATCTTTAAAAAGACTTTAGTAATGTCACTTTTTCCTAAAGACACAGTCTCATGTGTGGAAGATGTTAGAAAACAATGCTTAACAAACTTAAAGATTAATCAGAAAGGCTGAACATAAATGTACTGGTCATAAAACAAAAATATGAAACTCAAAAGGGCAATTCATTAATGAGACAGAGGGTTTAATAACAACTTATCCTCTAGCTGGTCATTTGGAACCATCAATTTCCAGCTGCTAGTGAAACTGGCCTTGGCACCAGACGAGGCAAAAATAGTCTTTAAGAAAAATATTATTTGTCTTTTAGAAAGCTATCACCCAAAAAAAGTATCATTCATCCATTCATTGACTACATATTAATTGAGCACCTATGAGCAAGATACTGCTGACAAATAAGATGATGTTTCTTGCAAGTCTTTCCCATCTGGTTTGGAAGACTAAAGTATAAACAAACAATACTATTATAAAGAGAAAGCAGGACTAACTGCCAATCAGGACATGAAATTTACAATATGTATATCTTTTCCTGAAAGCCACATTCAGTAAGGGTTTTAGTGGAGATGTGAAAGTACACATGACATTTTGAGAAAGGTAACTGACTTGATATGGAAATAATATGGAATTGATTATGATGGAATTATGGAAAATGAAATGGTAAGAAGAAAAATCTTTAGTCTTGTCACATGCCAATGTACTCCAGCAATTTATCTGTGAGGTAGGTATAAGAAAACAATTATCAACATAGAGTCATGGGACAAAAAAAGGGAATTAGTCATATTTTCAAGATGGTGGAGAAAAGACATATTTTTGAAAATTATGTAAAAATAGAAGAAACAGAGGAAAATCTTCATCAACACTGAAACAACCATATCTCAAATTACAGAAATGAATTGGAGGAAATCCAAATGAATTTAGCAGAGAGGATAAAGTTTGAAACTAGTTGCTTTGGGTGGGGAGGTGGGATGTTAATGGGGGAAGCAAGTGTTTAATTTCTATGGAACCCCAGAAAATGTTGGCAGTCAGAGGCACCGGTTATAGTCGAAGGAAAGATGAGGCTGAAGGTTGTAAAGAGGAACTTCGACAATCATTAAAATGAAGTTTATTTGGCTGGGCCACACCCCCCACTGAGGGTAGTCAAACAACCATCTTGCCTCAACCAATGGAGATACCAGGAGGTTTTTTCCACAGAAGAAACTGAAACTGAGGTAGAGAGGCTGAAGACAGTCAAACAGAGAAGCCACAGAACACTAAGAAGAGAAGACTCATGTAAAAGTCCATATACTGGCTGGTGAGTGGCCAGTGCCCTTCCTTCCCTGTTCTAGATGGTTGTCAGCCAGGTTTATTAACAGCTGACACCCCCCCTTGTTCCACTGACATGGGTAGCAGATAGAGATAATTCTCTAGAGATATGGAAATGCTTCAGAGAAAAGAGCTGCTAATAGTAACATTTGGGGTTTCCAATGAAATAGTTGATTGTATACCAAATCACCTTATAGGGGGAATCTGAGTCCACAAGTTCTAATCTTGGACATGAATACTATAAGCAGTCTTTCCCTCCTTCATTTTCAATGGGAGCAGTCAAGGACCATGTGTCATTTGGGGGAAAATTCCAATTGAATGATAAGAAAAAACAAAAAATATGAAAAAAAATTATAGGAATCTGAGGATCAGAAGAAACAGACAAGGGAAGAGAAAACAACTTCAAAGATATCCTAATTAAATACTAAGAGAGAGAAATTTTACAACTATGCCCTCTTTCTTCATGAAGTATTAGAGTATGTGCTCAATCAAAAAGAGGGAGTAAACCCTCTTAAGCAAAAGATGGCTTAAGATTCAGGAAAATATGTGCCAGAAGAATTAAAAGAAACAAAAGGAAATTTATAGGATGATGACTGTCTTGAATTCAAACTTTGGAGTAGGCCTATAGAAAAGACACCCAAGATGGGATGAAGAGGTTTGAGGAGTCCAGAGGGACTCTTGAGGTTATATGTAGACTTTTCCAGTCAAAACAAAAAATATATAACAAAAAAACTACAAAGCAAATGTAGAAATAGTTGTTCAAGAAAGGACATATAGCTGGGCACAGTAGCACATGCCTATAATCCTAGTGCCTTGGGAAGCTGAGGCAGGAGGATCATGAGTTCAAAGTCAGCCTCAGCCATGGCAAGGCCCTAAGCAACTCAGTGAGACTCTGTCTTTAAATAAAATACAAAATTGGGCTGGGGATGCAACTCAGTGGTTGAGTGTCCCTGAGTTCAATCTCAGGTACCAAAAAACAAAAAAGAAAAGAAAGGACTGTAATCATGCTGTGATAACTGACTCAGTAGAGGAAAATATTTACAGTATCAAAATAATAAATACATACTAAATGGATTTTTAATAGGTGAAATGTAACTAAAATAGGGAAATGAGTTAAAATTGTTCTCTATCAGAATACAAATTTAATAGATGATGTCTAAAATTTGATGAACAAAATATTTATGCATTAAAAATATACTTCTACATAACAGAATAATTAATCAAACAGGGTTCAATGTAATTGCTTCTGGGGACCAGAGAAAGCTAGGGGAATGGAGGAATGAACTTTGTTTCTACACCATAAGCCTTTTTGCACAGTCTTTTTAAATTGTTTGTAAATAAATAAATAAATAGCATTTTTTCCAGACAGGGACTCACGCTCTTTTTGGCATCTGTCACCTTCACTGATTTTTAGAGATAGCATCTAGATATATGGTGGCTTCAGCATGTGGGGACAGCAAGCCCTTGACATCATTCTAGGGATCAATGCCATCATTCACTGCCTTGTGTCTTAGATCTTCCCACTCGAAGCACCAAAAAGGCCATACCATGTCTTTATTCATTTTTTCCTAGCATTGTTCTGGTTCTCGTCTTCCCCTCACTTTTCTCTGTCTTGTGTTTTCACCATCACTCACCTTATCCAGCATCTCTCACTGGAGCTGCTTGCACAGACATGGTCTAGTCAAAGAGGAAAGACGTATGCACTGGACCGTATCTTGATTTCAGCTAGCAAACTTCTAACTGCTTGATTATTTTTTCCCAGAGAGTTAGGGAGATGAGAATAAAACTGAGGGAGGCCAAGGACTCACTCTCAATATGAAATGATGTCCTAAGGAGATAGAATATTCTTAAATATGCAATTGTAAAGTCCTGGAGGATGGATTTCAGCAATTAGTTAATTACCCTTTTCACTCAAACAAAATTAAGTTCTAAGGTGTTTAAATATAAGTGAGTATCTATGTACATGCATATTTTGCTATTGTACTTTCGATGTGCCAGACACTGTCCTAAGTACTTTACATGTATTGGTTTAGCTAATCTCACCATCCTATCTAAGGGCTATTATTATTTTCAGAGAGATTAGGCAGAGAGAAGTTATGCAACTTGCTTGATGTTACGCAGCTATTAATGGAATCAGGATTTTACCCAAGTCAAAAAACACAAACATGGGCTGGGGGCAGTGCTCAGAGGTACAGCAATTGCTTAGCATGTGTGAGACCCTGGGTTTGATCCCCAGCATCATAAACAAACAAACAAAAAACTCTATAACTAGATGCCTCAAGGATTGAGGGTGTTGTCACTTCAAGTCAAGATTTGAATGAATGCTAGAAAAGCAGAACCTGAGAGATGGTTTCTGGAGGAGGTTACGTGAATAGTCAGACTTATAGAATGATCATCATGAGCAAAGCACCAATCTGTGATTATGGAAGGGGTGACAAACTACTTTATCACTCCTTTTGTTTTATTGCTCTGTGGAATAATTGTTTATTTGTTTTTGTTTTGTTTGGGGGTCGCTGCTTTCTCTTAAGGCCTATTAAAGGTTGAGAAGGGTGGGTGGGTGGTACACAGAAATCCAACTTCAAGTTAGCAGCTCTGATGAGAAAGAATAAAGAGGTCTTATTTATACTAAACAAGGTCTGTCCATATTAGTTCAAATTAGTTCACTGATTTCAGGGTCCATCCTTATCTTTGGATATCAATTTCCCATTACACTGTTAATTCCTGGACAATTGTCAGTACTTATATCTAAGATGAAGAGGTTGCTCCCAATCATTCCTCAGGCCTCTTGGAGCTCCAGGAGTAGAAGATTCTGGGATAACCAGGGCACTGGTTAGCTGTCTTATCCATGGATAACCATGATTAACACAATTCAGGGGGAATTATTATCTTGTATCTATAATGTGTCCCTGCTGACACCACATTAGAATACACCAACAGAAAACATAACTTTATATTCCCTTCAAAAATAAGGATGAATAACCCTGACCTGGGAACCTCAGTCTTTCTCAACAAACTTTTAAGGTCAACATGTGTTTTTTGCAGGGGTACTGGGGATTGAACTCAGGGGCACTGGACCACTGAGACACATCTCCAGTTCTATTTTGTATTTTATTTAGAGACAGGGTCTCACTGGCTTGCTTGGCACCTCACTTTTGCTGAGGTTGACTTTGAACTCATGACCCTCCTGCCTCAGCCTCCCAAGCCACTGAGATTACAGGGATGTGCCACTGTACCCTGCTCAACATGTGTTTTTAAATAAATATGTTCAATTGACATTCCTAATTTGAAAAATAACTTGCTAAAATTTGTAATGGTTTAGTATATACAGAAAATCACCTGCGACTGAGAACATAAAAAATTACATATCAGGGCTGGGGAAATAGCTCAGCTGGTAGAGTGCTTGCCTCACAAGCACAAGGCCCTGAGTTCAATCCCCAGTACTGCAAAAAAAAAAAAATTACATATCATAAAATACATAAGAGAATTCAATTGTATTGCCAAAGAACACAGATTTATACACACACACACACACACACACATATATATACTCCTTTTTATAATGGAACTTACAGGGCTAACACCATCACAAATCAAAGCAAAATAAAGTCTCATGGAATTTAAGGGTAGAAAGGAGGAAGGAAAACCACCACACTCTGCAGGCAAAACCATATTGCACTGGGACATCTGAGACTTCCTCATGACACTTGAAATTTGGGGCTAGAGAAATCCTTGTTGTCAGGAACTGTGCTATGCATTATAGGATCCCTGGCCTTGACCCACAGGATGCCAGTAGCTCCAACCCACTCTCAGTTATGAAAATCAAAATGTTTCCAGACATTGCTAAGTCTCTTGCTGGGGCAAAATGCCCCCAATTGCAAGCCACTATGAGAGATATAAAGAATATACCAGTTTTTATCTGATACGGAAATTTTTAAATTCCAATTTTACTTTGTATCTATAACGTAACATCCATAGATTCATCCAATGGTGACAGGGAACATGGTTTAGCAGGCAAAGAATGCTAAGAAAACTAGGGACAGTGTCTTTCCACATGTAATTAATTATTTTGATACCAGGGATTGAACCTTAACTAATGAGTCACATCCCCAGACCTTTTTATTTTCATTTTTTATTTTGAGACCGGGTCTCACTAAATTGCTTAGGGCTTTGTTAAGTTGCTGAGGCTAGTTTTGAACTTGAGATTCTCCTGCCTCAACCTCCTGAGCTACTGGGGTTACAGGCATACCACACCATGCCCAGCTTCCACATGTAATTTTTGTTTGTTTTGTTTTCACTGCCAGTGAAGAGAAGGAACAAAAACACAACTCTGGTTGGCTGGCAATTTCTTATAACTTTGAAAATTACTCTGTCAGGTAGATGGAAGAATTCACAGAACAGAGCAAAAATACTGAGGCAGAAGGTAGCATTTCTTTGAAGAATGTTGTCTGACTGACAAAACAAAAGCTTGGAAAAAAGATTATGTACAAATACAAGCTCAGTATATATGTCTGTCTAGCAAAGAAAGAAAGGCTCGAGATTTTTTTTAATTTATTTTGTCTTCCTGAATTGTGGCAGAACAAGTGACTGATTATTATAAGCCACTATAGGTGCTTAAGAATATTCTTTGACCAAGAAATGTATTTATTGATTTAGAATAGCTACACATATTTATAGAGTACAGTGTGCTAATTTGCTACATGTACACAAAGTGTAGTGATCAACTCTGGTAATTAGCATTTCCTTCTCCTGAAACATTTATCATTTCTTTGTGCTGGGAACCTTTGAACTCTTCTAAGAATGCTTTGAAAAAGAGGAACTTTGCATATTTAATCTATAGAAGGCACCCTTTGGGAAAAAACAAAAAAAGAATTACTAAGGAATTTGCAGTAAGGCTGTCATTGAAGAAGCAAAAGCATTATATAAGCACCACTGCCTTTGTCCCAGTACAGGGGAAGCTTAAATTATTATTTCTAGTTGTAATTTATATAGCACTTATAATCAGAGATGCTCAGAAAACTTTGAGATAATTTTAAAATGTTCAGAGCCTTCTTCTTGGTGTGACAAATGACAAGATTTTTTTCCGGGAGATGTTAAGGCATTAGGGGAATACACAATCAGTAGTTGTTTAGGCAACAAACTAAACTGAGTCTGACCTGAACGGTGAGCTTCAGATAAGCCTTGATCGTTACTACTCAGTGGGGTCTCTGGATCAGTGGCATCTGTGTTGACCAGTAACAGCAGAAATGCGGAAGTTCAGGCCCCATTCAGACCTACTTAATCAGGATCTGCATTTTAATAAGATCTCCAGGTAAATGCTTATTAAATTTGAGAAGCACTGCTCTGGACATTTCAAATTTATCTTTTAAGACCACATTTTATAGACTTTGTGACAATCCAGAGAAATACTTTTTCAACGTTTTCTGTTGAAAACTTCTTAGAAAATATGGCTGGGGGGTGCCTTTTAAAATGAGGCTCTGAAAACGGTAGACCGAGACAGACATCATTACCCTATATACATGTATAATTACACAAATGGTGTGAATCTACATCGTGTACAACCATAGAAATGAAATGATGTACCCCATTTGTGTACAATGAATCAAAATGCAGTCTGTAAAAATACAAAAAAAAATAATTTAAAAAAATAAAATGAAGCTCTGATATTCCAGGAATGGCATATTATACATGAAAGTGACAACAGGAAACAAAGCAGAAATACAATAATAATATTTAAGTGAAGATGTTCTTCCAAGAAAGAGTATTCCTAGAAAAATAATTATCATGAGGTAGCATAAACACATTGAAGTAGAAAGAAGGACCATAATGCAATCTCAAAGTAGAAATATTCTGTGACCAGTTACTGCACACAAAGTATGCACTACTTATTATTTCCTTGTAGTAACATGTTTAGTTTGTCCACACAAACATAAAATGCTGTGCTAGTATGCTAGTATTAACAATAATCAGCAAATAGTTAAACCCAAAGATGGCCTTTTAAACTGAAAGGGCACAATGCAATTCATTTTGAAAACTTCTCTTTTTTTCTTCTTTTTTAAAGTGGTCCATCAGTCTGTCATTTGACACTATTAGGCACAGGAAAATTCATCAGGTTTGCAGTCCCCAGATGCCAACATTACTGGTTGAGATTTCTTTTATTTTAAATGATACAGAGTTCAATGTACAAGGTTAAAGAGCATGAATAGATAGCAGGCAATCTGTGCTATAAATGAAAAAAAAAAGTTATGTAATTAAAAGGCAATTGTATAAATCTTTAAAATATATGATAAAAATAAATGCAGTCACTGATTGCAGAGAAATTCATTTCAGTTATATTGATGGGGTTCCTTTTCCCTTTTAGCCTGCTTTTTCCCCCTACTTTGGTAACAATAATATTGTAACAGGAAATATATCAAAAGGTAGAAGCTTAGAAGCTTAAAGCCCATAATCCCTGTGGTGCCAGCCAAAAACATAATTAAGGAAAAACACTCACTTAAGTTTTTCTTCCCTTTAAAACCTAATCTCATTTTTTCAAGACCCTGGGGAAGAACTACAATTTGGGGTCAAATTTTGAACAATGTTAGATTATTGCTCACCAGACCCATGACCCTATTAAGATCAAAATCATATACCAACAGATTTCAGGAGTAGGAATTTTTAAAAGGTGTTTTGCACTCCTAAAGCCAGAAAATAATCCTTTCACGCAAGGACATTGGGAACACTAGGTTATTGCCTCTAGACTTTGCTTTTGGAAACCTACTGAGTTTCCACAGGCAAGATATAAAATACCCAGCTGTCAAGAATAACCCTTTCCTTCAAAGTTCAGCTCAGTTTGAACAAACATGACATATATAGGTCTATTGCCCTTCCTTCTATTCAGTAAACAACAGTGCTCATAAAAAACAAAAAAATTTGCTTCTTTCCCATTTTGGGACCTACTCTGCTTTTGAAAAAAATTAAGCATGAGCAAAAAAAAGTCAGAGTAGTTGCTCAAATCTCTTGGCAGTTAATCACCTTCATCAATAATAGATCAAACCAAAAAGCAGGAATGCTACTTTTGGAGTGAAATTGGCATAACTATTTCCTATATTTGTAAAAATGTGTTTTCGCATTTGTTTCTCAGTTATCTATCTATACACTTTTTTACAAAAATGCAAGACCTCTTTGAAACTCACTTGGGAATTAGTGCTGGAACTCTTCCCTTACCCTTTATAATCTTGTCAAATAGCTCTTAAAGTTAATATTTACTTGAGTTCCTACTGTGCACTGGGCATTGGACTTGCATTATCTTCTATAATTCTTAAAATATCCATGAAAATCAGGTATTATTTCCCCCATTTTTCAAATGAATCGATTGGGATTGAAGGAAGTGAATGGAATAAGAGGAAAAACTCCCTACTCAGGCTGTACACTCCACATGTCAAAACTGTCAGTCTATCCCTAGAATCCTGCATAATATCTATTTCTAAAAGATGGCAAATAAACATTCGTTGAACCAAAATGACTTGTAGACCATTGTCCTCTTTGGCAAGATAAGGAATTGTGAATCCTTCAATGGAAAAATACCACAAGAGATGTGGGAGCTGGTGGTCATGTACTCTTTTCTTTTTAAAAGAAGCAAGGCTAGAAGCATGACCACTTATATACTCCATGATTAAGGACCTTAAATTATAATTCTAGAAAAGAAATACTTTCCATACACACCTACATCTCAAGAATTCAAATAAATAAGACCTTAAGAAACTGTAAGTATTCATGGAAATGAACGACTGATGAGTTTCCTAAAAGAGTGGCAAGAAAATGGAAATAGAGAAGAATGTAAAGGGAGTGAGGATAGATAGTAAGATGTGCAAAGAAAGAAGCAGAATCCCTTTGTTATATTGTCCATGTTTACATCTCATTGCTTTCCTTATGTGATAGACTAGGAAATGCCTTTTAATGAAAAAGACAGAAAAAAGTATTTTACATCCATTGCAAATATGTTACTTTTTGACAAGACCAAGGTTAACATGGCAGCCGTTTCCTTCGTACTGCCAAACCTACCAGTTAATACTCAATTAGAGTATTTGTCTTAAGATTCACTATACAGTGTCATTTGTTCACTAATGTAACTGTGGTTAAACAAAAAGACCACATTTATAGTAAGTTTTATTTTTAATTAATTAATTAATTAGTATCAGGGATTGAACCCAGTGTCTCTTAACCACTGAGCCACATCCTCAGCCCTTTCTACGTTTTGATACAGGGTCATACTAAGTTGCTTAGGGTCTTGCTAAATTGCTGAACTTGCAATCCTCCTGTCTCAGCCTCTTGAGTCATTGGGATTATAGGTGTGCACCACTGTGCCTGGCTAATAAGGGTTTTTATAAGTGAAGGTCACTTTTGGTGGTACACTCATCTTAGGACAATGTTTTTGTAAAATCAAATCTCTATCCCATATAACCTACATTCCTTATATTTAGATAGAATTTTTCAACTTGGTCAACCTATTGCTAACTCCCGTCTACCCAGGACATAAGTGTTCTTTTTTTAAGGCTTTCCTATAGGCAGTCAGTAGAATTATACCTAGGACTTAGAATAACTATAAATATCATTGTATATTAGTAAACATTCCTTTACTGTAATAAGCACCTGAGATAATCAACTTAATAAGAGAAAAGGTTTATTGTGGCTCATGGTTCCAGAGGTTTCAGTTCTTAAGCAATTGACTGTTGCTTTTGAGCCTTTTGCAAGGCAGTGCACCATGGTGTGATAATGCTGCTCACCTCATGGTGGCCAGGAACTGAAAGAAAGAATGAAAGAAAGAAAGAAAGAAAGAAAGAAAGAAAGAAAGAAAGAAAGAAAGAAAGGAGTCTCACAATCCCCTTTGAGGGCACACCCTAGTGTTATGGTTTGGATGTGAGGTGTCCACCAAAAGTTCACGTGAGACAGTGCAAGAAGGTTCTGAGGAGAAATGATTGGGTTGTGATTACCCAATCATTGAATTAATCCCTGATAGAATTAACTGAGTGCTAACTGGAGGCAGGTGACTGGAGGGAGTGGTTCATTGGGGGCACTGAAGTGACTGGAGGGAGTGGTTCATTGGGGGCATGGCTATGGGATATGTATTTTGTATCTGGAGAGTGGAGTCACTCTCTATGCTTCCTGATCACCATGATGTGAGCTGCTTCTCTCAGCCACACTCCCACCATGATGTTCAGCCTCACCTCAAACACCAAGAAATGGAGCCGGCCTAATGGATTAAGACCTCTGAAACTGTGCGCCCTCAAGTAAACTCTTCCTCCTCTACAGTTGTGCTGGTTAGGTCCTTTTAGTCACAGCAGCGAAATAGTTGACTAAAACACCTAGTGATCTAAGACTTTTCCACTCAGGCCCCACCTCCTAAAGGCTCCCCTACCCCCTAATAGTGCCAAACTTGGAACTAAGTCATTAACACATGAGCCTTTAGGGAATGTTCCACATCCAATCTATAGTAGCTATATTTTTGTAGGCACTAAAATTACTGTTTTTCTGTGCTCAAGCCACTGTGATTATTTGACAAAGGAAAATTAGTGAATTCCGTTCACATTTAAAGTAAAAGATAAATTTTAAAATACATGAACTTTCTTTTTTGACAAATAGGCATCAAGAGAACTGTGTGAGTGACAGTTAGAAATTGGTGTGAGGATTCCATGACAAATAAGAGAAGTGTCTGCTGCTTTCTTAAAGGTCATACCAAACAAGCAATTACATGTGTGGATTGACAAATGCCATCACAGAGCACACATGGGGTGTTACAGAAGGTCAGATGTGGGGATGAAGGTGGTTAAGAAGGAAGTAGGTGGTTAGGAAAGGCTTTCCCAGAGGAGAGAAATCGAATCTGGCATATAAACAGGTAGTGTGATTTAGCCAGGGCAGCATATGCTTGATGTGGGCAGATTTGGGTCAGAGGGTACAGGGATGATGGCCCAGAATGAAAGGTCAGTATATGTGAGGGGTAGAGAGGACAGTATGGAAGCATTCATGGCTGGCCCAGTATGCAGAGGGACAGGAAAAATGAAGCAGGTGAAGAGTGTGTTTATGGGGAAGGGTTTCATGTTCTAAGGCCTTGAAGAAATAAATAATGAAATGATGAGGGTTGCACCTTACAAGGATAACTTTAATGTCATTGTAGAAATTAGATTAGCAAAGAGCCAGTTGGGAAACTGCTGTAGTTTGTTCAGAGGAGAGAGGATGCAGGCCCTTGTGGGGCAGTATTATTAGTCAGAGATATATATATAGTTTTGAGGATTAGGGAGGTATATGGTGCTGGGATATGATGAAGGAGGGACAGTGAGGACTTAAGTAAAAGGAAAGATTGAAGAATGTTTTCAAAACTTCTGGTTTGGGCAACTATACAAAGGATGGGTCAAGGAAATAGACATAAAGGAGCAGGTAGGATGGAGATATAAGTTCACTTCAGGATGTGTTAAATTGTGGTGTTGGTGGAATATACAAGTAGAGGTATCCCTACCCCTATTTAGGTAGGAAGTGTCACAAAAAGACCTGGACTGAACACTGCTGTCACTAATCTAGAGATGGTAATAGAGAACAAAGAGGCAGAGAGATCATTCACGGAGTATGGAAGGAAATGAGGTTCCCCAAGATTACTAACATTTAAGGGCAGGCAGAGGAAGAAAAGTTCATGCAGGAGAAGGGCTGCATGTGGGTATAAGTAAATTGATAGGTTTGAAGGCAGTGGGTTGAGGGACTTTTAATCCAATGTATTTGACCTTCTCTGGAAAATAGGATCATGAGGTAGAAGGAAGGGGTCAGAGATTAAAGGAGTGAGGAAATATTTAGGGACAGATAATCAAGTCATCCTTTTTTTTTTATTAAGAAATCCAAGGAATAAAGTCTTCTTGGATAAATATACTTCATCACATGCATATCAAAAACATAGCTGGTGTTACAGAAATTGTGGGACCTTCTGGAAAACTGAAATTCACACAGAAGTATTTTAGAAGAAGCAATCAAGTAAATGCACCTTCTTTTCCTTTCTAGAGAAAAACTGAAGGATTGGTGGCTATTTGCAGCTATCTGTAAGCTAGCAATAATGTAATTATCACAGGATGTAGCAACAGAGTTACATGATTGTCTGAGTTCAACAGTTTTCTTATCTGCATATCTCAATCTTGTCACATAGAAACAAATATTGTTTACAAGCAGAAACACTGATGGATGCTTAATTCCATGAGTCATCAGCTCCTCCAATAGACCTCACTCACCCAATTTATGCTTTTTCCTGCACCAGATAGAAGTCTACAAACCTTTTCAATGGTGACAATCAGGGATTCATACTCAATTACCAAGGGAGCAGCCAAGTGAGCGGTGCAGAATTACCCCTCAATCTTTTTTGGAGTGGATCTGAATTTTACAGTATTTTATTCCAGCAGGGACTCTTAACCTTTTCCATGCCATGAACCCCTTTGGCAGACTGGTGAAGCCTATGGACCTCTTTTCAGAAAAATGTTATTAAACAAGTAAAATAAAAATACATAGAATTTAAAAGGAAACTAATTGTACTGCAATATAGTTATCCACATTTTTTAAAACCAAATTTATAATATAGATATGCGTCTCTGTCAATACATTAGCTAGAAAGATCTAATAGTATTTTTAAGTGCTTTAGTGCGTAAAACAGTGGAGTCTGCTGGTGACATAAACAGCAACTTATAGGCTAATGGGAAGTCAGCCCTATGAAGAGATAAGTGGAACACACTGAGGAGATTAGAGTATGCAGCCCTGCAAGGAACAAGAGGAGTGTCAGTGAGGTAGCAATAGCCTCCTGGAGGAGACATTATCTGTGCTGAGACTTGAAGGAATTTTCCTTATCAATAAATTCAATTAAAATGTTTCAACTAACTGTGGATAGTCTCTGACTGACTAAAGGAACAGATTAGGCAAAAATGAGTGAAAACCTAAACATCTCTTTCTGGTATTCCCAAGACAAAGAATTAAAATAACAACAAAAACACAGGGCAAACATTTTTCAATTTTAACAAGCCGGATAACATTTTTATTTTTTCCTTGCTCACAAGGGAGACAAACCAACTTTTTCATATGTCCTATCTCTTTTTCATATGTCCCATCTCCAAAGAAGCAATAGGGTACATAAAGGAGAGTTATAAGACACCAATTCAAATCACCCCAGACCAAAATTATTTTTTTGAAATCGGAATTTAGGAAAATTTATCTTGGATAACATTCCAAAACTATTAAGGTGATAAGATCTTATACAAACCTAAAAGGTACTAATTATCAATGATACTAATAAGAGAACAAGAGGGCTATGGGTAAAACTTAGTTCCCTGCCTTCAAAGGCTATTTTATACGAGCTGCTAATTATGTAAGTAGAATCTTCCCACTATTGGAGTGGAAGGAGAAACCGAACAGGGAGGCTATGCCTGGTAGGAAATCCATCATCACCTCCACTCAACAGAGCTTTGAAGAAGGAGAGATTTGCTTTGCTGTCCTTACTAAATCACCCGAAAAGGAAGAAAGAAAGAAGGGAGAGAAAACAAGAAAAAGGAGGAAGGAGGGAAGAGACAGAAAGGGAGGGGCAGAATACAAGAAAGAAAAATAAATATGAATTAAACATAAAGGAGAGCAGAATAAAGAAGGAAGAAAGGAAAGAAAGAAAAGGAAAAGAATAAAGCCTGGCAAGCAAGTAAGCATTTAGAACAGAATAGATGCTCAGTAAATAGTAGAATTTCCTTAATACCCAGCTCTTGGCATTTCATCATTTTGATAAACTAGATCTTTCCCTTTAAAATTATATATGTTGCTCAGAGGCCTCACAATTTCATGAAGAATTCTCAATAATCAGCAAATTTCCTGAAAGCCCTGTGTCTGCCAATAATTGTTAATAATAGTAAAAGACCATGGCCTTGAAATGAGAAAAATCACCTATAAACAGCAGTGTTATGAACATACTTCAAAGTGAAAGAATAAACTATTCTCAGGATATAATGGCCAACATTCCTTCAAATCCTGATCAATGGAAACAGCAAGTTTTGCTACATGAGCAATAAACTAAGATGTTTATGGATACATGCATCTGCATACGATGCTAGGAGTTATAAGGAAATACAGTGTGGGTAAAAGTTCATCTCATATTTTTCACAAAACTTATTATTGCCATATGTAAATAGTAACTGGGCAATATTTGTAAAATTTTAGTATGTTAGAGAACCTTAGTAATAACTCTTATCCTCTTATTATTATAGCCCAGACTTAAGTGGTAAAGGAGGTAGAAAAGCTTAAAGGGGTGTAGGGAGATGAATTCTATGTTAAAATCCTTTAATCAGATTTTTCCAAATATATTAATTTAGTCACATTGCTTGCCTCACACTAAGAACTAAAGAAACAAGAATTTTTCCAATTGGGGAAGTGGATAGAGGAGGTGAAGGTCATAGAACTCAGAACTATCTATAATGAAGCAAAATATATTGCTCAGCAATAAATTTCTGGCACAACTTCAGCCATTCTCAGAGATGCTCAGAAGGGCTGGACTTATAATGAAGACCCGCATAACCTCAGGATTCATGTAAGTGCACAATAATTCTAATGAGAGACACACCATCTGCATTTTGGATCCTGTGTTAAAACTGAATTAAACCAAGGGTCAAATGTGTCATGGAGAACAGTTTACTTGGAGCACTCAGGCCTGATGAATCAAGAAGACCCTCAGCACCCTCTTAACCTTTGCATTCTCACCATCTAAATTAAGAGTTTAGCAGCAGCCTGAAACTTAGACGATTTATTTCATGGCATCATCTAAAGGACCACCAGGAAGACTCTCCAATCGTATCTTCCATAAAAGAAAAACTCTATAACGAGGTCTTGAGGTGTTCAATACAATCTGGTATTGTGTGTAGAAAGAAAACTATGGAGTCAGACAGATATCTGTTTGAAGGATTCAAAAGCCTCTACAGTCTTATAGTCAACTTGGGGAAATGATTAAATCTCTTTGTGGTGTGGGGGAAAATGTGATAAGTAAAGCACCACCATAAGGTTCAGAATGTGAATTTTCTCTGCTATTGGAGTTTTTCCATTGTTTGGGGATCCCTCTTCTCTAAAATCCCAAACTGCAATGAAGGTTTTCAGAGCCTCTATATACAAAAAGCTCTCTAAAACCTGAGATACACAGAACCTTGGGTTTCAGAATTCCCTGTTTTCTGTAAAAGGAAAACATAATATCCCAAGAATGTCCATAATGACACATAATATTTTGAGGATAGCATCATTATTGAGATTTAATTTTTTGTGTAACCTTAGGATCAAATAAAAAGTGAATCTATTGTAGCCAAGAAATAATATCTTCTCACTTCATAAAAGACTTTATAAGTAATTCAAATAAATCTTTTACTTAAATAAGATCAAATTTCATATTGAATCAATGACATACTTTTAACTGTAATCTGCAGAATATACACACCTAAATATTGAAAACAGGTAGATAAAAGTTGCATCAGTAGTAATCTGTACAAATCATGATGTGTTGCATGGGTACAATTAGCAAGAACCTATCTGACTCATTGTATAGGAATGCTAATGTAAAAGATAGAACCAATACATATTAAATTTTCACTAAATGTTTTTTTGAAATAAACATTTTTTGATGTGCTTGGGATCAAACCCAGATCTCATTCACTGTAGACAAGTGCTCTACCACTGAGCAATATCTGCAGCCCCAGAAAGAATTTTTCATGGCACCAACATTTAATTCTTTTTACTTAGCCAAAATATACTCACAAAACTGCTGAAACCCCTATTTATAGTCATACATACCAGTGTCGCTTTAACAGGAAAGGCTATCTCACAAACAATAAATCTATAGCCCTATGGGCTTTAATTAAAAAACATTTATCACCAAGACACTAAAATGCATTTGAAGGAAACAGAAGACCAAAATATCACTTTTTAGGTTGTCAACATTTCTGGAGGATTGTTGGCTAGGAGAACTGATCCTGCAAGTAGCACCAGATTTAAAAATAACCCTCTAAGTGTTTTAATTGGTGGGCATACCAGGTTCTCAAAAAGAAGAATCTGCATATTCAAAAACTGCCATACAATTTTCCAGAGACCAAGGCATGGAGACTGTATAACACACTCTTTGCACACGGGACCTGACATTTCTGTTAGAAAAGTAACTAAATGTACAGACCACTGGACCCATTTTCTCTACCAGATGAGAATCTCCAAGAGAAGAAAATTCCTAACACTCCTTTGCTAAGCTCCTGTAGCATTTATTTGGTATAAAGTACAGGTTCAAAGACCAGACTAAGTAGAAGGGGTTCAAACTCTTACAAACTCTGCTACTTCTGTACCTCTCTCTATCCTCTCTCAAGCTTTGGCATTTATGAAATGCCTCATGGGCTTCAAGAAGCAACCTCAGTCATCAAATCGGCTGAAGGTAGTAATTAATCATGGAGGCCACAGAAGCCAAATGACATCAAATGTATGTACAGAGCTATTGAAAAATATTAGTGCAAGAGGGTTATATATAATAGTGGGGTTCATTTTAATGTAATCATACATGCTTGGAAAATAATTTGCTTCATTTAATTCCCCAGTACTTCCTGTTTCCTTTCCATCCTCACTCCCCCTATCCCTTTCTTCTACTATATTGGTCTTCCCTTTATTTATTTTGTTATTCATTTTTTATTGCTGCATTATAGCTACATATATAATTGGAATACATTGTGATGTATTCATATATACATAGCATAATTTGGTCAATTTCATACTCCAGTTCTTCTCCTTTCTCTCTCCTCCTACCCTTGGTTCCCAGTTTAAATTCTACTGATCTCCTATTTTCTCAAGATCCTTTTTTGAAATTCCTTTTTACTCTCTAGTTTCCACATGGGAGAAAACATGTGAACCTTGACTTTCTGAGTCTGACTTATTTCACTTAGCATGATGTTCTCCAGTTCCATGCATTCATCAGTAAATGAAACAATTTCATTATCCTGCATGGCTAAAACTCCATTGTGTATATATGAAACATTTTATTTATACATTTACCTAGTGATAGAGACCTAGTTTGTTCCATAACTTGGCTACTCTGGATTGTGCTGCTATAAAATATGGTATGTATATACCACTATAGTATGCAATTTTAGTTCTTTGGGATAAATACCAAGAAGTGGGATAGCCAGGTCATCATATAGATCTTTTATTGTGTGTAAGATAGTTCAGACAATGGCAATGGGGAAGTTGATGGGGTGGAAGAAGTGATTAAGATATAGAAGACAGATCTGCCTCTAGGAACCTGTAGATTCACCAGGGAGAAGGGATTTAGCCACATTAAATACCAATTATTACACACTTATGCTTACATTTGAATCACATATAAAGACAATGAATCATATGAGTGTTAGACTGAAGTGGCCTGTGAACCAAGTTGAACATAAACTGAGTCTTTCAAAAAGATATGGTAAAGAGACTCCTAGTTGTTAACCCAACATACATTCTCCTCTTTTTCCCTAATAACACCATCCAGATTTTTCCCCTGAGGATAAACGTGTCCAGGTAAAAGATTCTAATTCCCAGTTACCCTCCCTTCAAGTCAGTGGCATATAGTGAGTTGCAGGCTCTAAGCCTTTTTGTCTTTTCTGGCTCCTTCCCTTTCTGCCTGTATATGATGGTGGAGCTTACTAGGTCATGTTGGACAATGTGGTGAACTTAACAATAATACTATATGCTAAGATCTCTGACAGACTTTGGAATTACATATTGAAACTTGAGTACTTACCTCTGCACAAGATGCATATTTTCCACACTTGGACATTTTTAAAATTTTGATGAGTCCTATAGCCATTGGTGCTATAAATCACTGTCCACAAAGTCAAAGTTTGCCTTATCTAGGTATGGTCAATATACTCACTGCTGTTTATATTGTCTTCATCTCATTTCAACTATGGCTAATGCTTATACTACACATCAAGTTTAAATCCCATTTAGAATGTATTCTAAAAGATCACATCACCATTCAGTATTGAAATGGAAAGTTACTGGTATACAGAAAGGCATGGAAAAAGAGCAGCGAGGTATGAATTTTACATTAGGAAAGCAAATATTCATTGTGGAAGAAGTGAAGACATTTTCAAATTTTCTACCAAAGAGACAAATGCTTTCAGGACCCGAGATAGGAAAATAAACACAAGAGCAGATAAAGTTGTGCTACATTGTACTACTAGGATACTTATAAAATTATTGTCTATCCCAGGTCAAAGAAGGAAAATTCCAGTGTCAAAATTTGCAGAGTAGGTGTCAGTAGTTCAGAAGAAAACCTCAAGGACAACAGGGCAATTCCAAAGACAGGCAGTTGATGGCACAGTTGTATGAACAGTTGTATGAACAACTGCTGTATGAACAAATGCATGGGTTTCAATGATTCTGAGTCCAAAAGGCATCCAGAAAGGTTTCTGAATGTTACCAAGTTTTGGGAATACCTTAACCCATTTATTTTGCTGACATATCACTTCTGATAACATATAAGAATGAGACAAGGGGGACAGAAAGGAAAAAAAGTTGGGTAGTCAATAATAAGATGAAAAAAGAGTCTGATAAAGGAAATATGGAAGGAACGGTGACTCCTTAAACTTCAATACTTAAGTGGTACTTGTTGGAGAGAACTGCCTCAGTGAAATTATAAGCTAAATAGCCTTTAGCCAGAGTTGGAGTTTAGAAAAAGAAAATTTTCCTACAATGGGGTTAAAAGTAAGACCATTTTAGGGGATTATGGGCAGGATCAATTTTGAGAATCTTGAAATTGGCATTTTAGCTGCTATTTGCAGCTAGTAGCTTTTTTCTTTCATTATGCTTTTATGACTCTATCATAAAATGAGCAAGTTACGGGTGTAAAGTGGTTCTCTCAGAAACCAAGTTTGCTGCACACCATGGAGCATGATGTGGTGGTCAGAAAAGAATCAATTGGAAGTACATGGAGCAACATGAATGGATCTTAAAATTCCAGTACTTGGGAAAAACACACACCATGAAACAAATGGCACAATAAAATGTATGCAATTGAAATGAATGTGCTTGAAGCATTAATATTCATTTAAAAAAACAAATGCATACAGAAATATCCATGCCAAATTAGCTAGAATAATTAACTGACCATGTAAACAGGGAGTGGCATAGGGGTTAAAAGGGAATGGATGAGTTTTTCATTCAACCACATGAAGAAGTCTTTAAATACTAGTGATGATAATGTGTCAGAAATAAAACAATTAACCAATTTGAGGCTTTCCACCATGGAAAAGTTTCTGCTTAAATTGGATGTTCAAGCTGGCACTGTGGTAAGGCTTCACAAAGATATTTTAAAGTCTTGTTTTTCTAAAATTCAAGAGGCAAAAAAAGAGGTGATGTCATATTTTATAGATCAACTGTGTACTTGAGAAAGGAGGAAAAGGTTTAGTGAACACCAATGAACTTAATAAGCACCTTTTAAAATTAATAAATATTTACTATAATTCACGGGTGATCCTACTTATTATTATTATTAATTTTTTTGGTACCCTGGTTTGAACTTGACCACTGAGTCACATCCCCAGCTCTATTTTGTATTTTACTTAGAGACAGTCTCACTGAGTTGCTTAGCACCTCGCTAAGTTGCTGAGACTGGCTTTGAACTCAAGATCCTCCTGCCTCAGCCTCCCAAGCTGCTGGGATCATAGGTGTGTGCCACCGCACCTGACTCAGTATCATTTTTAACTAAGAAAAAAGTAACTGAAATGTCATTATCCTGAATGATTGTTCTTTACAATATGGTTTTCATTTCATGGGTTGATTCCCTCAGTAAAATTGAAAAATATAAAACTAATTAGTTTTAACTGAATTTATTTAAAAATCTTTTCTATTTGACCACTAAAATATTCTTCTGCATTTCATTAATATGGATGTATTCAAATTTCATTCATTTTGTTAATTTATTTTTAGCAAGTTAGACTGGGATAACCTCATAGGAGTAAACTTCAGAAATGGGTACTATGTTTTCTTCTTTCTTGCACCATCTAATTTCAACTTCAGAATCTCTTCAAAGTTATTTTGTCATTAACTGATGAACAGATTCAAATGACCCTCATTTCCAACAAACTTGATCTTCAAAATAAGAGTGTAGGGCACACAGAAAAAGATTAATAACTGGAAAAAGCTCAATTCTTTTAAAACTGCAAAAATGGAATAAACACCCATCTACCTTACACCAGTTTCTTAATTTGGTACTATTGAGATTTTGAGCAGGATGACACTTTGTTGTCAGGGGGCTACCCCGTGCATTGTCAGATATAGCAGCATGTTTAGCTTCTGTTCTTTAGATGCCAGTAGCAACATGTCCCCAACAATGTCTCAAGGAAAAGGGCAAATCACCTGGGTAAGAACCACTGTATATAAGAAAAAATGAAGAGTATATTGAAATCCACTGGAGAGCAAGGATTGGGACATATTCGTTTTACCAGTATTCAGCAAAGTTTCACTGATGATAAATGGTTTGAGCATCTATTACATGCCTTGTATTGAAGGAAATAATTTTTATACTATGTCATTACAAACATGCTTTACAACACGAACTAGCTATTGATAGCTCACTGCATTATCTCTATCACCTTCTTCTAGTAAGAGACCCCTAATACTTTGCTGTGGAGACAAACTCCCACCATCAGTCACATTGAGGGTGAGTTATACTCAAGTCAAGGTGCTCTACTCTTTACTAACCAAGGGGGGATACTCTCTCTCCAGTAGAATGAAAGATAGGAAAAAGAGAAGACATCATTCATCCTCTTGAAGAATCCCTTCAAAGTCTTTCTGAGTTGCTGCTTCTCAGCCCTTACAAGTGGTCCACATTCTTATCTCTCCTGATAGTTATCTCCTTTGAATCCTTTGAATGCCTTCATATCTTTCCAGTAATTTCCTATTTGGCCAAATTAGCCAGTTTGTACTCTTTTTATTTGCAATAAACTGCCATTTGCAGGTCACAAGTTGGACCAGGTGCTGTGTTGATGACATGTCTTGTATTTACTTATGCTCCATACATACTGATCTAATGCCCAGTGGCAGGCTCTCTCCTTGTCCTGGGAAAGTGGAGCAAGGTTGTGGAGCACATGCTCTTAATTTGGGCTGCTGTGAACATCATCTGGAGAGTTTTTGAAGAAACCAATGTCTAGATAGGACTCCCTCCCCATCCCCTGCCTCCCCATCACTAGATTTTGATAAAGTGGGCTGAGGTGAGGCCTGGATGTCATCCCATTTTTTCACAACAAACTACAAATGAAATTTTATTATGTAAACAGTAGTGTCTTTAGATATTTAGTCTGAAATCAGGAAAAGAAGAATAAAAGTAATTACACTTTTAATGAAAAGAAAACTGAAAACTAGATGTCATCCATTATGATTTTTTGGAGGTTCTGCAGAGGATAAAAATATATAGCCAGGATTAAGTCCCACTATGCCAAAGTGTGGATTGACAAACTGTACAAACTGTAATGTGTGTACACTTAATCCACTCTACTGTCCATATGTATGAGGAAAGCTTTATTAGGATGCAGACCTATCAATTCCTTTACTTATTGTATAGAGCTACTTTTGTGCTATAACAGCAAAGGTGAATGGTTGGAACACAGATTGTATGATCTTCAAAGACAAGAAAATTTACTATGTGGCTTTTCACAGAAAAAGTCTGCTGACCCCTGAATTACCTCATACTAGTCTCATGAGTAACAATATCAATAGCTAATGAATATTGAGCAATTCTTATATGTCAAGTATTACACTTACTGCCTCAAGTACTTTATTTCATTTATGGTGCTCAACAATCACCTATCAAGGAAGGTATTATTGGAATACACATAAGGAAACTAAGACAAGGTAAAGTCTGTTTGCTATGTGCACACAGCTTGTAGTTGTTAGAGCCAGTATGGAAATTCAGGCCCTTTGTTCTGAGGTTCAAGTTCTGTGGTAGTTGCTTGCCTTTCTGTGTAGTGAATTCTATAATCAATTGCAGAGTCTAGCACAACCCATGCCATATTTGGTCACTTTCAAGCTGTGCTAAGTAGGATAGTGGTCCCAAAAGTTGTCCATGTCCTAATTTCTGAACTTGTAAATATGGTATCTCACATGGTAAAATGGACTTTTACAATGTGATTAAGTATCTGGGAAATGAGAGATTGTTTAGGATTACACAGGTGGCACGAATGTCATCACAAGATCCTGAGAAGTGAAAGAAGGAGACAGAAGAATCAGAGTCAAATGAGAAAATGTGATGATGGAAGCAGAGATCAGAGTGATCTGGAGCTACAAGGCAAGGAACATTGGTAACCTCTTAAAATTGGACTTTTCTCTTTCTCTTTTTGCAAGGCTGAGGATTGAACCCAGAACCTTATGCACACTAGGGAATCACTCTACCACTGAGTGACATACCTAGTCCTAAGGACTGAAGAATATGAGAAGATATACTCTCTGCTGGAACTTCCAGGAGGAACCACCACTGTTGAAATTTTGATTTTGGCCCAGTGAATCCACTTTGAACTTCTGATCTTTCAAAGAATAAGCTAATCAGTTCATGTGGTTTTAAGGCCATAAGTTTGTGGTATATGTTACAGCAGCCATAGGAAACTAATACAAGGTCATATTTCATTTAACACAGAACAAACTTTAATATGGAGAAAATGACAGCAGCAGAGAAACTAGTTCTAATTCAAGCTTACTAAAGCCAAAGCTTCCCAGAGCACTTCATGCAGTTTGGTAGGATTTGTGTAGAGAAATAACTCTGAGCTCAGTATATATATCCAAACTGGAAAAGAGGTATTCTGATATTGATTGCTCATATCTTTTGTGCTGGTCAGCACATCTTCCCTGAAGGCAGATATAAGCTGACCCAGCTGGGTTGGAGAGCAAACAAGATACACTGCCCTGAGCACAAGAGACTGTGATGAGGATACATACATACACACACACACACACACACACACACATAAATAAATTTTATAAAGCAGGCTTTCCTCTAATTGGATTTCCCCCTCAAGCATCCTAAGATAATTTTTAGATTTCCAGATACATTAATACCACCATTCTCTACCTTGGTAAAAGATACTTTGTGACTTCAGAGATTATTAAAATCTTGACCTATGGGCATATGTTTGTTAAGTATGACTTGAAATACAAGACAGAAAATTTCCTGAAAAACTGTGTACATCTAAATACATTAGCCCAATCCAGGGTTTCTCACTCTCACCCTCAGAGCTGTTGACATTTCAGGCTAGATCATTCTTTTTTTGTTGGGCTGTGCTCTGTACTGTAGGCTGTTTAGCAGCGCTCTTGGTCTGTACTCACTAGATGCCAGTAGTGCTCTTTTCCTCTAGTGGTGACAACCCAAATGTTAGCAGACATTGCCAGATATCTTTTTGGGGGTAGAGGACAAAATTACCCCTAGTTGAGGACAACAAGTATAATCAAAGATAAGCCTTACATTTTAGTTTCCTCCCATCATGCTATTGTGTATTTCTATTTCCCTCATTATTCCCCAGATTCTCTCTCCCCACATCTAAAATAAATAAATGAAAGAACAAGTGGCAGTGGGTAAATAATATTGAGATTCTCTAGACAAGTGTATAGAACACACCTGGTTGTTTCTGTAGCATTCTTTAGATCTCAAACTCTTATTTCCAGTTTTTAAAGAATTTTTTGTAAATAAATTTAATTATTCACATGCTTTTAGTCACTGATATATTAATTCCAGAAGAGTAAGATAATGACAAGGTGCAAACAAACAAAGGTTCCTGGGTGCACATTTTAATTCTTTTTTTTTCTTTTTTTTAAATTGTAAACAAATGGGATACATGTTGTTTCTCTGTACATGGAGTAAAGGCATACCATTTGTATAATCATAAATTTACATAGGGTAATGTTGTTTGATTCATTCTGTTATTTTTTCCCTTATCCCCACCCCTCCCACCCCTCTTTTACCTCTATACAGTCCTTCCTTCCTCCATTCTTGCCCCCCTCACTAACCCTAACCCTAAACCTAACCCTAACTGAAACACTAACCCCTCCATCCCCCATTATGTGTCACTATCCACTTATCAGCGAGATCATTCTTTGGTTTTTTGAGATTGGCTTATCTCACTTAGCATGATATTCTCCAATTTCATTCATTTGCCTGCAAATGCCATAATCTTACCATTCTTTATGGTGCAGTAATATTCCATTGTATATATATATATATACCACAGTTTCTTTATCCATTCATTTATTGAAGGACATCTAGGTTGGTTCCACAATCTGGCTATTGTGAATTGAGCAGCTATGAACATTGATGTGGCTGTATCTCTGTAGTATGCTGATTTTAAGTCCTTTGGGTATAGGCCAAGGAGTGGGATAGCTGGGTCAAATGGTGGTTCCATTCCAAGCTTTCTGAGGAATCTCCATACTGCTTTCCAGAGTGGCTGCACTAATTTGCAACTCCACCAGCAATGTATGAGTGTATGTTTTTCCCCATATCCTCGCCAGCACCTATTGTTGCTTGTGTTCTTGATAATAGCCATTTTAATTGGGGTGAGATGGAATCTTAGGGTAGTTTACATTTTAATTCTTTATTATGCTCCTAATTTCATATTAAGAAGGGAAACAGAACTTTGGTCCAAGATGGATTGTACCTACTGTTTCCACATCTTTGCACACATCAAATTTTGTTCAGAATTTAAGGAATGACTCCAATGTTCCTCTTTGGGAAAACTTTTATGAATGCCTACCCAATTCTACTTTCTGTGGGTTCCCCTTGATCTTCTACAGTAATTATTTTACTATCTTTCATTAGTTTAGTTGTTCATATATCCATCAATCTCACCTTAGGAGATCCTTTTCCCTAGAGGGGAGAGCTCCCTGAAAATTAGTGGTTGTCAACAATATCCATGCATTGAAATCACTTGGAAAGTTTTTAAAAATGTAAATAGCTGGGTCCCACTGTAGAGTTTATTATTTAAGTGACTTATAGTAGGGCCTGGGCATCAGTATTTTAAAACTCCTTAAAGAGTTCTAATCATCTGGGTTCAACAATACTGTTTAAACTAGGCATTGGCACATTACTATCTACAGGTCAAATCCAGGAGTTACCTGCCTTCACAAAGATTTTTGGGAACATATTCACATTCATTTAATATTATCTTGTGCTGCTTTTGTGGTGTAATGGCAGAGTTAAGTAGCTAAGTAGCAACAGAGACCATCTGGTTGTCAAAGTCAAAAATATTTTCTATCTGTTCTTATATAGAAATAGTTTACAGAATCCTGCTTTAAATTACTGAAGCTAACAGAGGAATAACTTAAGAGAAACAAGATCATATTTATCCCACACATTATTTTCTGGTTGTAAGAAGAAACACATAGAGTGCAACAAAAATATCAAGCTTTCATCACCTGAACACAGTGGTGGAAAAAAGAGAAATTATGTTTGTCCAGTTGTGAAATAAGATGTGATACCAATATCACCCCTGAAGGAAGCTTTCCCAAAAGGAAATTTGGAATTTGCTCAGATCTTTAATTCTAACTTATTATAACCGATGGTTACATAAGTGATGAAAAAAATAAGACAAAAACAAAACAATTAGAAAATTCCAGAAGTTGATATATTCCACAAGACCTGACTTCCTCAACAAGTCATTGATATTAAATAAAAGGCAGACCACTGTTCTAGATTAAAAGAGACAGAAAACAAACCAAGAGAAACATGGGCAGTTTGGGGAATGTGGTTTGGGGGATGATTGGAAAATTGAATGAACTGGGTATTATATGATTTAAAAGCATTGTTAACTTAGGTAGGTGTGAGATTATGTAAGAAAATGTCTCTATTTTACAAAGTTGTGGGCTGGAGTATTTAGGGCACATAGTCATTATTCTTGTAATTCATTTACTTTTTTTTCTTTTTGTGGGGCTGGGAATTAAACCCATGGTCTCATACATGCTAGGCAAATGTTCTACCACTGAGCAACACACTCAGCCCTTGTAACTTGTTTCCAAATACTTCCTCAAAATGTAGCACAGATATGGTAAAACCTTAATGATTGTTAAATCTATATTATGAGTATGTGGAGTAAGCAGAGAGGCATTATTGTACTATGTTTTCCTTTTTGTATTTTCAAAATGTTCACAATGAAACTTCTAAAAAGTTTACACTTGGCCACACTAGCTGCCCAGAGAGCATTTGACTGAGGCTGGAGGCAGGTATATACTTCCTGAGACACTAACACAGAACTCATCAGAGAAACACAGTCAAGGATGGTCAAGTTTTTGATTTAACTGAGGGAAACACGGGCCAAGACAAGAACTGAAGGAGGTTTGGTGCTCCCAGAAGGTTGAGGCTGAACAGCCAGAGTAAAGCAGAAAGCATCCATTCTGTAGGAGAGTTGTATGATTGTGCTGCTGTCAAATTCTGAGGAGATGTATGTTATTCATGTATTCAACATGAGAACCAGGACCTCCTTGTGGTACTGGGAGACAGCAGTCAACAAGATATACATGGCTGTCAGGGAGATTACAAACTTAGGTGCAGTGGAGGGAAGAGTGGGCAGGTGATAAATAAGCCAATAAATGAGAATGTTTCTAGTGTTAAAATTCATCAGGAAAGCAAAGTAGTATGATTGAATGGAGTTAATGGTGTAGGAACTAACAGGGAATGACTTTAGATATAGTGATCAGGACAGTGTCATTTTCTGAGACCTGAATAAGGAAATTTAAGGGAAGAAGTATTCTAAAGAAGATGGAAAAGAAGTGCAAAGACCCTGAAGCAGAAATGAGTTTCATGGGTGGCTGTGTTGCAAAATAAACACCCTCCTGTCCATTCATAAGGCACCAATGAATTCATTAAAACAGAGGACTTAATCATATCCCCAAAGGCCTCATCTTTGTATTGTCACAGTAGGAATGAATTCCTATAAATGAATTTTTGGGATATTCGGATCATAGCATTTGTGGACCTTGGTTACTAATGGTATTGATCAAATAAAAGAAGCAGATTCTGGAATGTTGTAAATGGATAGGATGATGTAAAACAACGACTAAGAGAGGGGAAACATGGATGATTCCTTGGGGTTTTGCCTGAGAGTCTGTGTTGGTAAAATTTACTGAAATAGGGAAATCTTGGTTTCATAAGCAGGTTGTTTCATAGCAGGGGCTATCAACTTCTTCTGTTTCCACTTTCTGGAACATTTCTTTTCTCAGTTCCCCATAGACAAGTCTAGTCTGAAATACTACTCCTACAGAGAGTTCTGTCCTAACCACTCGGTCTGCTTTCTTGGGATGGTACACAGGAATTTAACTGGCTTTGTTTGAGAATGCCAGGGTTACCAAAACTGAAGAGGTGGCATTTGCAATATTATCACCAAAGGTGCTGATGATTCTTAGCCTAGACAGTCTTTTCCTCCTCCTTCTCCTTTACCTTTTCTTTCTTCCTGACCATCTTGGGAATCTGACCTTTTACTTCCCCAGCAGATGCCTTAACTCCAAGCATAAAGACAAGTGCTTCCAAAGTGCTAGGTCCTCCAGCCCACAGGCCCAGGGTAGCCTCATCCTCCAAAGATATGCCTACCCAAGATACAAACTGAATTTGCTATCAGCTCCACATTTGAACTTAAGCAACATGAGGGCAACAGCTCTAACACATTTTATCTCTCACAGGATCTAATATACTACTTTGTAAACAAATAAACTTGACTTCCAAATGGACTCTTTTGGGGAATGGATGAATCTGTAAATATTGGAGCCATTAGACCTCAGATTTATTGTAGTATCACATGAATCATTATTATGTATAAGAAATATGCATATAACACATTCAAAAGCCAACTGACATTTTTATAAAATCAATTTTATTTAATCATCATCTGTCCAATTTTAACTAACATATCCAACTTATGTTAGATAGTTATTCATCTTTTCTTCTTTCCACATTTATCTCTGGCACATTTGGTCCTCCCAAAGACAGGGAGAGTGTTGGAAGATAAGAATAACTAGGAAAATCTGGAACATGATGAAAACCAGAAATGGGGAAAAACACAAGCCAAAAACTATTAGAAGCAACTGTCCTCAGACTGTCCTCACTCAACCTTCCATGAGCTGCCAAAATAAATCAGCATCTGCATGAAGAATTATATTCTCTGTCTGAAAGAGGAGAGAAGACAGGGAAGAAGGGAGTGAGAGAAGAGGGAGAGAAAAGGAGAGGGAGGTGGGAAGGAAGAAAGAGGAGGGAAGGAGGAAAGGGGAGGGGAAGGAGGAGAACTATAAGAAGGAGGGGGAGAGAGAACACTTACTCTTTTCTCAAGTATTATCAAGATTGAAGAACATAATGTCAACTGATGAGTTGATTTTGACTACATTTAAGTTGTCCATTTTCTCTAGAAAAAATTATATGAACATGTCTGTTGAACATTAGAGTTGCTTCTAATGATAGATCTTCAGCTAAGATCTGGCTTAAGCTAAAAGACATGCAATTTAGTTATTAAATTCTTATTACATTCCTCTGACAAAAGATGAGAATTAACCATTTCCATGAAGCTTGCTAAAAATGGAATCATAAAACTTTTAGTTTTATGATTCTGTGTGGTTTAATTGGTCCTAACATCAGTTCCAAGTGCTGTCTTTAAACCAGTGTCATCTCAAAATCTTTCATGACCTTAAAACTATCAAAACAGAAGTAGTAATAAAACAAACTCTAATTAAAGAAAATGAGACTCTTCTGCAAACTTGATATTTGGCCTGAAGTTGTTTGAAAGGCAAACTGGATATCAAATTGAATGGGAATAATGTAAATTAAAGTGGCAGCTTGGCATCCATCCTAGGTTGAGAAGGACATTAAAAATCTCAAGAGTAGGGTAAAATATGCAAGAAAGTAATGTTCTCAAAGCAATACTTTGTGGTTGTGAAATGCTGGTTGCTGATGTTTTTCTTATAAACCGAGTGAACTTGATTTATATACAATGAGGTGCTTGCCACATTCAAACATGTAGTGACATCCAGGGGTGGGGGTGTCATTAAAATTATTACTCCACATGTAATTTTAGGCTTAGCACTTTGCCAGTTGGCATTTTCTCTCTGCTTTAGGCAGATTTCCCAAAAGTATACAGTGGTTGCCCATTTTCTAATCAAAAAGCCATCCTGGTAAATTAAATATGACAAATATGAAGAAGCAGATGGCTCAACTTATTTCTAAAAATCTCATTGAAGGTTAATGTTCCTAATTATTTTACACAAATTTCATCTCACCTAACTATAGATGTAGGGCACCAAAGTGTCACCCTCAGAAGAAATGGGTTTATAAACCAACGAAGCATGGGTAGTAAGGATGCCCCCTGCCTGAGGAATCAGAACAAAGCACAAATATTTGCACTGGATTCTTCTTAATGGTATTTGCCAAAGAATACCTTTTAGGTGAGGATTTGAGAAACTGATGTGGGACAATATTGTTATATTTAAGAAATACCCAGGAGAGTCATGTGGACACACACAGATGAAAAACAAATTCTCTCTGACCTACCATCACCTCTTTCTATTAAATGGAGTGTTGCAAAATAAATATTTGGAAAAGAGTTTTAGCATCCAAACTATTTTCACATTTATGTCCTTAAGGATCTTGTAACATACTTTCATAAAAAAATTCTATGCAGCTGACATCTGCAACTAACTGTATCTCAAATTTTATTTCTATCTCTAGATCTATATACCCACCCACACCTTCATCTACATCAATACTATATATACATCTATATAAAAGCTACTGTGTCTGGAAGATTCCTAAGGAATCAACACACAACAAAGAACAAAATCAACATGAACTTTGCCTTCTTCACAGAGTTTGTTGCCTAGAGGGTGATGCAACAAGCACGTGGTACAATAAGTACTAAAGTAAAGACATGAACCCCACACTGGAAACTCACATATGAGGGTCAGATGGGTCAGGCTTAGGTGCAAGGAAAGTCATAGGTGAACCCAGGATTCCATGTCTATTGAGATGTAGTGGCTGAAAATCAGTCAGGTGAAGGGAGCTGGAGAAAATGGGATCCTCCTAGAGGTTGGTCTGTGCTCCCAGCAGGACTACTAGCTCAATAATCTGCACATGGAACAGGAAGCATGAACTGTGTGCTGACACATATTTGATGAAAGTCCACACATTTTAACTGACTCAATCTGTCACAGCAAGGGCTGAAAAACACAGAATATTTATATCATGAAAGATAAAGGGAACATCAAATGTATCTCATATAAAATAAATCCACAAGACACTATAAAAAATTAAAAGTAAATAGCAGAGAGGGAAGGTAACAAGAGGAAGGAGGTGGGGAAGGAAAAGGGGAAGTATTGGGTAATGAATGAAAGCAAATTATATTCCATGCTTTTATAATCATGTCAAAATGAATCCTGCCTAACGTTACTTATAACTAAAAAGGACCAATAGAAAATTTTTTAAAATACAGCCTAAATCACCAGCAGATATCCTTGTATAGTAGTTGCCACAAATAGGCAAAGTTAATTTGAGGGGATAGGCTACTTTTCCTCTCATTTGTTAATGGTGCTCCTGCCCTTGATAATGTCTTTTAATCAAAAAAAGCTTTCTGAACCTGGTCTGATAGTAACAAAAATGGAGGAAATGACTTTTTAGTACTATGTTACATAAAGTCTACATGGCCCAATAAGTTGGATGCTCATCATATCCCTCAAATGATCTTTGGCTACAGGAACACTTCTCTAAGCTCAGGAAACATAAAAATAAAACCCATAGTATGATCCACAGCCTGGGACCACACACACATGTGGAAGTAAATTATCACCCTTGCTGCACAACCCCACACCCACATACATCTATTTCCTCTCATCCCTGGAAACCAAGGGAAGGAGCAAGCAATTAATTTTTTAGTTCATATGAAATTCTAGGATGGCAATTTTCTCCATATGACACTGGATAGATCTAATTCTCTCCTAAAGAAATTGCATTTTGAGAATAAAGTTGTTTGCCTTTCCTCAGTTTTCCTTCCCATGGTTGCAATTACCCCAGTCAACTGCAGTACAAAAACAGTACATGGGAAATTCCAGAAATAAACAATCTATAAATTCTACATTGTACACCATTCTGAGTAACATGATGACATTGCATACCATCCCACCATGTCTATGGGAGAAGAATCATCCCTTTGTCCAATGTATCCACCCTGTATGTGCTATCTACCCATCAGTCACTTAGTAGCCATCTAGGTTTTCAGATTGACTATAGTGATATCACAGTAATTACATTAAAGTAACCTTTATTTTACTTAATAATGACTTAATAAAGTATTGTGAAGTGGGGGAGAGAGAGAGTACATAAAGAGAGAGCACAGTCACAAAACATTTTTTAGTGTATTGTCACAACTGTTTTATTTTATTATTAGTTTTTGTTAATCTCTTACTGTGCCTAATTTATAAATAAACTTTATTCTAGATATGTATGTATAGAAACAAAGGTTTGGTAATACCTTTGGTTTCAGGCATCCACTGAAGATCTTGGAACATATCCTCCAAGGATAAAGGGGGCTACTCTATGTTGTAAATTGATTTTGAAACACAATGTAATCAAAAAAGGATCACAATTTACTCAATCTTCTTGGATACTAAAATATGACAGGGTAAACATGCAATTTCACTTTTCTTAGGTTTTAATTCTGAGAAAATTCACTTCAATAATTGATACCCACTTAGTAAATAAGTTAAAAAAGGAATTTGTTGAAAAAGGTTATCTAAACTATAAGGAGGATGGACCCCTAGTTATTAGAGAATCATCAACAAATGATGTTCCATGGCCTCTTGCTTCCTATTTTCTGTCATTATAAGAATAAAATTGTTCTTTATGACAAATGTCTACATGTATATATTTTTAATTCACTTAGCAAATATTAATTGACCTTGGCGTTGCTCTAGTTGCTAGGGATACAGCATAGAACAAACCAGACACACTTTCTTATCCTTATGGATTTTACATCTTTTTCTTTGGTACCAGGGATTAAACCCAGGGTGGCTGAACTACTCAGTCACATCCACAACCCTAGTTTTGTATTTTATTTAGAGAGAGAGTGTCTCCCCAAGTTGTTAAGTGCCTTGCTAATTTCCTGGGGCTGGCTTTGAACTTGCAATCCTCCTGTCTCAGCCTCTCGAGTTGCTGGTATTACAGGTGTGTGCCACCATGCCCCACTGGAGTTTACTTCTTATCACATTATGTTATTATTGTGAATAGCAACCAAGCTGCCAATCATTATATAGAACTTTGCACTTTTGTAGAAGCATTCATATTACTCCAGTCCTCACTAGAGAGTCACTGCAGAATGACCTCAGAATCAGTTAATGACAGAAAAGAGAGGAGAGAGGCTATGATTTTCAAAATCTCTTCTGGTCTATGCCCACCTAAGTCATAACCTAGAAAGATATAACTAGATATTTATGTATTTCACACAATAAATAAATGAGTAAACATCCTCCATCATACATCCATCGTACCAAGGGTTTTTTTCCATATGCTTGCTATAATAAAAATATGATCTCTGTATTCATTTTAGAAAATTATATAGTTTGAGGAATGGAAATCTACTATTTCATTGTATTTTGAAATCAATTTAGCATGCTCTTTACTTGATATCTGTAGCTTATCTTCTTCCTTTACTCATGTTGCTTTAATTTCACTAAGGCTTCGCCTGATTGTTTTTCCCCACAGTACATTTCCTAAAACGTGGTTCACAGACCTAATTCAGAGGGTTGTAAATTTGTTTATAAACCTGTATTGTTTTTCAAATTAAAAGGTTCTGAGAAATATTTCTAAATTGGGTATTATAGGTTTGGGAAGATGTTATGCAACTTGTGGGTGGGCAGCCTGGGACACTCTTCCAGATCCTGTGCTTTCCTTAGTGTGATGAGTTTGGATGTGTCAGGGTGAAGGACCAAGAGACAATTCATTTGTCAAAACCACGAGGTGCAGCAGGGAATGCTTGCTAGGCCTGTCCTACTCAAGCTATCTGATGCATGAGTGCCAATGAACCCCCAAGAGCTAGCACTGGTGCTGGATTTCTCAGTCTCTATGAAATAACTATTGGTCAGTTTATAAACATAAATCTACTGAGGATGATTTCAGAAGAAAGAAAATAAATCAGCAAATATAAAGATTATGCCTATGTTGGTAGTAAAAGAAATAAGGATTGCAATGAGATAATTTTTCTTTTTAAATTAGCAAGGATAAAAAAATTCAATGTTGGCAAAGAGGCAATAAAATTTCTTACAAGTTGATTTTAGGAGTGAAGGTATGGAAACCCTTTACAAAGTAAAACACACACATATATTTTGTGTAGGTGTCTATATGTGTGGATATGTGCGTATGGGTGTGTGTATTCTAAAACTGTTTATACATTTTTTATCTAGTGCTTTTTCAAGAAATTTACTTCTCATCCTCAAAAAACATTTAATTGTACACACAGTTGTATCTCATTCAAGTATTTTATATGAGCAAAATTTGGAAGAAACTTAAATATTCAACTGTAAATTATTGATTAAACAAAATATAGAACGTTCATTAATGGAATACACAAAAATCATTGCAATATATTTTTAAATATACTGATGTATAAATGCTTCTAACCAAACATTAACTTTAAAAAACAGAAAGCAAAATTGCATTTACAGTTTGAGGGTGATTAATTTTTTCCCAAACATTTTTAAAATACAAAAAAATAAGAAATACACAGTGCCTTTGCTTGGACAATGAGATGTGTCTATTAATGTTTTCCTTATTTCTTCTCTTGGCTTTTCCATTTTTGTGACATCTTTAACGAACACAAGTGACTTTCATGCTTATTAATAAAAATCTATAATTAATTTAGATTTTGTCCACCTATTGGCCAGGTATGTATGCTGTCAACAGTAATTTTAGAATACACCACTGAGAAAATCTGTAAACAGTAGTTTCTGTTACCTGAATAAGAAAATAAGTCACTGAAAAGTCATTATCCAAGTGATAATGACAATCACGGGTCAGCTTTTAGTAGCATACATAGGTTTTGTATTTGCTTAAAAAATGGTTATCTGACTACTAAAATCATGTAGAATTGTTGTTGGACATAGCCACCCAGCCAGGAGCTACATTTCCCAGCCTCCCTTGGATCTAGGAACACATGAGATTGCATTCTGGGTGGTAGAATGTGGACAAAATCATGTGCACCAATTCCAGGTCTGGGTCCATAAAATCTTCCCAAGCTTTCCTTTTCCCCATCAGTCAGCTGAATATTAATGCCCTGGGTAACTCTAGAAACCACATATTTTGAAGATGGTAGAGGTTCTGTCAGCTTTGGTGCTTGAAGGACTAAGCTGAGCAAATACTTAACAATCCCCCTTACCCGGGCAACTGGTTGAACTTTGTTTGTAATACATAAATGTCTACCACTTCGAGTTACAGAGATTTTAGAGTATACTTTTTATAGATACTAATGTTGCCTTAAACAACATCCCATCAATTTTCACAGAATGTTCATTCGATTCTGCTGTTTATGTAGGATATTATAATAGAAATATTGATTTGAATATTATTTTCATATGTGAACATCAAAATATATGTGAAATAGACAAAACTGGAAACATTTAACTTTAAGGAGCTCTCAAATTGCCCACCTCAGTCTAATCTCTCAAATTTCATACTCCTACAAAAAGTCTTCACCATTCCATGTTTAAAACAATATTAAGTTGCATGAAGACACTTAGTAAAATATGCAGCCATTATTACAGCCAAGGCAAAAGAAGGGTTCTACAGCCTCAAATAATCTCTCAAGGGACATTATGCCAAAGAACTGTGAATAGATAAAAATTTTACATTTTCCAGGTAATATGAATAAAACTTCACCAATTATATCCTTAGAATCATTATGAAAATTATCAAGTTCATCTTTAATTGGATAAGTAGCTGGAAACAAATTGTGTGAAATATTTGTCAGTTGTGATAGTTCATACTATCATCTTTGCAGAGAAAAACTAAAACAACAATAACAAACACATCCAGGGCAAACTTCATGGGTTTTGAATCCTCAAAGGAATTTCTTTTGGTTTTCCAGATCAAGGAAGCCCTGTGGAAAGATCTGGTTGGAGGTCTACCTATCTTACAGCCCACCATCTCTCAGTTTTCAGAGAAGTCTCCTGGGACTAATTAATCTGCCAGTATGCTTGTCAATAGAGTTTAACTAATTCTACATTATGCCCCACACAAGCAGTTGGAGGCTCTAATTGCTATTGGTCAGTGCCCAGCACCTACACCAACAGATGTCTGTTGGTTAAATCTGTCAACACAGTCAGATAAGTAGGGAATTTCAAGCTTCAGATGTGGTGAGCTGGAACCAGGCTTTTCTGAGTCTGGATCTGGAAATGCCAACCAACAATACTCAGAAAGTGCTAGGCCTGCCTGAAAATCTGTCGTTTTTACCTTAGAAATTGGGACCCAAATGTCAACCATCATACTTGTGTGTAAAATTCACCCCCACCCCAAAATCTTTATAAAGGGTCATATATTGACCACAGATGAATGTGTTGAGTCAGAACACAAATAAATGCAAACATGGGGATGGAAACAATGAATACACTGCAACTCTTTCAGGTTGTTCCATGATAATTGGATGGATAAAACAATGACTTTTTATTTCCATTCCAGAGGAAGTAATGGAGATAGAAAAGCAGCAAGAAGGGAGAGAGGAAGGATGGAAGGGATGGAGAAAAAGAAGAAAGAAGGAATGAGTAAATAAGTCAATGAGAGAGAAGGAAGGATTGGCACTAACAAGTACTGGTCATCTGTGGTATAATTATTCAGTTGTCCAAAAAGGTCAGAGAAGAGCAACTAACAATTTTTTTTTCAATTGATACTAGGGATTAAATTCAGGGTTGCTTTCCCACTGAGCTATGTCCCCAGTCCTTTTTAATTTTTCATTTGAGACAGGGTCTCACTAATCTGCTGAGGCTGGCCTCAAACTTGAGATTCCCCTACCTCTGTGCCTTGAGTCTCTGGGATTACAGAACTGTGCCACTGTGTTCCATGGAACAATCACCTTTTAAAAATACATTAATAGGAGCTATATTTTAAAAAGCCTTTTTTTGAAGTGCTATTAAACAAATATATAAATAAAAAGAGAAAAATTGAGAACTGGGGATGTAGCTCACAGACTACTTGCTTAGAGTAGATGGGGCTCTGGGTTCCATCCTTAGCAGAGCAAAAAGAAATAGAAAAAAAATTCTGTGAAAAGTGAAAAGTTCATACAGGTTACAGGGTGAAGGCCAAAATAAATGCCACTTGACCTTGCAGAAGAGGCACTATTCAGTTTCATTATCTTAAATATTTATTTAAATTCCCTCAATTCACAATCTCTCTGCTTCAGCGGAGATATATGATCCCTTCTCACCCTGAAATTCTGTGATTCTACTATAAACCTCTCCTCTTTAACAGGTTGTAACTTTTAATTGTAACAGCTGTCACTCAGTGATGGCGAAATGAGGTCATGACATTTTGATAGTGACATCACACTATTGCACATACATGGTGATTTTACTTCAAGTTTTATAGAATGGCTACAAGTTTCTTTCTTTCATAAGTAGTCAAGTGTCTAAGATTTTCTTTAAAGGCTCTGATTTTTAAAAATGCATCTGTTAGACCTGTAGGGAAATATTTTATTACCTTGTACTCCCTCAGGGGTGAAAATGCTGTCTTGACAAATGGATTACTTGAGAAAAAATTATGTGCAAATTCCCAGTGTTTCTGGAGACAGACATTAGTCAAAAGGCAATGTCTTCTGTCATTTTCCTGAAAAGCCAGGCATATTTCTTCTAAACACAGCAGCAACAACAGAAATGCTCTTGCTTTAAAAAGCAGATCAAATGGGGCTTCTGTGCATACAGCCCATTTGTAATAGACATTAGCAGAGTATAATGACTCTTTAGAAATGGACAGTTCTTTCCACTTCAGTTCAATACCTATTTTATTGTTTTACAGCACACAGGGCAAGATCAGCCAAGAGGGGAGTGAAAGGAGGGGTGGGGGTATGGGAGTAGAAAAGATAGTAGAATGAATCAGACATCATTATCCTATTTGCATATATTACTACACAACTGGTATGATTCTCCATTATATACAAAGAGAACAATGAGAAGTTATACTCCATATATGTATGATGTGTCAAAATGCATTCTACTGTCATGCATAGCTAATTAGAACAAATTAAAAAATTATCACTACGGTCAAGAAAATCCTACTAAGGAAATATGAATGAAAAGTAAAGTTATGAAAGTTTTTTTTGTTTTTATCTCACTTTCTTCTTGGAATAACAAATAAAAGGGGTAGCATGGATATATTAAACACACAGAATAATAGGGTTGCCAGGTACACTACAGAACATGCAGTTAAATCATAATTCCATATAAACACCCAAGTCATCCTCTATGTTTTTATTAGCTAAATCTGGCAATTATAATAGTGATCTTTTATTTCTACTTCAGAATTAGAGCAATCAAGGCACAGAGTGATAAAGGTAGAAGACGTATTGAAGATAGTTACAAAGCTTCCAAATAGGATTTTCAGTTACTGCCCTCCAAACCATTGATACCATTGATACTACCTGTTCACAACTTATCCAAGACTCTTAAGATTTTGCTTTCAAAAGTGAAGTAAGTGTATATTGAGATGGAACAAAAAATAAATATCTAAAATCTTTTACTATATCTAGACACAGTTTTTATTAAATGGGATGGTATCTCCAAGATATGGGAAACAGAAAGAAAATAAAGGAGACACTTAGATCTGAATTGAAAATTTATAGACTCAGGAAGAAAAGAAGAGGCTCTGTCCAAGATGACAACCATTGGCCACATGAGATCCCTTAAGTTTAAATTAATTAAAATGAAATAAAATTAAAAAATTAGGTACTTAGCTGCACAGCTTTATTAATTTCAAGCACTTAGTAGCCACATATAGCTATTAGCACAGATTTCTGTTATTGCAGAAAGTTTAATTAGACAAGGTTGGTTTAGAATCTACCAGGACCCTACTTAGAATTATGCAATCCCGTGCAGCTGAGATAGTGGTATAGACGGCACTTTCCAGGCCTTGCCAAGTCTCAAGATAACATTATTTTCATCAGAATTTTTGTTTTGACTATTTTGTAGTTGGGGAGACTCCTGGGTACCTGCTCTGACCAAATTCTCATCAGTACTTGAGATGCTCACCTACATGGCTCTAGACAGATTTATAAGAAAACCAAAGCTGAATGTTTCCTCTGATAAGTGCATGACAATATATAAAGATGGGAGGTGGTGGGGTAAGAGAAGAATGAAGGAACTTTGGATGGTGTAGAGGAAAAAGGAGTGGGAGGGGGTGGGGATGGAAAAACAGTAGAATGAAACAGACATCATTACCATATATATGTATGATTAGATGAATGGTGTGAATATACACTGTGTACAATCATAGAAATGAAAAGTTGTACCCCATTTGTGTACAGTGAATCAAAATGTGTCTGTAAAAATAAAAAAAAATATTTTAATAAAAAATATTTTAAAAAACATAAGAAAAAGAAAGGCATATCAGGGAGGACAAAGCCCTGGTGAAGAAGTCAAATAGCCCAGACTCTCTGTGAGTTTTCCATCACCCCATCAGTTACTTCCCCTCTTTGTATAGCAGATTCCTCATTTCTAAAATGAGAACCAGATACTAGATGATTTCTTAAATGATATGATTCTCTGTGTGGGCAGCAGCATTGAGAAACTAAAGTCTGAATGAGAATGAGCAAATACTGATAATAACTAGTAATGCTCTGATCCTAATTTGCTTCCAATCATCACTGAAAGTGAATGAGCTGTGCAAGGGCAGTGTATCACTCTCTGGACTCATTTTTCATACATGGCTACAGGTTGCAATAACTTCTGTCCAGGAAATTGCCCTGGAGAGGCTATTTCTCTCTTTCTTGACAGCAAAGCGACCTTAAATGTCAGGAGTCTGATTTGTGTTTTGCTCCTCTCCCCTACTCCATTTTCAATCACATGAATATGAGAGGAGTTGGGGGAATGACTCTTTAGTAGGGATAATAATCCCCTGGGTATTTTCCTCATTAAATGAATTTGAAACTTTTAAGAAGTTGTCTGTGGGAAGCCCATGCTTCAAAGTTTAAAATGGTCTCAGTTCTAAATTAAGGGGTTTGGATTGAGCATCATATCTAGGCTTTCTGTTTCAAAGGACTGACTCTAGCAGGTACCAAGTGTTCATCCCATACTAACGTCAGAGGAGGCTGAACTACAATGAAGTCAGTGAGGTAGATGGAAGAATAAATTTGAGATGATTTCCATCAACACTCTCGAATACATTTTAAAATATTTCCTGAGCCACAACATTGAAATCAGAAAAGTGTACAATAAGAAAATAGGAGAGGATTTCTGAAAGATATATCTGATTTAATTACTGGCCCCTAACAGTTCACGACTGAGTTGGAGTGAGTCATCACAGATTCCCCATCAAATGGTAAATATGATAAGGTAATGTCAGACTTAAGCTTCATTCCACCTGAGAAATATAGCTATAAATAAAGCTCTAGGACTTTGGGGGACATCAATTTTCAGATTTTCCTGAAGTGAGGAGATCCCAAAGGTGACTCTTAAGGACTCAGTTTCATTTCACTGTTATGCTATTATAGGGTGATGGACAAAACAACTGTGAAAGCAAAATTAACATATTTTGTTGCCTTATCTAAGTACATTGAGCATTCTAATGAACACAAGTAACAGAGATTATTAACTATGAAGGGAAAATATCTACATTTTGTTAAAGGGCAAAAACTGACTGCAAAAGTGATAATCTCACAAGCAAATATTTGTTATAAGGTAGAGCTTTTGAGAAACACACAAAAAGATAAAAAAGGATCATGGCCAGATAAATAGAAAAACTTCATATCTTGAATGTTTACAAATTATTTATAGTTCATAGAGTTTTTCCTCTTTCTTCCTGTTTAAAGTTCATACTCCCTCTGCTGTGCCACTGCAGATTCTGTCATCAGATTAAAAATAAAAACCACAATGGCACTGAGTTTTGGCAACTGACCTTTGATTCCCTGCATGACATTGTTCTGTCACAAACCTGAGGTTCAACATTGTAGGTCAGTTATTTATACAAACTGCATTAGGAATATTCTAGAAAGTCTAGAAATTACAAGGAAAACTGGTAATTTCCCAGACACCATTTTTGATTTGACTTCAGCTGAAGTCATAATTTCATTAACTTCCCAATGGAATTAGAACCAGATGAATTCAGGGTTAAATCTCAGTACAGTCACTCATAGCAGGTGTAGAATATTAAATTAATAATTGCTCTTAGTGGAAATCTATAAAATGAGAATGAAACTGATTATCCTGCAAGGGTTTGTAAGAAATAATAAATGAGAAAACATATATGATAGTATCAGCACAAGTTGAGTGTTTACCAAGGGTCTCTGTACCATTACTAATTATACAAATTAATAGACCTTCAGAGATCTTTTCTTGCTTAAAAAGTCCATACTTTCACTAGAATATCTTTTTATTTTATTGTAAAATAACAATTTATAGTTATATATATTTATAAAGTGTAAAGAGATATGGTAATTTTTGAAGACTATGTGCAATAATTAATTCAAGCTAATTAACATACCCATCACTGAAACAATCCATTGATGTTGTTCTAAATGGCAGAATTTCCTTTTATTAAAGAGTGAATGTGCATGAATACCACATTTTGTTTATCCGTTCATGTGCTCCTAGTCACTTAGGTTGATTTCATAACCTGGCTATTATGACTTATGGTATAATCAACATGGGAGTGCAGACAATCTCATTCTCAAAAATGGCAAGTGAGGGCTCAATTGGCAGTTACACGACCCACAGACGTAGTTACACTGGCTATCAGATGTCCTAAGATGATTAACTAAGACAAAACTACTGTACGCTTGGGGAAGAGTAGAATGGGAGCAAAGGGACAGAAAATACTTCATGATCTCAGAATTTGCTTACTATCATACCATAGGGCTTATATAGTCCTCAGAGATTTAGAAGAAAAAAAAACAGATGGAAGTTCCTGAAATGATGCAAGTACATCAAATTGAAAACTGTAGCATTATTATTATCAGTTTTATTAAATCTCATAAATAAGAGGGATTTCCAGCAAGATGTTGATCTATGATTAATTCAATTTAATTATGTTTTTTCTTATTTACCTGATTTAAACTTCTCTCTTAAATCATGACACCTTATTAAAAAGCTTTCTTTGTAGACATAATTTTCCTTCCTGCCTCTGAGTAAGATTCATTTCACTTTATAATCAATAAGCCTCGTGTTCCATTGTGCATCTTTCAGGCAGTTGCTTTCACATTATTTAATCTGTCTTAGAATTTCCTAGAGGCTTAGATTTAATGCTGCAAAATAGAAATGAGCAACCTTTAATCATTAGGTTTGTCTGAAATGATGTTAACCCAAGTTTAATGTACCTGTGCCCCCAGGGATATTTGTAGGATCCAAAACACTGAAAAATATTTATTAATATTATGTTTGCAAATTTTGTTACTAAAAAGCTTCCTGATATCATTAGACATTCTTCTCACATGGAAACAAAGAAAGGATGGCTTCCCTATTGTTTTATGATGTTCTTAACCTGGTAATTAAAAGAACAGAGCAAACCATGAACACATAGTTAAAACTAAATACAATACAGCAAAATAGCCTCCAATAAAATTTTAAAAAGCTTTCTTTTATGTCTTGTTTTCCAATAATTGCAGTTTGATCCCTTTCTAGTACAAATGCTAAATGCTCAGCAAATGTTTTTCTCCTGGTATAGATAATTAAAAGAAAAACAAATTGTCTGTAATGATTCTTAGAGGTAGTCTCCCTTCTTCCATGCCCTACCCCATCAGAATAACTATGTCTTTATTACAACTTTCTTTCTTGATGACAAATTTCTTGCCCTTTTGTTTATTTCATGCCATCTCCATTTATTGCTGTTGATGAAAACTTTTGTCCTATGAGCCATGCCCCTCTCTTCCTTTCTCCATTGCTACCCCTTTGCATCCTGTGACATATTAGGTAAATATATAAGAACTGCCAGGCCTTTCATGCAAAGAGGTTGATGAGTTGGCTACAGTAAAGCAATCAGAGAAGCAGATAATTCATTCTGATTCTTTTTATTTCCTCAAAGCCAACAGACTAGGTAAAGAGTTAACTGATTAAACAAGTAGTCAGCCATGATGCACAAATTCTGAGAGGGTTAGGGAGACCCCAAAATGCTTTGAAGAGCCCATCTATCAAATTCATTGCAATCACAAGAATTGGAAAAAGTCCCTGATAATTAATACTTCTACACTCGTCCATCCTTGATTGCTCATATATTTCCTTCCATGCACCTACTGTAAAAACAACCTAAGCTATATTTGCATGCCAAATCTCCCAAAGTGTTCTCCCTCACATAATTTTCCATGGAAATGGGTTGTTGCTTTGTACTTTGTCATTTGTGAGGGTTGTTTCATTTGGTGGCAATTTCAGCTGTACTGAGCTCTTCCAGATGTTATAAAATTTAACTCTGAAAACCTGTTTTCTCTCTCAAGGGGTGAGATTTGTTTCCAATTATGAGGCAAAACTGGTTATCTTCATATGATTTCCTAAGGAAGGTTTTGATTCCACTGAACTTGAAAGTGATCAAGTTCAATGAAAAGAAGAGGTAGATCATGTCAAAGCTCACCTGAAAGCAGAATCCTACTTCTTTGTGTACATTCCAAATTTTTGGAAGAACTGTCATAGAAATGATTTTAAAGACCTTGGGTTGCAAATTGGAGGAAATATTTAGAGAAAAGCAAAGTATCATTCTAAACTCCCTTGGACTGCTTTTTCAGAAATGACTCTGTCTTTGGACTGCTTTACTTATAGGCTAAGATGAAGATTGTTATCTGTCATTCTGACTCAGTGCCAAACAGGTTCACTGTCAGAACCTCTTTGGTTCTTCTTGTTCCTTGTTAGTTACATGTTAATATACCTTTTTAAAAATTTGTCAAAGTCTCTTGCTACTCACATATTTTTGAAATGTGTGCATTTTTATATAGTTTAGTTCCTTTTTCAATTGATATGTGAAGGACAATTATTTTGTTGTTGGGCTTTCTCACTACAGAATCATTTTATTATAAGCTCAAGTCAATTTAAATATTGAACTTGTAACAATTATGCAAGATAATTAAAGGAACGACTGAAGTCCTTGGTGTTATTGAATAAGAACTGAATTTGTAGCAAGATGGAATTGTCAGGCAGCAGGTCAGAAAGTAGTCTCTCTAAAGCTGTTCCAAGTTTTCATCAAATAGTTGATTATGTTCTTTAACTAGTCCTATAGTCTCATCTTGTCACAATGAAATTCTTCACTTAAGACCTAGAAGATCATGTACAATTTCACTGTTATCCAATGGATGTTAGCTGACTTGTAGCTGACTTGCCAAGGCCACACCCTTTGACTTTGAGTCTTTCTACTTCATGATGGTTCAATGCCTATTTCTGCAAAACTGGTTACAGAAACAACTCTGAAACCTCAATCTGCAATTGGGAAACTTATCATAAGAAAGAGAACATACTGATTGAAACTACTCTGTCAAGCTTTTTCTAAAAGACATGGAGGGATAAAACAGATGAACTATCCAAAAGTCTACCTAAAAGTCCCTCTGAAACCTAAGCAGGCCTGCTGCTTTTCTGGCCCTTAAATAGACTGAAAGAATGGGGCACCACAGATTTCAAAGCGTGTTCTGAGGAACACTGGTGCATAACATAAATGACCTCCCAATTAATAAGTTCCAGAGAAGCTGTATATTGTATCTTTCTATTGTAGAGGTACACAGTACAGGAAAAACTCCGAGATGTTCTTTGGCAAATATACCTTCTTCACAATGCTTTACTCTAGAATTTTAAAAAATTTCTGACTGTAACCCATGTGTTTCTGCAATATCCTTTGCAATGAATATTCCATTTTAGACACCATTTTAAGAGTGAAAATGAACTGAGTAGAGAGTTCTAGCACCCCCTTCCTATGACTCTGGATATAGCTCCAGATCTCTGCAGCCTTGTTTCCTCCCATTACAGAATACAGGGATTTATCAGATGGTTACCAAGGTTTTTTAGGCCTAACATTTATTTTGAATTCTGTATTAACGATGATAACACTGAGGATAAGGTTGAGATCAAATTCTATGATACCATAAATAGGATTTTTATGTTATTACATTTAATTTTATATCGGCATGATGCTTCATGTGATCACAACAATCTGTTGTGCCCATTTTTAGGATTGACATAATGGAGACAGTTTAGCATTTCCATATAACATGCCAAGGCTCTGAGTTAGAAACAATTCTACCCTCAGTTCTACCACTTAGCTGTGAGACCTTATGCCACTTATTTAAGGTCCCCAGATTTCAATTGCTTCGCCTTTAATTTAAGAGGATTGAACTGAATGACCTCTCAGGTCTCCTTCTGAACTATTTTATGATAGGAGGCCCAGTGGACTTCTTAAATAAATACAAGGACGTGTGAGTGTTGTCTCTGCTTCTGTAACTTGTTATTGATCCCATTGATTATTTAATGTCAAGGCCTTGATTAGAGATGCAGTTTCTAATTAAAATGTTGTTCCAAAAGAGGATACTGGAGCACCTTTCCTGGCATCATTAACATTCATTCATTCATCAATTCAGCCATCATGTGTTAAAAACCTTATATATGTCAGGTGTTGTGCTGAACTTTGGCTCCACAAACAGGAGTAAAACAAACCACTACCACCAAGAAGCTAAGGGTTCAAGGGTAAAGAGAGACAAATAACAAAAACCATTGCAAAAACAATATGATGTGGATTTTATCTGAGATCGGGGTTTTTCAACCTCAACACTATTGAGAGAGGTGGAGTCAAAAGTCTCTTGGTGGGGACCACCCAGTTTAATGTGGGATGTATATAGCAGCATCCTCAGGTTTTAGCCACTAGATGCCAGTAGCATCCCTACCAGATGTGAGAACAAATATGTCTCCAGATGTTTCCTTTTTATCTCCTAGGGAGGGGTGGCAAAATCACCCTTGTTTGACAACCACAAGTTTCAGTACATCCTCTTACTCTTAGGGAATTTTGTGTCTATGTTATATGTCCTAAATTAGAATGACTATAAAATTTTAAGGATGGCAAATCATGCCCTACATTTTGGGGAATAGGTTCAATTTTTAAAAGTACCTCCACTAGTTTCAGGTAGTACATTATTCAGTAAGGGGGGTTTTTGGTTTGTTTTACAGTATAGGAAATTGAATCTAGGGCCTTACACATGCTAGGCATGTTCTCTGCCACTGAGCTATATCCCCAGTCCTTTTTAAAATTTTTATTTTGATACAGGATTTCTCTAAGATGCATGCCCCAACTAGCCCCAGAATTGTGATCCTCCTCAGTCTCCCAAATAGTTGGTATCACTACACCTGGCTTATTCAGTTACAGTCTTTAAAATAATTAGTGTGAAATAATTTGACTTCAAAAGTTTATAATCTTGTTTGGGCAAAGGGTGGAACATAGCATACAAACAATACCAGTCATGTGGAGAAAGGTCCACTGTTGGATGATAGGCTAATACTGTTTCAGGGATTTATTTTGTGTAGCCTCCTGTTATCATTTCTCTATTTTGCAGATCTTTCTTCTAGGATCCATCTGTCCAGACCATACCTCCAGACCATACCTCTGGGTTATTGTATCAGTAGTGCATTTACAATTTCCAACACAGTCCCAATTTTAATGGTTTTCTGGAAGGTTTTTGCCTAGCTATCTAGCTGCTTGTGATTCTAAAGAAGGGGTCAAGTTACAATTTTTTGGTATCTATTTGCCAACTTCTATGAATGTGAAATCATCTTCTCATCTTGTAACTGGGCATGATTTCTTTGAAAAATAAGCATTTAATAAAGTAGAGGAGAGAGAATGAGTAAATTCTTCATGAGTGTGTGAGAACATTTTTTCTAGTTCGCTACTTAATACCTTTAATTCAACCTTGAGCAAGCTTAGCCTACCTAAAAGTTGCAATACTAATAGAAGCATGCTTCCTGCAAGTCACTTTTATAGTTTCCATCTCAAGAATGAGAAAGCATCCCTACTCTCTCTAGAGTTGACAGGCTTCTGGAAGGAGAAGGTTCAAATGGTTTTCAAGTCTAAACACAAAAAAATTATAGGTCCTGTTGCTTTCTGCATTGGTTATAATGACCTTGAGCAATAGTTGCTAACTCTGTGACCCATGTTTTGCAGCCCACGGGCATGTCCTGCATTGCTTTCACTCAAGCTGATGACTGCAGATGTCACGCAGGACACTGGAATCCTGTAACCTCAAATTATTGGGATGAAATCCCCAAAGTTCAGATGGAACATGTTCTTCTTAGATGGAGGACTCCAGAGAGCAGAGCAAGGGTCCACCTGTAAGGTAAGGTGATCTTAGAGACAAAGCCCCCTACTCATCTGTAGAACTCACCTGGGCTCATTTGCTAGCTATGTGTCAGCATTTTTCTGAATCATCTTGGATAAACTGCATTACCTCTCTGTTTCTCTGTCATCTCAACTGTGGAGTGGAGATAGTGTACACTTTCTATTTCCCTCTGGCATCCTGATAATTAGATAATGTCCAAGAAACACTCTGAGCTCTTCACAAAAGGCTGCTCTGTAAATACAAGATATCACAATTGCTTTGATAAATCACATTAGGAAATAAATCAAGCACAGACATCCACGACTTGCAGTGTCACAGAACCCTTCTCAGCTGTATTAACAGGTTGGACCCTCAAAGAAATGATTACTGCAGCAACTTTCAGGCCCAGTGGGACTCTGGGAAGCTTTAATGAACAGATCAGACATTTGCTTTAGTTCAAGCAAAAGAGTCGAAATGACAAAAACTAAATGACTTATTTTCCCTCCTTTCTATGAAGTCATATATACTCCAATTAAAGGTAAGAAGATAATCAAATTTAGATTTCTTTGAAAACAAAGAATAACTGGAAAGAAGCTTCTTGTGCTATGCCCTTTCAACTTTCCCTATTCTAAACTCAGTACACACTATGCCAAACTGTATTTCTGAAAACTTAGTAATATATTTTATATGCATTTGCTTTTTACTTTGACATTTTGTTATAAAATATTCCATAAAACTAGGTTTATACCTTTGAAAACTCACTATAAAAGTACTCCCTGGAAGAATTTAACAAGCACATTAAACAAGAAATTAAACAAGCAAATTAAAAAGAATGGTGAAGGTATACTTTTATAGGCTCAAAATGAAGAATCTGTTATCAGTCAAAATTGCTTTTCCTACCCACTCACTACACGGTTGGTTCCTAATGTCAGCATGGAATCTACTAAAAGTGAATTCTTCCAATACCAATTTTCCCCCAAGAATTTGCATTCTCTCTTGTAAATTTTCATCCCCTTTCCTGTCCTCTCATCTTTAGATTTTATGAATACTTTCTGTCATGAAAACAAGGATCTACATATCATGCTAGAATGGATCCCCAAGTAATCACCAGCATTGTTTCTCAAGTGAAATACCATTGAGTGATCCACACTTGAGCATCCCTCCTTTTTGAGAACCAATATTTATATGCTAAGAATGCTTTACTCCATTCCAAGTCTTGCTACATCTGCTGCTGACAAATTACACCGCTCCTCATCTAACCTTTTGAACAAAGTCTGCTGTGAGATACATATGTATGGGTGTTGATCAATAAATAAGATGCATATGTGTACATATATATATTATATATTTTTATGAAGTTAGAAATTATCATTCAGCATGTATTCAATGTGTTAATTGAAACACATATTCAGTAGATTCAATTGCATAAGGTGATAAAGGAAAATACCACAAAGATCTAAAGAGCAATAGAGTGATTTTTAAAACAACTTATATGAACCATTATTAGAAACAATAACTCCCATTGTCCATATGCCTATGTTGCTGCATTTTAGCTCCCTGAGGGCAAATCCAATACCTGGTTTAATTAAAAACCTATCTTTGTATTTTTAATGCTGCTTGTAAAAGAGCTCAGAGAGCTGGAAAAGAGATTTACTAGGTACCAGTTATGTTTATGGTCACAAAATTCATCAATTACTTGCATGGAACACACACTGCCAAAAGACTTTGTTTACTTTAGAAAGTCTTAAATGCAACATCTTTAAAAATGATTTACAAAGATGGTACATAGTTTCACTAAGCAGCTGGCATATTTTAAATGAGAAGCTTCTTCTCCAGATTCTCCCCTAAGGAGGGATGATTGTGACTTCATGTCTTCAGAAAAGAATCAAAGCAAATGCCATATTTTTCAGTGCTTTGCACCCCCCAAAACACTTCTTGCTAGATTTTGGAAAGACAAACAAACCAAACTTCTACCTCAAACACAGAATGAATTCTTGCTATAAGATTTCACCTGACAGAACTCAGAGGTAGCCAAGGGTGGACTCATTCATTTCTGTGGTCAAAACTTTTCACCATGATTCCCACTGAGAACACATTGTTTCAGGGATAGAAGTACAACAATGAAGTCCAGAGTCCTTGGGGCCTAGAAGAGATATCCTCGTGTATAAAAGCAACTTCTGGACTATATTGTAAGTCAGCAGCAAGTCCAAATCTCTCCCTTTCTCCTACCAATCTTTTGGCCAAGAAAATCTATGACTATATCATTCCCCCAAAGTGACACATAACTTGTTCTGCCCTCACGCAATCACCACCCTTCAGTGTACACATTCCTACACACAGCACACACACTTCATGGTTTACCTTTTAATTACTGGATTCTGTCAAGGGTCTTTCCTAATGTATCCAGCAGGAATGCAAGATGATGCATGCTCTTCACCCCCAAGTGGCATTTGACTCCACTCCATGCAATCACTCAATGCAGTATGGATGAATGGGCCAAGTTCAGGTTCACTGCCCTACAGTGTCTTTATTCCTCATAGCACATGACTGGAGAGCGACTGAGCACTGCAGCTGTTGATGCTCTGCTCCCTTTAAAACTAATTGAAAAGCATGTTGCAAAAAGCCCTCTATAGACTCTCTCTCCTTACCCTTGCTGTGACAAAATTAAAGCTATAGCATTGAAAAAGAAGAACAAAAGAAAAATATAATAAAAATTGCCTCTCCAGAGGAACTTTCTCTTCCAGCAAAACATTATCCACGGCAGATTTGGGGACAACATATGAAGCCACATTTGAAGCCTTGAACTTTAGTGCCCAAAAGAGCCTGGGCAAAAGTGCATGGGCACCTGTGCCCTTCAGGCATCAGCAGCCCTGTTGGTGCCTCTTTGCAACGTACCTTAGGTGTGCACTGAGGCCAGCAAATAGACATCCAATATACAGCAGAGAACACGGCCGGCTGCTTAACCTTGCTCCTGCCTTCAAAGATGCCAAACTGCTCTGTTTGCTCAGGACTCTCCTTTTACCAACATTCAATTTGAATGAGCCAGTGCAAATGCACCGCTCATCTGCTCCTGAGAACAGGATGCATTTATGTGAAACACGAGGAGAATGCCTAATGCTGAGGCATCCTCTGCATTCCCAGGAGCTTTTATTACAGGGCTAGCTTACATTTCACTGCCAGCACCCACTGCACTTCTGCAAGCATCACCACTTCAAGCCAACCTCCCATCTGCACACTTACACACACCTGCAATGTTGTGATTATCTGTGTAAGAGAAGCACCTTCTGTGAGTTCCCATCTGCAACCAGGGGTCCTCCTGGTGACCTGATATTGGCTGAACTGACTGTCATGTTTTCCTTTCTCTTTCAATCAGCAACTTTCCAGACTGGGAATAATGATCACCAGATGAACTGTAGTATGTCAGCTTTATATTAAGAAGTAATTGCTCTTTGGTCCTTTATTAGAAATGAATCCAGGAAAACAGGGCACATTGGCTTTAATTCACCTTTGATATATGACATTAAATAGAACCTTAATAAAAACTCACTGTCCAAAATGTGTGTGATGTTATGTAACATAATAGCATGTGGCTACCACACCACCATCAACATCCCATCTGATTAAAATGACCAGTTACCAGCAGTGAAGGAAAGCAGTTCTCTTGATATATTTAATTTTACATGCAGTTCACAGTTGACAGACTTGCAAAGACAACATTGTTATGGTAGTTTTTATTTCCTCCTTAAAATTGCCCCAACTGCCTAGCAGGTTTGGGAACTAAATTTGCATGGCTGTGTTGCTGTATGTGCTGTTGTGTTCAGACATTCAGGCAGAGTCTTGGGGTGGTTGGGTAGGCCTTTTCCAAATCTTGTCTCATAACCTCGAATTTAGGGGATATGCATTTGAATATAACAGGAAGATTTTTCTGAGAGTTTTGTTCTGGGTAGTGGGACAACAGGTCATGAGAGGCTCTAGGAGGGTAACAAACACCCCACTGGCAAGAAGTCCCTGGGAACTCTGGCAGAAGTATTTCCTTGGGAAATGCAGACTTGGTCATTGCTTCAGTCTGAGCAATTTCTACCCTGCTCTGCAGGTCAAGAAACTATTTGCGCATCATACTCAGGATTTATGGAATTCTCCAGAAAGTCATGCTCATTATACTCAACAGAGAACTATGCAGAAACCAAACTATATTTTTTAAAAGTATTTTTAGATGTTGATAGACCTTTATTTCTATTCTTTTATTTATATGTTGTGCTGAGAATCAAACCCAGTGCCTCACACAATTTAGGCAAGTGCTCTACCACTGAGCCACAACCCCAGTCCCAATTTATAAATTCTAACTTACCCAAGAAACAAGGCATACCAAACGAAATTTCTTTCAAATGATCAGTTTTCACACCTACCTCCAGGCTTAACACAACTGTCCACTTTTTTCCTGGATTCAGGTACTCAGAGGATGACTTCTTATTATTTCAGAAATACTGACAGAAAGATATTAAACAGAAAATAAATGTAGCACTAAAACAAGCACAAAATTGATTGGCAATAATACCTTCTATAAGCTTCTCTTTGAAACTATCATCAATTTTCCCCTCATGGATTAAGAAACTATACAGTTCAGAGTGTGTGTGTGTGTGTGTGTGTGTGTGTGTGCACATGTGCATGTGTATGTTGATGGTATGGGAATAAGTATTAAGTTATATAAATCTCATCCTAGGAGTCAATGAAAAATAAAAAAAAAACTAATTCAGAGATTTCACAAATAGTTGGTAAATCAACAGGCTAAAATATAAATTATAGTAGAGTCTTAGACTCAACACCAGATCTAACTATACACTTTCAGTTTCTAATCATAGCATAGACATTTGAGCCCATCAGCACAGGCCTGGAAAGCATGAGTGGTGACGGGGAAGGAGAAACAGATGCATATGTTAGCACCAATGATTAGGGTAGAAAAAATTCAGGCAAATGTTCCATCCAGCTCTCTCAGAAGGGAAGCAGGTTTTTATGATTATGATTGCTTGCAGATAGCATGGACAATTGTGTGATGTGTTCCAGCATTTGAGGGAATATGGAAGCAGCTGGAAGGAAACAGCGACTATAAATATCAGTTCAAAATCTCCAAATAGAAGATATTCAGGGAGGATCAATTCATTTATTCAAATAAGCATTTCTAGAGTGCCTCCCATGGGCCATGTTCCATGCTGCCCATCAGGGGATATAGGGATGAATAATAGATCACTCTTTCAGAGCAGATGGGGCTCATGGTTTTAGAACTCAGGATGATGTTCCTCACTTCTCAAATAAATATTTCTGCCAAAGTCCTGGCAATGACAATGTAGTACTCCACTAGAGGGACTCCTGATTCCACCCATCAGAAATAACCTGTGGTTCTAAACAGCTGATTCCCATCTTCCCAAATACCCTGAGAACAAAAGCTGAGGATGGTTGGGCCCTGAAGTACCAGCAGGAATTACAAGTTCTCAGTTCTCTTTCTTTCTCAGAATTGTCAGCTGTTGTAGTCACCACTGTGGCCCTCAAGACCCACATCTTCTGGTTTGTGCCTGTGAATTTCTTAAATGACAAGAGACTTCTCTGGAGTAATTAATGTTATTAATCAGTTGTCCTTAAAACAGGGAGATAATCCTGGATTACCTGGTTGGGCCCAATGTCATCACATGAGCCCCTAGAGACAAAGGAAGGCAGAAGAGGAAGTCAGAGGGATTCAAAGCATGAGAAAAAATCAGTGTACTATTTTTGGCTTGAAGATGAAGTGAGCACATATCAAGAGAATTGAGACCTCAATCCTACAGCTGCAAAGAACTTAATCAGCCAATAAGTGATGAGCTTCAGAGAGTAGGTAGGCTTATCAGAATCCAAGAACTACAGTCCCAGCTGAAACCTTGATTTCAGGCTGGTAAAACCCCTATCAGAGAATCTAGCTATGTTACAATGTACTTGAGACTTAGAAAAACTGTGAAATCATAAATGGAGTCACTTAAGTTATTAATTAGTGTACTTTGTTGCACAGCAATAGATAACTAACAAGCCAGCTATTCTAAGGACCAGACTGGGTGGTCTTCTAACAAACCTACCCAGCTTTGCAGATTGTTTGCATTCATTTGGCTCATCCATGGGGAGGGAAACTTCTACCAGTGCTACAGATGTCACTGGGAATGAGCAAGCCAAGCTAGAAAGACACTAGGTCAGGATAGGAATACCAGAGGCTGGAAAAATAATTCTAAGACTGATGAAATAGAGGGAGAAGCATATAATGAGTAACTTACAGACACTGTGCTAGGTTCCTCAGAGGTAAATAAGGCAGGATCCTTGTCTTCAAGAGTCTCAGTAGAATTGGTGAGATAAGCAACAAGTTAGAAGGCAAAGCAAAACTAAGTAAAATGGCAGGAGCAGAATGTAAAGCCACTCTTTCCATTTAGGGGCACAGGGGAGACCCTGGAGCCACAAGTGATGTGAACATCCAAGCTGTGAGTTCTGTGTGCACCATTCCCAAGAGAAAACTATCAAAATATCTATATTTTATATATAAAGATTGTATCTGGTCCTGCACTTTCCTGACCCTACCTTGTTCACCTGATCCTATTTCAGTCCTACTGGGTATATACCTGGCATGTATGCTACCTGTTCCTCCTTTGAAAAGCTGCCATCTTTGTGAGCTTCATTTTCTGCCTTCATAAAAAGAATGCTGGTCTCCAAAATGGTGCTTACAGAAATCACTTGAGTTTTCCAGTGTCTAACTTCCTATTTAATTGGATCATTTTACAATAAGGATTCTTTTCCACTCAAGTTCTAAAAATAGCAGGAGACCACGTAGTTTGGGCTTTGGATTATTGACAGAATGATTTGTCCCATTGGCTTTTTTGCTTTGTTTAGTTGGAAGATAATATTATTCTTTTGTCAAATTGATGCTGGTTCCCTCTAGCTGTGAGTGGGCTTAACACAAAACGTATTCCCAGGGCCAATTGCAACCAGCAGGTAGAAATTGTTGCACATCTGGATGTAACCAGAAGAAAAGTATATGCCACTCGCTTTGATAAAATTGCACCATTTATTATCTGGGACTTAGGTTTTCAAAAGCAAACACTCTGTGGAGTTCAAGCAATCAGCATCTGATTATTGCTTAATGACTGAACTCTCTTGAATGCTCCATAATAATTAAAATGCAAAAAAAAGGAACACAATGTCATATGAGAATTTGGATTTTTAAACACTCAGGTTAAAGCATGTGAAATGTAATATTCTTTCTGCGAAATGAATTATTTCCTTTTCACTAAGCAGTCACTTAGAACTCCACTAATTCAACAGAGCACGCAGAGCAAAGTGGGTGAGTCAACCTGCCCTATGAAAACATTAAGTCATGCATATTGCGATTATGCACTTGACTTTACAAATCCAGGGTTAAATTTTGCATGGCTTTTATACTTCATACTTGATGAAGACTAAAATATAAGTAAACTGTCCTATAACTAGGAACTGGGTAGAGGGAACTCGGTTGGACTGTTCCTTAAAGTTTTAAAGGATTTCTTTGCTAAATATGGCACCAGGAGAACAGGGACTACTCCACTGACTCCCTGTTTCTTCTGGGCAACCAGTCTCAGAAAGATGGTGTTAAGTCCTGCCATACTGCAGAACTGATGTCTTTATTTAATCACATACAGTGATTTTTAATTGCCCTCTGAGGAAGGTCTTCAAACCCAGTTGATAGGGAGGCCAGCTCTGTGGGCACACAACTAAAAGGCAAAAAGGAATATAATCTTCCCAGGAGTATTTCAGAAATGGAATTAACCAATTCCAGGCCCAAGTTGTAGAACCTAGAGCAAAATGTGATGGCCTAGCATAGACATAATCTGCTCTGAGAACCCAGCATGACTGACCTTTGTAGCTTTATCAAGAATCAGACTCTGCTACTACATTGGGAAATGCAGGGATGTCAGTGATAAGGACGGTGAATGATGGAACAGAATTCAAGGAAGAATATTCCAGCAGGGGCTATGAGGAACTGGTATCACTAGACTTCAACCAAGGCTTTGGTGGGCCTGTAAGCTTAGGTGTAGCACTCTTCCCAGGTGCTGCATTAGAATCACAGGGGGAGCACTAAAAATACTCATGCCTGGTCTCACCCCTAATAATCTGATGAAAAGGGTCTAGGGTGTAACCTGGGCATCAGGATTTTTTAAAGATCCCCATAACATACATATAGGTAGATAACCACCAGGGTAATGCTGACAGGTTTCCAGGAACTTCTAGAAGTTAGCAAATGTCAAGTATCAGAAGGTAGCATGTGGTCTTAGTTAATCTGACCATAGAAACAGGATGTCTGAATTAAATCAAGAAACAATGATGCCCAGCCTTGCTCTAAATAAGCAACAGGAGGTGGTGAGTGGGTGAGTCTTCTTCGAAGTACAGGACTCAACTTCTGGAAGTATCACAGCATTTATCAGAGGACAGCATAGCATAGCACAATTATTCATTTTGGGGTTGCTCTATGAAACACAGAATGCCTAGTTAAATACAAATTCCAGATAAACAATTTTCAAATACAGGTATATCTTGAATTTGCAGAGGGTAAAATTTTTTAATATAACTCCTAAATACTGCATGGATCATATACATACTAAAAAGTACTTATTGTTTATCTGAAATTCATTTAATGGTGTATTCTGTATATTTATTTGTTACAAATGACCACTGTATTCATAATCATTCATGATTATCATCATAGCCATATGTATTGATCTCATGTGCCAGCCACTGTATTAAATATTTAGCATATTTTAACAGATTTGATTTTTCCAGAAACTACCATTGTACAGATTTGGAGGTTACATGGCATATAACAAGGACTGCTTAAATGGTTGCAATTATCTTTACATAGAACTTCAGTGCAGGAAGATCTTTGAAATACCCTCCTTATTAGAGAGTTCCACAACTAAGGGTTTGACCAACTGGAGATAAAATATTTAAGGGAAAATATTCTTGTTTGAGCATCATTTGCCTGGTATCTAGTTTGTGTACTGTATAGGCAGGCCTACTATGGTTATATGCATACTGAACATGTACAGATTTTTATTGTAACTATTACCTAAACGAGAGAGTATGGCAACCATTTACACAGTATTTACATTGTACGGGGTACTATAAGTAAACCAGAAATGAATCAAGGTATGCTCCAGGATGTGCATAGGCTATATACAAATATCATACCACTTCATATAAAGTGGTATGAAATCCACAGATTTTGGTATTCTCTAGGGGTTCTGGAATGAAAGCCCCATGGATAGTGAAGGAAAACTGCACTCATATTAAAATAAGACCAAAATAAACTCTTAATATAGGAATTTCAGGTTTAGTTATTTAAGCTCCAGTAAATTCATTTAGAAGATGACAGTTAATTAGGGACATTCATTCTATGCTACTATGCTTTTTTCTTCTTTTCTTCTTGTAAGTCTACCTGTCTCTCAAAAATTTTGTGCAACCATAATTTTCACGTGTAGTAGTGACCAGATGATCTGTTCTGGCTGTCTCATGGTGGAGGCAGGAGATATTCATCAGGCTATGTAATAAGGGCATTCAATTCCTTATTGTCATGTTTTGGAAAACATGTTATTCAGATAATGTATACTAAGAAATATAGATGTTATCAAGTACTAAAATGAGTATACAAAATTCAAATACAGAAGGGAATGAGATTGCTTTACAAGAAAACCAAGGTTTGAAGATAACTTGTGTATAGCGGCTTAGTGTAAAACAAAACCTCAAGATTCTCAGAAGTTGAGGCAAAAAGGGAAACTCATCTAATAACAGGAATCACACTTTATTAGGCAAGAGAAATTTGCCCTTGACAATGAGATTAATATATCACTTTGCTCATTAATAAATAAGTCTCTCTGGACAACAAATAGACCAGGTCTATTTTTATGTCTCACTAAAGATACAAAACCACTTTGGGTTCCAAATATCCTTAAGGATAAATTCCCTGAACAAAAAGCAAATGAGAAGCAAATATTAAAAATGTGTTCAGGAAGAAGTTTTGGGTTCTAGTGATTTTAGAAAAGGCCAGGTGTCCAGCTAGGTGAAACTTTAAGAATTAAAGTGATAGCTCACTTTGCTAAAATCTTTCCTGATTCTCACCTAATTTTTTGAACACTTGTACCATTTTGTAAGCATCTTCTAAACTCTCTGCCTTTCCCCATGAGCAGATTTCCCCCGCACAGTTGATGATGTTGCTGACATTGTCCTGGGGCCACATGCAGCTCCAGGAAGCACTGCCTTTGCAGCAGTTTACTCTAGTGCCCCAAGCAAGGTTTGCTCACTCCATCTGGTCAAGGCCAAGGACAGAGGGGCACTGCATTTTCCTAAGATTGCTGTGAGCCCCCTGGATAACACAGCTAGAATAACTCCCACCTGATTTGATGTTTGCTTTTTGTTACCTTTCTTCATATGCATTCCCAGTTTGAAAATTTTAAATGGAGCAAACAATTTGAAAAAAATCCCCTGTGAACATTCTCTTAGTGAATTATGTTGGTTATTGAACAGCATTGATTTTTTAATAGGAAAATTACAAGGGGTGAAATAGCATTTGTTCAATACTAGAAAACTCTTTCACATGCAAAAGTTCAGGCCAATCAAAAATACAACCATTAAGTCTTGGAGAGGAGAGGATACACACACACACACATTCCTGGATAATAGAGAAGGAAACCCATTGCTCTGGATTGATGATTTAGATATCTACCTATGACTAAGTTCAAACTCTTTAGCTTAGCAACTAGTACTGTTTGAACTTGCCCCCAGTCTCCCTTACTGATCTTCAGTCATACTCCATATCAAACTGTTCTTTAAAATTATCTTGTATTATATATTTCAGAGACATTCCTTATAACAGCATTGTTATGAGTTGAGTGTGGTTTGTGTGTCCATCAAAGGTCTATTGTGATTGGAGGCTTGTTCCCCAGGGTGGTGGGATTGGGAATTGGGACATTTGAGGGGCGGAAGATAGTTGGAGTTCCTTAAGTCAAAGGGGGAATGTCCTTAGAAGGAATTAAGGGACTCCTTAGTACTTCTCATGTAAGGCAATACAACCCCTTGAGTTAGTTCTAGAATGAGAGGACTGTTAGAAAAGCAGCAAGCCTTTCCCTCCATCTATGCTTCCTGGCTCAAGATGTGATTGCTGACACAAACTTCCAACATTGCCATTTGCTATCTAACATGAGGTCCTAACTAGAACTATGCTTATATAGGCACTATGCCCTTGAACCTTCAAAACTGTAAGTGAAATAAACTCTCTCTTACAAAGTTAGCTGCCTCACGGTCTAAGACATACCTCAATGGTAAAGCACTTGCCTTCAATGTGTGAAGCCCTGGGTTCAATTAATTGCCAGTTCAAAAAAAAAAAAAAAAAGAAAAAGAAAATACAAAAACAAAATAAATGGGGTGGGAGGGAGTCCAGGATGGAAAGATAGTAGAATGAAACAGACAGTATTACCCTATGTATATTTATGGTTACATGAATGGCGTGAATCTACATAAAAAAAAATAAACAAAATAATGTTAGCTGCCTCAGGTATTTCATTATAGTGATGAAAAGCTGACTTATAGAAGCAGTTTCCACTAAGCATAAGACACACCATTTCACTCCAATTACTGAATTCCTATTAATTTTATAAAATCCAGACTTTAACATCACTTCCTCCATGAAGTCACCCCAGAATGCCTCAGGCATGGTTATTAGTCACCATGACATTTCACATAAACTTATATCACTTCTCACATTATATGAATATAGTTCCCATTCTAGATTATACAACTACCATTCTGACTTTTCATCTTTGTGCCTCCAGTGTTGAGACAGTGTTCAGCCTGAATCCAAACTAAATAAGAGCCAAATTGAATTTTAAATCAATTCTGATTGAGGAAGACTGAGTTAAATGATATAATCCATCCTAAAAAAACAAGGTTTCTTAAACCTCATTTGGAGACAAACCTGTATAATTCCAATTACTTGCATGATATCATAAACTATTAAAGAATTCTAAAAAGGAAAATTTATTTTAATTTAGCAATGCCCTTACATAGACCACACTGCCCCTTGAAAAAGGAAGGAGTCTCTGAATTAGAGAAGCAGGGAAGGCAAACTTGATGCAATGGTAACAGTTCTATTTTCTGGGGGTTACTTTCTAAAGAAAGATCTAGAAAGAGAGAAAGAAAGATGTGTGTTGGGGGTGGAGAAGGAGGTGAGGAAGAAAGCATTTAAATTAAGTTCACATTTGTCATATGCTTTTTATAGTTTGGTGTTACCTTATAGCTTTCATTACACATCATGCTGTTTGTAGATAATAGGCCATGTTTAAATGTTTTGACTCTATTGACTTGCAGAAAATAACACAGAGTAGAAAACCTAAAACGTGTTACTTTATCAGGTAGTAATCTGCAAGCCATTCTTTTTACCTTTTTTATTCCCTTCTCAATTTAACAGTAGGTTTCACTTTACTGCATGGAATACATTGTGAATTTTTTCTCCTAGATGGGTTTTCTAATTTCAGTGTGCCATGTATGCAGTCTTTCTTTCCTGGTAATGTCAATTACCTAAAATAGTAAATGCCAAAACTTTGGGTTGTGTTATGGTTTAGATCTAAGGTATCCTTAAAAGCTCACATGTGAGACAATGCAAGAAGTTTCAGAGGAGAAATGATTGATTTGTGAGAGTCTTAACCCAGGTGGAGACTCTCTCTTTACTTCCTGTTCACCATGTAAGCTCCTTCCCTCCAGCACACTCTCCCATCATGATGTTCAAATTCATCTTGAGCCCTGAGGAAAGAAGCCAGCCTTCTATGGACTAAGTCCTCTGAAACCGTTATCCTTCAAATAAACTTTTCCTCCTCTACAGTTGGGCTGGTCAGATCATTTAATCACAGCAACAAAAAAGCTGACTGAAACAGGTTGTGACAGCTCTTTGTTTATACAATTCATCTTGGTTATAGATTGTCTCTGAGTATTGGGGGAAGGAAACTGAGGCACAAAGATGTAGCCACTTGCTCAAGCCTGGGCAGTCTGCCCTGAGGGGTTAGTTGTTACTCTCTCCTATCTCCCAGGAAAGGTCATGCTCTTCAGGAATGGACTGATAATTTATGGCAATTGCATGAGATGTCATCTCTATGGATACAAAGGTCACCTAGGAGGTCTTGTGTGTGTGTGTGTGAATAAACAGGCTGTGTCAAGTATATGAACCTCTTAGGAGGAATTTTTGTTTCATTTATTTCTAATGAAGATGGAGGCACATCCAGCCTGTTTATTCACCTGCATTTTCTTCTGAATTAACATGATAAATCCTTTCCCCCAAGCTTCAATAATTACCAATATCATGTGACTTAAGGTTCATTCTTGACACTACCTTATTCTTCACTTTCCATATCAAACCCCTGACAAGGTCCATAAATTTTACCAGTGGAAAGTACCTTGAAGCATTTCCTCCATCTCATCACTAATGTCCCAAAAACTGCTGCTTCAGGCATCATCAACTTTCTTCCCACCAAGTAACTGCTCTCCTTATGTAGACCCCCATCTGTGTCTACCTTGCCAACCAGTAGGCCTTTGTCAAAATGGAAATCTAGTCTTCTGGTAGCCACTGAGGGTGATTCATTGCACAACTGCAGGGGGTGCTATGTCCAATGTATCCATGACTCCAGGGTTCCCATAGGTAACTTTCATTAGGATACAATGTGAAGGGTGCCCATTTTAGGTTTAGACAATGCTGTAGCTCTGAATGTACAGGCAAAAATGGGACAGGGAAGTGTGGACAGCACAACCCAAACAGAGCTGGCTCAACTGGATAGAAATTTTGTCTGTATTTAAAGAAAAAGAGGTGGGGGTCAGGTGTGAGGATTTAAGACCTTGTAGAAAACTGTGCTTTGGTGTTGAAGAACTTATAAGCAATCTATTCTTACTCTACTAATTCTGGATAAGTAAGTGAATAAAAAAGCAAGATTGTGTATTTCCATGTTGTTTTATCAGCTTTCATGCAAAGAAAAGTCACAGACTAGGAAAAGCAAAGACTCAACCTCCTAATGTGACCAGGGAGCTAGCCTGATGTACAGGAAATCCATGCACCAGCCTCATCTGATTATGTTCCCCACCCTTGCCATCAGCTGAAACAGCAGCCCACCCAGGCATAGGAGGAATAAAACAGGGATCAACCTTACAATTGCAAAATTATCTGGCTCCTGCCTTCCTCAGCCCTCTCCCCTGATGCCCGGCTATGGCCACCTCAAGGCATGGTCAGTGCATCTTCATTACCTTTTGGTTCTCAGTTCATGTGGCACTGGCTCACAGCTCTTGTGTCCTTCCTCAATGTTAACCTCAGGCCAGTACCTTGGAATGTGCTCCATAGGCCCTGAAAATTTCCTTCAATGTACTCTAAGCCAGTTGTGTGCTTCACTTCTTCCTGTGCCCATTGTATCCAGCAACTGTCTCCTACCAGACTGCATGTCTATCAAAAATGGATCCTGGGGCACCTTTGTGTGGCATTATATTCCCTGGGCTGGCATAGAGTCTGACCCATGGGGACACGGGGCAGGTGTGCCCATATCTAATGACTGCATCAGTTCTGATAAATGAATAAATGCATGAAGACTGCTAATGCCTTGGTTTATTTATGTGCTTTTCATCTCCATTCTGGCCAACTGCCACAACCTCCTCCCTTGACTGTGAAACTAGTCTCTTTGTACCTGGTCAACTCTTGGCCCTATCATCAGAGTTGGGATTGAATCTTACGATCCTGTCTAATCTGCTCACTGCCTGCTTAATTCTATCAGATGCTTGAGACTATAGGATGCATTCAAGTTCCTGAAGGTAGTGAAGGAGGTTCATCATCAGTCAGTCTCACCCTTCTTTTCAGATTCCCATGGCCTACAGGTCCCACCCTCTAAGTCCACTAAACTCTTGTCCACCTCTTTATATGGCTGACCATTCTCTTGCTTTGATTGAAATGTCTTTACCCTTTCTCAGTCTGGCAAAACCCCTCATGATCCGACAACACAGCAGAAATGTTACTCTGATATGTCCAGAAGCCTGAGGCTGAGTTACCAGTTAGTTTCCTGCCTTGAGTTTTTATAACTCTCTACCCCAAACTCTACCACCATAAATTGAAATGCATTGTAGTGACATTAATTATTTAGTTGTTTGCTGCCAATCTGAACTCTTGAAGGCAATAAAATCCTTATTCATCTATCTTCAGTGTTCAGTACAGAGCCCAATGAATGAAGTTAATGAATGAATGAAGAAATGAAAGAACACAACAATAATTGAGCAGAAAATAAAAGCAATGGTGGTCAAAGGGTTGGAATAAGATAGAAATCTTGAGAGATAATATAAATCACAAAACTTTTCAGCAGTGTCTTCCCTCATTTCCCTGTCCCTTGTACCCTGTCCCTCCTTTTGGGGTGGCAGGAGATGCAGATTTACTCCTACCTGAAATGGCCTTATGGAATAAGGTAGAGTCAGGTGAATTCTGAGGAGTGGAAGAGGAGGGCATACATAGACCATTCTGTCTGAGAGGACAGAATGAAGTCTGAACCAAAGACACAGGTCTAGATGACAAGGGGACTACAAGAAAGCTCTGGAACTTGATAAACAGGACAGTAAGATGGAGAAAGAGATGCAGCACAGTGGAGGCCAAAGACAAGTTGGACACTTCACAGATGCATTGCCCCATACCCAGGCAGCCAGGAACTACATCCAGGAAGGGCATCAGTAGAGCTCTGTTTTTGTTCAACACTATATTTTGCCTTTCTTATTCTTATCTACCCACTTGAGCTTGTTGTCAGGGAAGCAAGTCCTGTATCTGTCTTCAAATGGTTATTTACAGAAGCACAGTAAGGCAATGTCTCAACAGAATACCAGCTGGATGCACTGAGCCTCCAGGCTAGGACAGAGAATCAGGGGCAGTGGCTAAAAGTCTGCTTTCCTACTGATTGGAATAAGAAAGGAATGAGGAATGGGGCTGGAATTGGCCTCAGGGGCAGAGTGCTTGCCTAGCTTGCATGAGGCCCTGGTTTCCATCCTCAGAACCGCAAAAAAGGAAAGAAAAGAATCAACTAGTCAATGATTATTTCTGAACTTCAGGTAGCTCTAAACTAGTGAAGCTATGAAGCCCAGTTAATCAGTCTTTATGGCCTTGGGGCTAGGGCAGCAAGATTCTAATCTGATTTCTTGATTTTGGAGGCATCTTATGATGATCAGCATGCACACATACGTGTGTGTGTGTGTGTGTGTGTGTGTGTGTGTGTGTGTATTTGCCATGTTTCTAGTTTCTGTAATCTTGGATCCTTAACATCTGCCCAACTCATAAGTTCCTGACACATTTTGTTCCTGACAATAGGCTGTAGGTCTGAGTCACTTTGCTTTGTCTCCTGCCTCCCTCATGCCTCCATCCCTATTTAGAATTCCTCTTCCTCCTGGGGATACATTTGTAAAATACAAACCAACCAACTCAGAGACTACATCCCCACCACTTCCTTTATTGAGCTGATACATGCCAGGTCATTATTCCCATACCCTAATCACCCTCAAACCCAAGAGCCCACTGGAATTATTAAAATTAGTCCCTCCTAAGCCTGATTATCCTGGTTTGCCTGTTGCTTCTAACGAACACCTCTAAACGCCCTTGCCTATAATTTTACCCTCTCCATCTGCCTCTTGACTAACTCTGATGCTTCCCCTGTGGCCCCCAAGTCATAGTATATCCCCTTCTCTTGGGAATTCTAAGTAATGAACTATTTTTTCAGTAACATCACCTCCTGATCTATCAGCTTCACTATAGCTTAAATTTTCTATTAATATATTATAGTTAAGAAGAGTGTATATGTGTGTGGCAGTGAGTTTGGGTGGTAGAGGCAGATGATCTGATTTACTAGTTATCATCAGAGAAAATGGAAGCTTCCATTTTTTCCCTTGATATGAAAACAGAAAACTTTCCAATACCAAATAGATTCTAAACATAAACAAATGAAGTTTCTTATCAGTTATAAGGAACTTGAAGCATATATGTTGTTTTAGTGATATTTACAAGTCAGCTGACCTCATTTCAAAGTGCTCTCTTTCACCTAGTGCGCTCTTTTGTTTCTAACCACATGGTGCTAATGCCAGGGGCATCACCTTCCTCTCTATTTGCAAGACATCACTTTCTGGGCTGTCATGCCAGCAACTTGTCACTGCAGTCCCTAAAGAGGCTGTCAAATTCTTCTTTAAAACACACACACACCATGACAATGGATTGAACAGTGACTCATTTAGGATGTCTGAGTTGTTTCATGTCCAAATAACAGCAATGACAGATACCTTCAGATTCATTTGTTTGGCACCCTGGCTTGTAGAATACTATGAACCCTTCTCAGGTGATGGGAATGGAGGTGGCTGGCCAGGTTTCTGGTGGTCACTTAGAGGATCTTTATTCATTCCTTATCTAGATCCTACCCCTCTTTCTCTTTTCTCCACTCTTGCTGAGAAGTACTGGAAAATTTCTTGGCATCACTCTTCCTCACCATGCCAGTTAATAGCTAAGCAATTGGAACTCAGAGAGTCTGAGCGGTGGTCACTACTGATTTCTACATCTTTAAAGTCCTACTTATCCTAGGACTCAAAGAGAAATGCAAACATTTAGCTAATACTTAACATTTTGCCCTGGGAACTGTATTGTACATGAGGCAAGTATTCTGAAGGAATTAAACATTCTGCTTGTAGGAACATAATTTAGAATTGTAAGTTCATTTGGGTACAATAAAGATGACTTCTGGAAGACAGACTTTCCCCTCTTAATATTTTTACAGACCTAGAAATGATTAAGAGTGTCTGCATGGCTTATAAGGAAAGATATGGACATATTTCTACTCTTAACTTTAATAGAGTATACTTTGCTCTCTGTAGTTGGTTGGATTGTGGTCCCCAACAATATTATGTTCAAGTTCCAACTTCCTGTACCTGTGAATGCAACCTTATTTAGAAAAGGTGTCTTTGAAAATGTAAATAAGTTAATGATATTGAATTAAAATAATTTTGTGTTAACTGTGCCTTAAATCCAATGACAAAAAGAGAAGTGATAGATGAAACAAAGAAGAGGCCATGTGAAGACAGACAGAGATTGGAGTAAAGCTCATAAAGCAAAGAAATGCCTGGAGTCACAAAAAGCTGAAAGAGTCAAGGAAAGATTCTCCTTTAGAATCTTCACAGGGATCATGATCCTGCCAACATCTTGACTTGGGCCTTTTGACCTCTAGACCTATGAGATAATACCTTTCTGTTGTTTTAAGCCACCCAATTTCTTACAACAGTTCTAAGAAATGAATATACTGTCATATGTACATTCAAAGACCCAAAGTCACATATAATAGAGCAAAAAAAAATCATTGTTTCAAAATAATTGAAAATCACTGTATTCAATTTGTATGTAGCAAGTTTTATTTAGCTCCTTTCCCAGGAACAATGCTGGGAAATATTAGGGAACACCAAATGGAAAGACAGTATTGGCGTTCCCAGCAAGGCCTGGTGGTTCATCTGCCCATTCTGTATCAAGGCAAGCCTGCTCCTGTGATTTCAAAATTATCCCAGAGAGGTGATGTCAAGTTCAGCCTGGAACACTTCCACAGTTGGCAAACCCATAATTTTCTTTAACAATTTTATTGCTTATGTGTTCTTACCAAGAAGATTTCCTTAATATTCCAAATAAAATTTCATTGCTCTGGCTATTTATAAAATCCTTCTGTTAACCAATACCTAAGTATTCTTCAAAATGGACCTTATATGAAAGATTCAGAAATCTGCAATATTGGACTGCATAGTCTGACATAGTTCAACAAAGACCTGGTTTATATTATTTTGTTTTTACAAGGCCATCATATTCAACTCTTACAATGCATTAGATTATTTTTTTCATAGAAATTCCACTTCTTTCAATGTCTCTGAGCCACTATTAACTGACTTCTGTGATCACTCTTCAGAGCCAGAGAGCTCTATTTAGGTCTGCAGAGTTTCCTTTTTGCATGACATGAAATTTTAGCAGTAGAGCAAATTAGCTCTCTTTGAGTTTCTCTCAAATGATTAGAAAATAAATGAATATATAAAGTAGAAGTACAACTGTCAGAAAACTGTGTTGCTTGAACATGAAGTTATTCTTGAATATACTCATTTCTTGAAATAGTTTTTCAAAGATATGGTCACTCTCTCAATGGAGGAACATGTAGCTTGGACTGAGTACTAGAAATCCAAACAGTTTGTAAGTACTGAAGAAATATCAATAATTAACCAGAGCATGGTGAGATTTTAGTATGCATTTAATTTGTAGGAAGAGGAAAAGGATTTCATATCAGTTGATCTGCATCTCAGAATGTATCTCAGAATATTGGTGACCAATAGTGACTCAGACTTGTTTAAAATTAGAATTTGAGTAAAAGGAAGATTAAACAGGAATATTTCCTTCCTTTTTCCTCTATGTTTAGTTTTGATATAGGAAATTAAGCTGAAAATATTGAGCTTGCCAATATACATACGTTAATGGATACCCTCCAATGAACTATCCACATATTTTCCAAATAAACTTTTTCAGTTCAGCTCACTGAGTGGACCAGTCTTGAAAAATTTTGCAGTTATTGAAATTTGGTTTCCATTCCCCCAATCCCTACCAAATTCAGAACAGAATCATGATAATTTATTCACACTGAAGTATACATGCCTGACCTAATTTAATTGGGCCATATTTGAACTACCCAGTTCTTTCAAAGACCAAGAGCTAAACCTAAATCTCAGAAGGGTCTGCTTGATAAAATGGAACTAATAAATTCACTCAAGTCCCTATCCTGTCCCTAAATATCTGTCATGGTCATTACCAGATGAATCAGAGACTTCAGTGTCATAAATGAGCCACTGAGGTTCTCTAGTCTTGCCTTCAATAGATGAGCTGTAACTCACAGCATAAGTAAGAGAAGGAAGAGAGGGAAACTGTCCATACCTGTGGTTCTCTGTCTTTCAATAGAATGGTGGCACTCTTGAGAATACAGCAATGGTTTTTTAACAGCAAACAAACAGAATGTTGGAAAGATGAGAGAAGGTGAACTCTACGAATTTATTTCCAATCATGTTAACCTGAAAGTAACATTTGCATTTTGAAATGATTTGCACAGGAAGCATTAATTATATGTATATATATGTACCCCCCAATATGCTAAATATTCATAAGGAAAATAAGTGAGGAATATGCCCTGGGTTTTCATCAGTTCATTTTATTCATCTCTATTTTTATAGCTTCTTTAATTTAATAAATCGAAGGTCAAAAATCAACTCTGAGCTATTAATAGATCTGCCAGCAATCACATTTGCAGCATCATGGAAACAGGCATCACATTCTTTCTATCTAGCATTGACGATAGCTTCCAGCATTCCGTACCCTTGATTAAATACAAAAAAGGCAATGATTCCCTTTAGGGCAAGCTTTGCAGCATATTTTACAATACTGTTGCACTTACAGAAGTAATGTGTACTTGGAAATCTAGTTTAAAAATCATTACAAATGACACACTGGGTGAGCAAAAATCAAATTATAAGAAACTGAGCAAGGGATACCTACATTCTGAAGTGTTTTAATAGATTTCCCCCTACTGTTCTTACAAAATCCAGCATCCAATCTCTGAAGCCATCCCTTTTCTGATTTAAGAACTATAATTGAATTCTCCTTCTTGATGTTTTATAATCATTTTTCTCCTTAAATTTAAATCATGGTAAGTAAAGATTTCCCTTGGTCTCCCAGTGACCCAAGTCAAACATTAAAGACAGAGCTGCCACTGAAGCTGTAGAGTTTTGGGTTCTTCAAGATAAACTCACCAGAATTAAAATCTTGGTGTGATCACTTACAACTTCCCAAGGAAAAGCAGATGGGAATGAATATGAGACTGAACATATCAATCTCTCTTTTTTTACTTATTGGGGCAAAACATACATACCTTAAAATCTACCATTTAACTGTACAGTGGCCTTAACTCTGTTTGCAGTGTTGTAAACCATTACCACCATCTATCTCCAGAACTTTTTCATCTTCCCAAACTCAAACTCTTGTACCCAGTAAACAATAACTAACTCCTCTCTCAGTTGCTGACAACCACCATTCTACTTTGTTTATATGAATTTGACTCCTCTAGTTATTTCTAATAATCAGAATCAGATAGTATTATACTTCTGTGACTGACTTATTCCACTTAACATAATGTCATCAAGGCTCATCTATTTTGAAGCCCACATCAGAATACCCTTCCTCTTTAAGCCTAAATAATAGTTCATTGTATGTATATATCACATCATGCATCCATTTGTTAATGAACACCTGGGTGACTCCAGTCTTTTGACTATTGTGAATAATGCTGCTATGAATATCTGTGTACAAATACCTCTTTAAGATTCAGATTTCACTTATTCTGGGTTTATATCCAGAAGTGAAATTCCTAGATCATAAGGGAATTCCATATTTAACCTTTTTGAGGAATTACCATACCATTTTCCATAGTGACTTTATCTCTTTACATTATCACCAACAATGCACAAGGGTTCGAAATTTTCCACATCTTCACCTATTCTAATTTTCTGCTTTTTTGATATCAGCCATCTTAATGGGTAAGTGGTATTTCACTGGTGTTTTAATGTGCATTTTCTTAATGATGAGTGATAGTGAGCATCATTTCATATAGCTATTGGCCACTTGTATATATTCTTTAGAGAAAAGTCTATATAATCCTTCATCCTAATCAGGTTGCTCATTTGTTTTTGCTGTTGAGCCATAGTAATTGTGTATATTCTGAATATTAATCTCTTATCTGATATATAATTTCCTCTTACTTCATGGGTTGCCTTTTCATTCAATATTATATTTTGATGTATGAAAGTTTTTAATTTTGAATAAGTCAAACTTACCTATTTTTTTTCTTTTGATGCCTACCAATCTGATTTTTAGCCTCTGGCAACCACAATTCTACTTTCTGCCTCTATGAATTTGACTATTCATAGGTTAAGAAACATGAATTATCTTCTCCTTTGAAGTTAAGAGATAATTAATCATCACAAAAATAACAATATGTAATACCACCTTTACTTGCATAGAAATTAATAATATGTTGCAGCCTTACTGCTTTCATATAGGTCAGATGTTCTTGGCTAATTTTGCTTGAGGTACATTCAAAAAGAGTAAGTGACTTTGTGTCATACAATACATAGTGACTTAGCTCAGGCTGCTATAACAAATCACCATAGGCTGGGTGACTTAAACAATAAACATTTATTCTCACAGTTCTGGAAGCTGGCAAGTCCAAGATTAAGGTGCCAACAGATTCAATGTCTGGCAAGAATCTGCTTCCTGGTCTTATAGATGACCACCTTCTCCTCTGTCCTCACAAATGTCAAAAAGAAAATGAAGAGAGCTCTCTGGGGTACCTTTCATAATGGCACTGATGCCATTCATGAAATCTCCACCCTCATTACCTAGTTTCCTCTCATAAGAAACTACTAATTTCATCACATTGGGATCAGGGTTTCAACATATGCATTTTGAGAGGACACAATCATTCAGCACATTGCACACATGCAGTTCATATGTTAATGTAAATGACTCAAGAATCATACCCTCTGCTATTTTTATCCATACTGGCTTTGATTTTGTTACTTAATACCTTGGAAGTGCAGAACTAATATGCAAATTATAAATCCATCCTAACAGAGGGAAATGAAAACCTTATTCCAAAAGAAAACTGGAGAGAAAGAACCAAACAGTTCAACTACCTACACTCATCTTGAAAATCTCTAATACTGGAGAGAGAAAATCCATTCACTTATTTTACTTTCCCTGTACAGCTAATATAATTTGTCATTTATTACACTTTCATTAAAACTTTGTGGCCACTATATGAGGTATAGAATATAATTTAAACATACATGGAAATGCCTGCAGGTATATTCAAGATGTGTCTCACTATTAATAGGACATTACAGATACAAACCTCAGTGTACAAAAAGTATCTATAGGTGCTACACAGAAACACTGACTTAACAGAAAGAAAAAAGTAAAGCATTCCATTACCTCTCTCTTAGAGGAAAATGGAATGCTATTCATACAATATGTTGTTTAAATGATTTTTTTCATTCATCAAGGGAAACAAACAAACAAACTTTGAACAAACTTTGTTATATAGAAATGGCAGACAGTGGGCTGGGGTTGTAGCTCAGTGACAGTGCTTGCCTAGAATGTGTGAAGCACTGGGTTGGATCCTCAGCACCACAAAAAAATGAATGAATAAAATAAATGCATAAAAATTAAATGGCAAACACTAAAGTGAGATTTGCCAATAGTCTACTCAGTCATTTTTTATACCACTGCATTTTAATCCCCTTCAGTGGGGTGGGAGGAGGCAATGACTTCTTATTCTGTCACCTGATATCAATGGATAGATTTTCTAGTTCTGGACAGAATTCTCTTGTATCACTTAATGTAATCTTCAAGCAGAACAATTTATATTAGTGATTATGCAGCTACTTGTAAAAAAGTAATCACTGTGTTCCAAATTTCAAAATCTCTGAACTCTTAGGAGCAATGTCTTATCTGGATTTAAAAAGCCTGGCAAGTTTTTCATTAAGTAGCAAAGAAATAACATCTTGGCCCAAACCTGAAGCTCAAGATTAACTCTATCATCTCTGATAGTATGAAATCTTTGTTGCATCACTGAATAAAGTGGGGAAAACACTTGGATACATGGAAATAACCTTGGCTTGTCTCTGACTTTTGTGTAGTCAGTTCTTCTATGCTTGTCAAAAAAGGAAGGTACCCCTGAGGGTCCACTGAGATAGACACAAAATATTGACACTGCATCCAGTTGCAAGCTAATCCCCTACTCCTCGTGGGCAAGGAGCAGCTAGCCATGACTATTCCTTTTGAAACCAGGGCAGGCAAGCATTCCATCTCAGTTGCTCTTAATTTTTGTCTGCCATATGAAAAAGACAGATGTTCATATGGGAGTCCTTTTTTGGAGAATTCAGAGGCCATAGCATGAATATAATAAATTTGAGTCAGATATAATTCTTTCCCAACAGAAAGAACACATTTGTTAGGCAAATGAAAACTTAATATTGGTAAAACTTGAGAACTTGACTTATTTATATTTAAAAGGATTTGAGACAGGTTGATCATATAAACATTTTAGTGATTAACGGTTAGTGAAAGCAAAGTGCCCTGGCTCTGCCACTCTTTAGACATAGGACATAGGTAAGTTTCTTTAACCTCTGTGAGGTGCTGTTTCCCCCTGTGAAAAATAAAGATAATATTTAGATTATTCTAGGAGTGTCAAAAATGCTAAAGGTAATCCAATTGAGTCTTATACCCGAGCAAAATGAGTACTCAAGGAATAGTGCTCATTGTTCTCATTAACTGAAACGCATTTCACAACTAATTGTAGCATTCTGCCACAAAGAACTGTTAGTCTAGTCAGTTTCCAAACTCTCTTCCAAATTAAAAATAATTACAAATAAATAAAATAATTTACAAATAAATAAAATAAGTCAGTGATGATGACAGACATCTGAAGCCAAGTGTTAGCAAGGTTTCCTTGGACCTGAAGTTTATAAAATTTTGGGTGAGTTCTCATTAAAAGTAACAATAAAAAATATAAATGAAAATTTAACTAGATATGCAGCCTTACAAGGGGACTGAACAAGTGAAAAACTCTGAAGCATAAGGGTCATTAATTCAGCAGTAAATTTGCCTCTGAAGAATGTTCTGATGAGCAACCCAAATATTTTGAGTTTCAGCTGTCGAGTCCAGTCTGATGGCTTTGTAGCCTTCTATAAGGCATAAGTCACTCTTCTGGGAAGAATGTCTAGTAAATGGATAATAACGGGATGTCAAAGCAGTTGTTGATGATGAGCCAAGATGGGGCAACCCCATGCAGAGAGAGGTAAGTGTTTTAGTGATGAAACACAGACTCCATAATCAGAGAAATTGTTTCTGAAAGCTGGTCTGTAGACTTGTGCTAGCCAGTGGGACAACACTTTACCAGTGAGAGAATCCCTCTGAAATACATTTCTCCCTGTGACAGTGGGTGCAGGTAGGCCCAGAATCTTCTCTCTGAGTATACACAGAGAGAAATAAGACCAGGAAAGGTCCCCTTCTCTGGTTCTGACTGGCCAGTCAACCCACACTTTCTTCCTGGTCCTGCAGGGAGTCTTAGACATGTGAACTACTATTCTTTGGCCTCTCAGTTTGGCCAGAACATTCTACATTTAGAATATCCATATATAGCTATTCATTCAAATTTCAATTACACATGTAATAACAATGGAAATACCAGAACAAATTGAATACCCAGGCTTTGCTAGCTGGGTTTATGTTGAACTACAGAACAACAACAAAACCACAAAATATTATGGGTATTCAAGAAAGTAACAAAGATTTTTGTCACGTGTCACAGGAAATTTTTATGTTGCTATTTTTCAGCATTCATATTTTTGAAATATACATAAAACTGTTTACAAGTCATTAAAAGTTGTTAATTGTTCTCCAAAGTTGCCAGTTGCAAAGGATTTTATTTTTTTCTGCATTATATATTTTCTCATTTTTCTGTTAAAATGTCCTGTTTTTAAAAATACAACCAGAAACCAAAATTGGCTACTACTGTGCACACCTTAGAATGGCCATACTAAAAATGTTAGACAATGGCAAGTATTAAAGAGAGGTGACAAAGCAAATGGGATTCTCACACAATGCTTCTGAGATAAAAATGGCACATATGCTTTGGAACACTGAGAGTCAGGACTAAAGCTGAAAATACAAAAACAAAAACAAAAAAAGGAAAGAAAGGAAGAAAGAAATGTCTTTTGGTGCAACAGTTATATTCATAGTTCATGTACCCAACATAAACACACAGGCATTCAGCAAATGGCATGTAGCCATTCAAATCAATACTCTTTGAGATAGCTCATAAATGGAAAAACTCACATGCCCATCAAAAGTTTACTGACTAAGTATATTGTAATATATTCATTCAATGAAATTCTATAGCACCAAAAATATACTACAACTGCATACCACTATATGAATGAAACTCACAAACATAATGTTGAATGAAAGAACAAGATTCAAAAGAACACATGCTCTATAATTCCATTAAAATCAAGTTTAAAAAGACTATTCCATAGCACTGACAGTCAGGACAGACATTGCTCCTGGCTGGTAGTGAGAATCTGAGGGACTGCAGATGAAGAAGCAATATTTTGGTATTTGCTCTAAGCTATAACTATAACATGACTGTTTACTTTGTGAAAAATCTTTGACTTGTCCATTTATAACTTGTTCATTTTTGGTCTGTGTGTTTACTTTATTAAAAAGTTTATTTAAAAAGGCCTTTCCTTTTTGGCATCATGAAAACTGTCGCTATGGTTGTCCCCTAATTCAAAGAACAATGTAGAAGATTGTGAAATCCCCATGACTGGAAACCATTTATTTAAAGGCAGCTGAGAAATTCACACATGAAGAACCAAGTCTTAGGCACCTCTGTTTTTAAGGGAAGCATACACAAACAGGGTGGCAAAATAAGGACTCCACATTACACAATATTTTCTAGAAAGAACTGTAACATTATCAAAGATTACATATAAATACATTTTCTCCAAATGTTCTTTCTCATTTCCTGCCATATTCTACTTTGAGTACATCTTGTTCTGAAATGATGTAGCCTCTTTCAAGGGTTTAATCAATAGATTTAAGAACACTTTCATTCTAAAAGAATTTTCCATGAACCTTTTCCTTGCTCACCTCCAGTTTTCATTTCCTGTCTCTTGATCTGTTTTTAACTTATTACAAAATTAATTTGAAATGTCTAACCTGCTGCAATGTATAGTCCATATCAGGGTGTTTTTAATCAGAAACATTTTTAAAATTTAATTAAATATGAGACAGTTTATCTCTGCCCACCATTGTACTTCAAAAAAATTTTCTTTTTCAATAACAATGAGGTCAGAATGACCAAGGCAGATGTTAGACCTCATTCTCACAAATGAATCTGGTAGCTTATCTTCTAAAACCTGGCAAAGCAAACAGGTCAGAAATTTTGCACTTAAAGAACAATACAACCATTAATGCAAATCTAGAGTTGGAGAATTTTTTAAAAATCTACTCATGTCTTTTTATTTTAAAATAACACAGACTCATGGCATAAAAAAAAATTGATTAGGACAAAAAAATAAGGAACAAAACATCTTCCTGTTTCATACCTAAATCATATAGCTACATGCTCTGTTTTGTGTTTTTTACTTGAAAATTTGGACATATTATTGTGAATTTTTCAAATCTCTTAATGGTTACCTTTATAAGTTTGTTATATGTCCAAACATTTCTTCTATGCATTATTAATTTTATACAAGGTCTATTAACTTCAGACTCTAAGATAAGTCAATATACACATGCTTCATCAATTTTTACATGAGAAAGAACAGATAAAATTTATCACATGCCTAAGAACTGGGAATATAGACTTTAGGTTTCCACTTACATTCCCTCCCTATTCCATCTCTCAATTGTTATTTGTTATATTTTGAATTCTTCAACTGATTTGTATTTATAACATAATTTAAGGCTCTATTGCTTAATGTATTTTTTTTTCTTTTTGCAGTGCTGGGTCTCACACATGTTAGGCAAGAATTCTATCTCTGAGCTACACACCAGCCCTTTAAAAAATTTATTATATTTTTAATTTTGTTTGTCTGTTTATTGGCACTGAGGATTGAACTCAGGGTCACTCTAACACTAAACTACATCCCAAGCCATTTTGACTTTATTTTGAGACAGGGTCTTGCTAACATACTCAGGCTGGCCTTGAACTTGTGATCCTCCTGCCTCAGACTCCAGAGCCAATGGGATTATATCCATGTATCACTATGCTCAACTTACTGCATTCATTTTAGGCAGTACCTTTTTCTTCTGCCTCTTAAGTATGAGGAATCCTATACCTGTAAACTCTCACATGTTGTCCTGTCATGAACTTTTTGTTAATTACATTATAGAAATTATATTATTAATGACTCATTAGGAAGACATAAAGTATTTTCATTCTCTGTTGTAATTCTATTTCCCACAATTGGTTAGACTCTTCCGTTGACATGGACATAATATTCATTTCAGTTTCTCTGTTAATTTCTGGCTAAAGAAATTTCAGAGTCAAGGTTTTTTTTTTTTTGTTTTGTTTTGTTTTGTTTCAAGAAGACCTTGCAGATGTCACACTCACATTTTCAAAAGTATCTCTTTTTGCCTTTATAACTGGATGGCAACTTGGCTCCATACAGTCTCCTTGGCTTTCACCATTGTCTTTCCTTGGCATCATAACCGTTTGGTTACTTCAGGATGGCACTTAGGGCTAGAGGATTCTGGAGGTAGCCTTACTGTCAGGTTCTTCCCTTTCCCCAACAGATCTGCTTTTGATTACATTGGGGACTACAGGATTCTATATCCTACTAACCATTTGCAGTGCAAACAGAAGGTCTGCATATGGCCTGCAAGAAACTCAGTGTGTCACAAGATTTGTGCATGTTTGTGGTGATTCTGTGCTTTTTAAGATGGTTTCTTTTTCTTCAGCTGACATAAGCTGCTGCATAGCTGAATACCACCCACTGTCTCTCCTCCACTCAGCCATATTCCAGCCAGCCTGGCCTTCTGCAAACAGGGTTTGTCTTAGTGACTTCTCCATCAACCTCATGTCTCTGCTGTTCTCTGGCAAGGATAGAATCACCCATTTTCCAGATCCTGTTCTTTCAGGGTCGTTCCCTGAGCTTTGCTTTTCTACTTCTCATTTTGTGGAACACTCTTCCCAAAGGGCGCCTTTGTTTAGGCTGGGTTTCACTGATTGTGGCTACTCTCTCATATGATCAATAGGTTGGGATTTGTTTATTTGGTACCATTTAAATTGGTGTTTTCTTCTCTGATTTGCATTCTTTTTCTTGTTGTTTTCCTTTAATTTATGAGAAGAGAATGGGGTCAGAACACCCTAACTGTGTCCTCTTTCAACAATTTTCTCCATTATTCCATTTTGAAAAGTGTTGGATTCAGTAAAAAATAGGGGGAGCAGGCTTAGTCTCTGTACTAGTGAATTCTTCAGTTTTATCTTATTTGGCTTAGTTTATGATAAAAAAAGAAATGTTCGTTTTATGTGTGTGTGTGTGTGTTTTTTATATTGGGGATTGAATCCAGGGTCACTTTATCACTGGGCTACATACGTGGCCTTTTTATTTTATTTTGAGACAGGATCTCACTAGGTTGCTTATGGCCTTGCTAAGTTGCTGAGGCTATTCTTGAACTTGTGATCCTCCTACCTCAGTCTCCTGAGCTACTGGCTTAAATGTCTTATTTTAGGTCTTCTAGACAGTGAAGGTTCATTCAAGGTTTACTGTCCCCCATCCCTCCACCCAGAAGCATTTCCTTCAGACTTTGATTATTGCAAAGGGGAGCCCAGGGCAAGTGTCTTCAGTTCTCACTCCAGGAAATGATGAGGAATCACTGTGGTCCTCCTCTGCACTCTACTTTTGGGCATGACTGAATTCCTTGAGACCCCTGATTTCACTTGTTCCTCCTAATGTAAGAAACAGAATAACATCCTCATTCTCTGTTTCTCTCCCACTAATAAAAATAAGATAAATAGTACTTCTTTTATATTTTCCTTTACTTATTGTCTAAGCTAAGAGTTGGTTTTGGTGGATGAAGAGTTCTTAACGTCTAAGTAGGTCATTGATTGAAAAGAAAATTTCAATATCTGCAATTTAATCTCCAACCTTAACTCAACTTAAAGTAAGTTGATACCCATGCAATGTAAGGGTTTGTAATATTTTTAAATTTTGATAAAGAGATAACTTATATTATCTGTCTTCATGAATTTAATCTAGTAAAACCTACCCTTAATACATTGAGTATATCTTGTAAGCAACTGTTCATAAATTGGATTTCCACAGCAGGAAAAAAAGTAAAGTAAAATAAATGTACATATTTTTTATGAAATATTACTTAAAATGAAAATTGATGGTGGTAATTTAAATTACATAATTAGGTTCAGATAAATTTGCAGTAACTATGAAATATCTGTATGTATATTACAATACAAAAGACATTTAAGTAAACTGAATATCAAAGACTAGGCACGTCTCACTATAAAATTTTTAAATACATATTTCCACTTTGATGAACAATTTAACTAATAATAATTTAAGTGAATTGGTATCAACTCAGATTAGAAAGTAAAATGCAACATTTTGAAACTTCTTTAAAATAATTAGGAAGAATAAGATTTTATCTTACTATTTTCTAACATTTATTATCATTTCTTTTAAAAATAATCATTTCTAATTCCCCATGTACAATTCAGATACTTCTGAGGTGAAATATTTCTATCAATTTTATAAGGCATATCATAAAATTCTAGGTTTTAAAAGTTGATAAATATTGCCAAGATTTTTGTAACAAATGGCCATGGAAAATATTAAACATATAAAATATTAACAATATAGTTTCAAGAAAGAAGAAATATGTTTCAGTATGAATATAAAATTTTTTCAGCCTTCATTCCTTTGCTCAAACTCAGAGAATGCAGGTTTTTCTTGACTGAATTATATGATTAAAAAAGAATATTCCCAAACATGCTGAATCACTGTATTATCACAACTACTCCCAAATAATTACATGAGAAGAAAATTATATACTTTTGTGGTGATGAAAAATATTACTTATGCTAACTACTTGTTTCAGAATATTGATAATAGATCCCACATAATGCTATATTCTATTTGCAAGTGCCAATTCTACAGTTATGAATTGATGAAAAAAATCTTTTAAGAGTTAAGATGTTTTTAAAGGAAGCATATATTATTATATTATTCAAAGAAATAACAAAAGCATCCATCTGAACCACTAAAATGATTATTTAAAAAGTCTCTAAACAAAAGAAAAGATATCATGGAATTGGTACTCTTCCTCAACAAATAAAGGAGCAGAACAAGATGACTAGAGAATAAAGATGCATATACCATTTTTGACAAAACTAGGTGGCAGACTACAAAATATTTGTAAGGGGTATTAAGTGTAGCTGAGTTTGTACAGGAAGTATGCTAGAAAGAAAACGGGATATACTTACACCACAATTCCCTAAAGTGGGTATTATTTCAGCAATTTTACAGATAAGGCAATCTAAGCAGAGGAATTACATAATTTTGCTGAGATTTTCACTGGAGTGTAAACTCAGTGGGAGAGATTGAATTTGGACCCAGGACTCTATGTAAGCCTACTCTGCTTAAGCCTTTTCTAAATTTGTAACACTTCAATATAAGAATTTCAGAGTAGGCTCTGCCTTTTCCTGTATTTACATAATTCCAATACAGCCTCATTTTTGCTTATAAAACTTTATCATCCCATGAAACACTTTCTACTTATTCCTTGATGATCCATAACACTCTTTCATTAACAAAAGCTTTCATTAACTATCACCTTGCCATTCTAATAACGTGCCAAATCCTTGCTTAGTAGTTTGCTTTCGTATAACTGGCTTCTAAATTTGGGGTAGTGTTAGTTCAAACCAATTATACTAATCTTTATTAAGCATTTACTTTTAAAACTTACATTTTTAAATTTATTTTTTTAAAAATTAGATATTTTAAAATTCTTATGGAAAATATATTTCAAAGACAAAATTATATTACAAAGCTTGAGAAATAGTAAAGGTGCTTCCACTTCCTTATAGAATTCTTATTCATAAAGTAGCTTAATTAATGCTTTGTTAGGTTGTCCATTTTGGGGATTGTTTTTCAGTGCTGTGCTCAAACCCAGGGTCTCACATATATTAAGCAAGTGCTCTACCACTGAGCTATACCCCTATTGTTTAACAAATATATTTAATAAATTCAGAGAAAATGTTATTTGGGGATTCTTTTTCAAATTCCTAAGTCTTAAACACACTTTATATTGTTGTATTTTAAGGAACTAGAAAGATTAATGATATTTTATAAGACATGAATAGATTTAGTGTTCAATAAGTTGGCTAAACAAGTGATCAATTAAATTTGCTACCATTCCTCCTAGTCTAGTATGTCACATGCTGCATATCAGAAATTGTAGACTTATCCAGTGGGGAATTGTCAGTGGGTAATAAGAATCAGTAACATGAGGAATTACAAAGGTTCCCCAATTGTTTAAGTATTCATTATCACTGGTTATGGTCGATAGTCCATAATTCTCTACTGTTGCCGCTACCTGGGTAGAAGTCACAGGGAAATTTACTCAGCCTTCCTGAATTTCATTAGAAAGGGATAGAAGTACACTTGCTAGAAGAAAAGGAAGTGTTTTCTTAAACTAATGCCAAAATAGATCTGAAGTGCAAGTCTGTGTAGATCCATAACTGAGTTATAAGCACACTCATGCCTCATCCTGCTACATTAGAGGGTGAGAGGAACCAACTCTCCTTACACTACACATCAACCCATCCTTCTATCCATTCATCCATCAATAATCTGCACATCCATCTTCCATTTTTCTACTGGATACCTGGCATTCTATGCATTTGTTTTCAACCAGGTTTAACTTATTTTATGGTTTAGATATGAGATGTCTTCCAAAAGCTCATGTATGAGACAATGCAAGAAACTTTAGAGGTGAAATTATTGGGTTAGGAGAGCATTAACCTAATCAATGCATTAAGCCACTGATATGGATTAATTAGGTGGTCACTGTAGGCAGTTAGGATATGGCTAAGGAGGTGGGTCATTGAAATGTACCATGGGGGGTTATATTTTGTCCATGGTAATCAGAGTAGTCTCTCTCTGCTTCCTGGTATCCATGTCCTAAGCTGCTCTCTTTTACCACAGTCTTCTAACATGATGCTCTGCCTCACCTTAGGCCCAGAGCAGTGGAGCAAGCTATCTATGAACTGAGGCCTCTGAAACTGTGTCAAATAAACTTTTCCTTCTCTAAAATTGTTCTTGTCAGGTCTTTAGGTCAGAGTGGCAAAAAAAAAAAAAAAAAAAAAAAAAACTGACTAAAACAACTTATTTCTTTATACAAACAAAAAACTTTGAATAAATTTTGACTACTATTTTCCCTTGATTTGTGCTTAATTGGCAAGAAGTAAAAGGATGGGGTGAAGAACAATTTAAGAGTTATATTTACCTCCCTTCCCCACTGTGATGGATCTAGAGGTCTACAAACTTGGATCCACTTAGCACCTGCCATCTACTGAAGGGTGCATATGTAGGGTGTGCGTGTTTGTGTGTGTCTGTGTGTCTTTGTGTATACAATTTTTATATATTATAATTTTATATATTTAAAACCCAGAAACTGACTCCAAAGGAACTAAGCACCATCAGTTTGCAAAGGTCAGTGAAATCTCACTAAATTACTGAAAGATAAATGCATGCTCTTTGGCTAGGAATCTGCTGCACACGATTTATTGAATGAGACTCAGTTCTATTTCAATAATTACCATTAGGAAATCGATATTTTTGTGACAGGGACAAAGCATAAATATTCCTCCTCCTCCTCCTGCTCCACTTTCTAATGATGGAGAATAATAAGGAGAAGTGTTTGGTTTTGACAAGGACTGGAAATTGGGATGAAAGCAAGGAGAAAGAGAAGAGTAAAATGTAATATCTAAAGAGAAAACAAATCGTTTAAGGATGGCTGGATAGGAGACAGAGAAGAGAGAAGAAAAAGATAAATCTGAGCAGGTACTGAAGGAAGTGGGATTTGGGAAAGGGAATTTGATGATAATATTGGGAAAGTTTTGCAATAAATTGTGGTGCCCCCACCACATTCCATACACTCCACATGTCCTCAAGGTTTTCAGCAAGGACCTATATTATTTTTGGAAGACTTCTTAGGGTTATATTTGTATTTTTTTTAAATGGCACAGCCTGCTGAGGTGAGACTCAGAGCAAGAACGAACAGCCTAGATAGATAACAGGCATGTGTACCAAGGGACTTCAGAGTTTAAAAAAGAAAAAAGGCACTAACAGAAGCCATTTCTAAGCCCATTTTTGGCAATCTTTCTTAACTTTAGTGGTCTACTTTATTCCTGAATCTGAAATAAAATTAAGGAAATGAATGCATGAATAAAATATCAAATAAGAGCATTGTAATTTTTCTGGCAACATATAATGCTGTTAGAAAGGAATGGTAACTTTGGAACATTGAGAAGGAAGGGAAAACCTGCTATTAGATTTTGAATGTGGACTTAATTAACTGTAGGAATACTGTATGAGGTCCGTGCTGCTGAATTCATAGCATTTGCAGAAATAGCAAATGTGGAGAACCAATAAATAAGTGTCATTAGCACTCACATCCTCCAACTCATGATGAATCCTGTGCAGGTGAAAAACGCTGATGTGAGGGAAGAGGCTAGTAACAGCTTCACATATCAAAAAATATATTAACTATGGAATGATGGATCTAGAAAAATGCAGTACACTCCTAGTGGTCTCATCAATCCTGATGGCTTCTCAGGAGTAGGTAGATAGTTTTTCATCAGCTATTCTCCCTGGCTTCTCTTCCCATCTAAACATCCTCCTTAGCCATTCCTACTCTTACATCCCTGGAGGTGACACTGGAGTACATTTATAACCCTGACCTCTTTCCTAAGCTCCAAACCCACATTTCCATCTGACCTACTGGGGCTGGCCAGATGGATGGCCTGCTGACACCTCACAATCAGTTGGGTCAAAACAGAATTCATTTTCTGAGGCTCTTCTCACGTACCCCTTTGTGAATGAGAAAATCAAATCACTGAGGTTAAACCCCAGCCCGAGGTCACTCAGCAATCAATAAAGGACAAGGTCAGAATTTGAACATTGAGCTCCTATTTCCAAATTCCATCCCCATGGCCCCACTCCTTTTCAAGGCTTCCATCTTACCACACCAGTGACTATCAGTCATATGGAGAGCAACAGTGACCTCAACTGGCCTCTCCTCTCTGAGACACTTATCTTTCTTTTCCTTTCTTTCCTTTTCCTATATACAGGTCCTCACTTATTGGCCCTACATCATTCTACTTCCAAATAAACAGGCAGCATAACAACATCATGGCCTCTGAAGCCAGACTTCCTTAATTTGAATTCCAGCCCTACCTCATACTACCTATGTGGTGCTGGGCAAGTTAGTCTATGTGATTAGTTTTCCTGTCTATGAAGTGAGAATGGTTCTAATGACACATAACCTCACTATAATGAATAAATAAGTTAATATGTATAAAGTAGGCACATGGTTAGTACCATGTAAGTTTGCTTACTCAGTATAATTATTATGTACCAATAAAAAATTAACCATGCTTTGCTCAGTTTGACATTCGTGGTTCTCTACAAGCTGACCTTTACTTATCTTTTAACAATAATCCCCTTATACACAAAGCACTCACTCCTACCAGGTTACCCCAGCACTGTTCCACATTATTATTTTTGTTTTGCCCTCCTGCCTCTGTTATTTTTCCAAGTTACTTCCTCAGCTTGGAGTGATTTTCCCAGTTCCCACTCCCAGGGTGTATATGGCATGTGTATACTCATCATTCATAACCATACTCCAATTTCTTCTTGTCCATAGGGAATCTTAGCTGGAGTCAACCAAACCCACTAATGACTCCATTGAGGGTACGCATTCTGGGTCATACTGCCTAAATTACTGCCTAAATTTGAATTTTCTGTACTTTCACTAATAGTTATGACTCTCAAGAAATGATTTATCTTCTCTATGCCTGAAAATCTTAATGGGGATTAAAATAGCACTTTCTTAGTCACCAAATAAGACATTAAAGGACTCAACACTCAAGAAGTACCAGCAATTGCTTATAGAAATATACCTGCATATTTTCATCTATGTCTCTCTGTTTTCTATTATGGAACCTTGGAAGTAAAAGGCTAGCTTATTCCTTTTAGAGTATCTTGTATTGTATCTAGTTTCAGGGAGGTACTACCAAAAACTAAGTGTTCATTGAATGAGTGTGCATCATTCAACCTTCTTGCCTTAGAAATGGAGTTAGAGCATAGTGAAAGATTGGCTCAGGTTCACAAATGTGAATATCTATTCTATTGATTATCAATTCTAAAAGATATAGAACATTTGCCCAAATCCAGAGGCAAAATCAGTACTTCGGTAATGAATTACTTGCTTCCCATTCAGCTTTTCCCCCAACTACAGAATGAGAGAAGAAAGGAATTCTATATCAGCTTCCAGTTATGATTAATTATGGAGATCATAGACTCGTTGAATTTTAATTTCAAGAGCCATTGAAATATCTCAAATGGGACACTTTAAAAATGTTTCTTTAATCAAAAATTTCTCATTCACTTGTTGGGAGATATGAAATAATACAGAATTATGTGGAGAAATCATAATAAAATCAATCAACAAGTATCAAATGTAGTTGAGTATTAAGAGCTCAAGGTTCAGAATCAGACAGAGTTCAAATCTTGGATCTGTCACTTACCAGCTGTGTGACCTCATGCCACTGAACTGCTCTGTGCCTCAGTTTCCTTAACTGTAAGTGGGGACACTAATGCCTGTCTCATAAAACAGCAGAGTGCCTGAAAAATAACAAACACTCAGTAAATGGTGTATGTTAATGACAATAACAACAGCAACAACAACAATAGTTTGGGAAAACAAATTTGACCTTTCCTTTAGTGTCAATAATCAATTTACAAAAATCCCCATAAGCCAGGTGTCGTGGAACATGCCACTAATCCCAGTGACTTGGGAGGCTGAGGTAGTCAGATCACAAGATCAAGGCTGGCCTCAGCAGTTTAGCAGGGTCAAGCAATTTAGTAAGATTTTCTCAAAATAAAAATAAGACAAAAAAGGGCTGGGGATGTGACTCAGTAGTTAAGCACCCCTGGACTCAATCACCAGTACCAATATAGAAATCCCCATGAATTAGACAGCAATCACAGTTAGGGTTCTAATAAAACCTTTAAGATAGCCATAAAGAAAAAAGGCAAATGGCTTAGAATAGGGCAATATTTCATTATGCTTCCCTCCTATACATCACTACTTTCTGATCAATGTTTTAGATTCATTTCATAAAATGATGCAAATCTGAGATATTATTTCATGCCTTGGAGATGAAAGAGAGTGCTTTGGGAGGCAAATCTTCATAAAGAATAGTCTTAGCCACAGACTCAAAAGCTGAAAAACTTGAAATACTATAGCTTGAAATCTAGTAATTTTACAGATTTAAAAAAACTAACATAAAATCAAACAAGCAAACAAACAAAAAACCCGAAAACACTAAATTAGCTGAGACCTGGAGACCTGAAGTTTATAAATAGAGTGAAATTTGCAATTTTCTTGAGATAATGAGTAAGTAAAGAGAGTCCCAGTCATCAGCCAGCATGGTGACAGCAGAAAATGCCAATCAGCTCACCTGACATGAGTGGAATATCATTTACCTTGAGTTCAGTGAGGGAAAAGGCAAGGACTAAAGAAGTGCTTCATTGAAATAGGTCATTCATGTGGACCAAAGGTTACATAGATGTACATGTGTACGATGGGAGCAAATAACACTGACCAGGAAGGTCTGGAGCCATTTAATGCCAATGTTGATGTAAAAATCAGAACTTTCAGATGCAGAAAATAGTTGAAGAGTAAGACCCACAAATCACATACAAATACATATTTAAAGAAACTATAAAATATGAGCAATTACAAGAAAAATTGTGTAGACCTCACCTTACTAAGGTAGAGGACATTGGTCCACTTAGCACAGAGATAACTTGTCATGTGTGCTGCTCAGTTAAAATATCCAGGTTTTCCAGAGATCCTTCAGAAGGGAGGTGGTTTTCTTTGATAACCCTAGTTAGCCTACTAAATGAAAAAATGTCCATTTTGTCCTCTTTCCCAAACAATAAACAATTTATTCCCAAAATGTTAAACATTCACTGTTCTCACACTGGTTTTTCCCTCTCTCTCTCTCTCTCCTCTCATATAAATCCAGTTTTTTGTATTTGACAATAGTCTGTAGACTATTTTCCTCATAGCTAAAATTACATGCAAATAATTAGGAGTGTCTGAAAAATGTTGAGTATTGAAATGTTATATTCACTCTCACTGAAAAAATGACATTTATGGAATGATGGCTAATGACTTTTATAATACAATCAACACTTGGTAATTAACCTAAGCAATACTTGGCAAGCAAAGATCAGACCTTGAGCATTGCTAATGGCAAGCCTGATATAGACTAGGAAGAACCATAAAACTGCAATCTGTCAGTCAAGCAAGGTGGTGCATGCCTGTAATCCTAGCAACTTGGGAGGCTGAGGCAAGACAATCACAAGTTCCAGGCCAGTCTCAGCAACTTAGCCAGACCCTTAGCAATTTACTGAGTTCTTGTATTTTTTTAATTCAAAACAAGAAATTTTATTAAAAAATTTTATAAGCTAAGGAAATGCACCATAGAATGTGGAAGAGATGTCATGAAAAGAGAAATATTCCTCTTTTAGAATTACAGTTTAACTCCTCTTTTGTAACAACATTTAACCTTACTCAGTCAAACAGAATATAATGGATGGAGGAAACATGAATGGCTTTATGAAATAGAATTTCACAATTATATTTCTCAAGTAAAGAAGACTTCGGTAGCCTGCAAAAACTTATTTTGCTTTATTTTACACTAAAAAGATCTCTTGTTAATTACATGTCTATAAATTGGCCTGCAATATTTTATCAGCCACAATTTTGACATACAATTCTCTTTATTTCCTACTTTGTCCGCTTCACATGATATAATTATGAATTCCTTCACTCTAATGGTAACAGCTAAGGGTTTATTGTAATTTTTATACATAAGTCAATGGAAACTTAATATATTATACATTTTCAACATTTACTTCTTTTTCAATTTTTTTTTTTTGGGGTGCTGAGGATCGAACCCAGGGCCTTGTGCTTACAAGGCAAGCATTCTACCGACTGAGCTATCTCCCCAGCCCCTCAATTTATTTTTTATTGAAAACAAATGGGGTACTTGTTTCTCTGTACATGAAGTAGAGGCATACAATTTGTGTAATCATACATTTATATAGGGTAATGGTGTTGATTCTGTTATTTTTTCCCTTCCCCCCACCCTTCTTTTCCCTCTATACAGTCCCTCTTTCCTCCATTCTTGCCTCCCTCCCATCCCCCATTATGTATCATCATCCACTTATCAGTGAGATCATTCCTCCTTTGGTGTTTTGAGATTGGCTTATCTCAGCATGATATTCTCCAATTTCATCCATTTGCCTGCAAATGCCATAATTTTATTATTCTTTATGGCTGAGTAATATTCCATTGTATATATATACAGACACAAACCCTAATAAATACAGTTATCTCATACTAGAAAAAGGTGCCAAAAACATGCAATGAAGAAAAGATAGCGTCTTTAACAAATGGTGCTGGGAAAACTGGAAATCCATATGCAGCAGAATGAAACTAAAACCCTATCTCTCACCCTGCACAAAACTCAACTCAAAATGGATCAAGGACCTCGGAATCAGTCCAGAGACCCTGCATCTTATAGAAGAAAAAGTAGGTCCAAATCTTCAACATGTCGGCTTAGGATCAGACTTCCTTAACAGGACTCCCATAGCACAAGAAATAAAAGCAAGAATCAATAACTGGGATACATTCAAACTAAAAAAAAAAAAAAAAAGCTTTCTCTCAGCAAAGGAAACTATCAGCAATGTGAAGAGAGCGCCTACAGAGTGGGAGAAAATCTTTGCCACTCATACTTCAGAGAGAGCACTAATTTCCAGAATCTATGAAGAACTCAAAAAACTACACCAAGAATACAAATAACCCAATCAACAAATGGGCTAAGGAAATGAACAGACACTTCACAGAAGAAGATCTACGAGCAATCAACAGATATATGAAAAAATGTTCAACATCTCTAGTAATAAGAGAAATGCAAATCAAAACCACCCTAAGATTCCATCTCACCCCAATTAGAATGGCGATTATCAAGAACACAAGCAACAATAGGTGTTGGCGAGGATGTGGGGAAAAAGGTACACTCATACATTGCTGGTGGGTTGCAAATTAGTGCAGCCACTCTGGAAAGCAGTATGGAGATTCCTTAGAAAGCTTGGAATGGAACCACCATTTGACCCAGCTATCCCACTCCTTGGCCTATACCCAAAGGACTTAAAATCAGCATACTACAGAGATACAGCCACATCAATGTTCATAGCTGCTCAATTCACAATAGCCAGATTGTGGAACCAACCTAGATGCCCCTCAATTGATGAATGGATAAAGAAACTGTGGTGATTCAGTGAGTTCTTACGTTAAAAAAAAAAGAACTGGGGATGTAGCTCGGTGGTAAAGCACACCCCTGGCTTCAATTTCCACTATGAAAAAAAAAGGAGGGGTGCTGGAGAAAATAGCTCAGTTGTGGAACACCCCTGCAATCTATAAAGGAGAAAAATTCTAAGGGAAGTTAGAATTCACTTTTAAAACGGATTATGGAGAAAACCCCACTTGCCATTTAGTGACTTAATAGCTGTCAACATCTGCTAAGTAATCTTATTAAACGGGTTCCAATGATATGATATGTCAGGAAGATGTTAGTCAAGCTATGCCTGATCTATTATTTCATGTGTTCCCAGGAATGCTATGAGAATAAATTTGCCAGAAATTAATGAATTTTTAAATTGTGGATCTACATATGGACTCAAGTTTAACACAGGTAGATCAGGACTAGTGAAAATGTCACCTGTGGGTTTATAGGTATAAAAAGCAAAGAACATAAAACATGAAGACCACAGAAACAGATGTGGAATCTATAAATGATTACATGCATATTGTCATAATATGAGAAAACCATTATTTGGAGTTCTATAAAATAATCTTTTGTGTAAGTTGAAACTATGCTGGTTTTTTTTTTTAAGAAAATTCTCAGAAGCAACCTCTCTAAAATTTGGATAAACTGAAATGGTCTGGCTTCAAATGGATGTTTATTGTTTTCTATACCCTTCCCTCTCCTCTCCTACCAAGCCCCTAATTTGTGCTGACATTCTCCTTGCTATCCAAATTGTTCCTTCCTGCTACTCTTCACCCCAAATGCTTTGGCCTCAACTCAATAACTTTTTGACATTTAAGGATCTTTCCACATTCTGTGCTATAGAGCTGAAATTTCCTTTCCTCTACTAACTGGTAAACTCCTACTTACCCTTTCATATCCAAAATGGAACACAGGCAATTGAGGCTCTAGAGTGAAGTGGACTGAGTCTGAAATCCTGACTCTGTCCCTGTCTAGGCATTTGCTGTCATGCAAGCTGCTTCATCACTAGAAGTTTCTGTTCCCTTATTTTAAAAAAAGGCAATAATGATGCTACCTACTGATTATTATAAAATTTAGTTCATCAATTGCCTGGCCAAATGTCCTCCAGGTATGATAAATTCCACATTGTGTCTTCCCTTCTAATGGCATGGCTTAACTTGGGTAAAATTATGCAAACATTCCTAAATTTCTAAAATATTTTATAATCAGTCTTAACCCTTATCAATTTAGATTTTTAAAAAGTCCTATCTGTATCCCCCAATAGTGTATCACTTTTTCCAGACAAGAGACTGTTTTATCCATCTTTTTATTTGAATTACATCAGACATACTGATTGGCACATACCAGGTGCTGAACCATTGGCCACAATGGATGTCTAGTAAATATTTGTCAAGTGAATAGACAGTTGAATGAATAATGTAGTTGGAATTTCTTTAGTTTATAAGTCATAGGCAAATACAGATGATGTGATAACTCTCCTTTCAATCTGCTTTTCATCTGCCTTTTATTTAGGACTCTATGCTGACCAGGGTATGCATCTGACTTGGCACAACTGTATATACTGCTATACTCTCAATATGTCCCTGCAGAATTCATGTTGAAACCTAACCCCCATTGCGTGGTATTGAGGGAGGAGCATTTATGAAGTAATTCACTTGGGATGTGCTCTCATGAATGGAATCAGTATCCTTATAAAAGAGGTTGAAAGAAGTTCCTGGTCCTTTCATCATAGGAAACCACAACAGTCTCTGTTTTACCAATGTGAAAGCACAGTAAGAGAGTGCCATCTTTTAAAGAGAGTAAGCCCTCATCAGACACTGAATCTTCTGGTGTCTTGATCTTTGGTTTTCCAGTCTCCAAAACTGTATTCTGTTGTTTATAAATTAATATATATATTGTCATAACAACCTGAATGGACTGAGACAAGTGCATGCTCCTTTTTATATTCATAAGTTAACTCAAAACATATGCAGAAAGAAATAATATTCTTTGTAAAGTATTTTTCATTGTGAAGATAGTAGGACCTGACATCCATCAGTTATTAACAGTAAAGCAGTATAACCATACAAAGAAATATTTAAACCAATTATCTTCTTCAGCTTTCATTCTGTAAGGCAGTTGACCTCACCACCTAATCTGAGTGGAGAACATAAACCACTGTTGCAAAGCCCCTACACAGTCATTAAATTCAAAGGCAGATTTGGTTATCAGAGCACTTATCAAGGAAAAAAATAGCCCTTGACCATTTCCTTACCTTATATAATCTAGATGGTCCATCAGAGTGTACTTAATTACCTCAAATTCATATCCCCCCAAAATTTCATAAACTAGACACGTTAAATATTACATAGAGTACTTCTGGAATACATGTATTACTTATAAATCCTAACTGTATTTTTCCAAGTTAGGTACATGTGCTTTTTCTCTGGATTCACAATTAATAACTCTACATTACCCAAAATTCCTGAACAATGGCAGTAATGGTAATTTTTATTTTACTTTTGCAATTAAAAAGATATTGAGCTAATAAATAAATGGAACAGAAAAATCTCTTAATGAATACTTGCCTACAAAAAGATCACCTTTAATTTCTGTATTAATCATGAGACAAGGATTTCTACTGCATTAATTTAATGATAATTTTTGGTTATTTGTGTTGAATTGCTCTAATTGCTTCCTTGTTGGTCAAAGTGTCTCCAGATTTTCAACCCTTCAGTTTGTTCTGTACATCCTGACCTCTTAAAACTCTACTTTCTCTAAGTTACCCCCTTGCCTTTTCCTTAACACACTAACAGGCAACATTGCTCAGTGCTCAAGGCCTGGCACCTTCCATTGTCCCACATTCCAGACCTGCTACTCTACCCAAATTATTTATCCTCTGGGTTCACTTCACTGCTACTCCCCCATCAAAAGCTCTGAGCCATCACACACAGCTCGCCTTTTTGGATCACCTTTTCCTATCGCAGCAGCACAAGAGAAAAGCCTGGCTTTGAAGTTGAACATTCTTCCTCTACCAGCTGTGTGCCCTTTCAGGCTCAGCATGGGATTAGTTTGTTCTTCTAGATCCAAAACATAGTTCTCAAAAGTCCATCAGAGATATTATAGAGAAAGATCCTTTGGCCTTTCTTCCAAGATGAATCAGGCTGTGCCAAATATTACAATTCCCTGCACAGTATCTGTGATGCTGACTGATATGTTTCTATACAAGAATCAAGCATGTGCCAGGCCCCAATGTGCTAGGCCCCAATTTAAGAAAAGATGTATCTGCATGGCCATACTCAGCAAATATTTTCTCTCTGTGGGAAGAGTTATCTAAGACAGTAAAGAGAGCATTCAGTTTTCTGAACCTCAAGCCTCATTAATCTTTGAGGAGGACCCCAAAGAGATATAAGCCTTCAAGTCCATGGCTACCAGACTGAGCTTTGGCAAGACCATTGCTAGTCTGACATTCAGGTATCCACAAATACCAAGTGCTGGATACAAAGAATGCACAGAGCTCTAATAAATTGTCCTTTTGACATTGGACCGAGAAATGGATTGTACACACCACTGACCAGCACAGAAGGAGCTAAACAAAGATGCAAAGAAACTGAGTGCTTTTTGTGTCAATCTTTTAACTCTGACTCTGTGGGCCTCCATCTTGATCTCTGCCATGTTTTTCTACTTTATGATAAAAAAGAAAAACAATCTTCGGGATGATGGAATTCATTTCATAAAACTAGTTCACTCACAAGAAAATCAAGGTTTTGTATTTAGAACCCAAACTGGTAAAGATTTTATCACCAAGAATGCACATTAAAGAAAGTCCGCTGGTTTCTTTGAAAAATCATGGCCAAAGCCTTTATGCAAATTAGTTTTATAAGTAAAGAGACTAAGGAAAGAAAATCATATCGTAGAAGTTGTCTACAGTGGAAATTCATTACTCTTAAGAGGATAGCCAAGCTCCTCTTTGTGAGAGAGATCCATACCACTGTTTGGAGAAAGTCCTAAATGGAACTGGTGATGATGTAAACTAGGTCTCAGTGCTAATGCAATAGAGAGGCTGAGAAAAAGAAAAGACACTGTGTGCTGGAGCAGACAGCAATATACTATTGCTTCTTGTAGAAATTGAGGTTTGAATGTCCTGAAGTTTAGAAATTAGATTTGATGGTCAAAACATCTTGGTGGGGAGTGAAATGACCCCAGAATATGGGAATAAGCTGGAGTCCAAGGGGAAAGAGTCTACTAATACATTACTTGTGTTGGGGAAGAGGCAACATATAATATTAAAAGAAATGTGAGATAAAACCAAAAATACATTTTTTTAAAAAGTCAAAGAATAAATGCAATACTAAAACAGAGCTATAAATATAAACGCTGTGCCTGCCCCCAAGAAAATGAACAGAAAAAGAACTCCTGCAGTTATTTTTAAGTGAAACAGGCATGGAATTTTGTGACCTTCAAATAATTACTTAACCTCAATTTTATCTACTGTATAATAGGACACTAACCCTGATAGCACTATTGAGAATGACATATGTCAAACACTCAGAACACCACCAGGCATTTATTAAAAGATGCATTTTAGCAAGAAAGTAAATAATTATACGAGATGTACTAGAGACCTCATCATGTCTCTTTCTTCTTGTAGTGAGCTCCTTCGGAGCAGGTGCTATGTCTCATCTATCCTCATAGTACAGCTGGCACTTAACAGGTGCACAATAAATGTTTGTTGAATTGAACTGAAAGAATTAGAACTCTCAGTTAATAACCAAAAGGACCGAAACACCTCTTCTAGCTACCTACCTGTGTAGCAGTTGGTTTGTTTACCAATGAACAGAGTTCTGCAAATGCCACACCTATTTATACAGAGCAGCAGAGAGGTTTAATAACTTAAAGGTAACAGAAACTTGTCTTATTCCTAAGAATGTATGCCTTCATAAAAAGCACACAATTAGAACGAGTTTGCTTAGCATTCCAGTTTTGGCCTTGTCCTTGACTTGTTATTGACCATGTTAGGGAGCACTTCATTGCCACTGAGGCAGACTGTTGATGGGGAAATGTTTCTCAGCACTGGATACACTGCCTGATCCTAACACAAATCTGAAAAAGACAGCAGGAAACAGAGGGATGGAGGCAATTATACTTGCATGCAAATGAAATAACTACTTTGACACAAGTTACCTCATATATTTAAACCATTTTAAAACAGATATTTTCTCTTGAAATAAGAAAACATGACCCAAAGTAAAGATACGGCTAATGGTAATGATACCACAATAACATTATTATATCTGCAGGGTATGAGAAGGGAAGGTTCTTTCCACTATCCCCTGATCAGGACATATGATTTAATTCCCATCAATATACCAATGACATTCTTCACAAACAAAAAATAAAAGTCCTAAAATTCATATGGAATAATGAAAGACCCAGAAGAGTCAAAGCAATTCTAAACCAAAAAGGCAATAGAGGCATCACAATTCCTAACTTCAAATTATATTACATAGCTACAGTGAAAAAAATGCAGGGTACTGGCATAAAAATAGACACAAAGAGTAATGGTACAGAATGGAAGATACAGAGACAAAGTAATGGTACAGAATGGAAGATACAGAGACAAACTATCACAGATACAGGCATCTGCTCCTTGTCAAAGGTATCAAAACAGATGTTAGAGAAAAGACAGGCTCTTTAACAAATGGTGCTGGAACAACTAGTTATCCATATGTAGAAGAATGAAACTAGAGTCTTACCTTTCACCCCTCACAAAATTCAACTCAAGATGGATCAAAAACCTAGGAATTAGAACAGATACCATGCAACTCCTAGAAGAAAATGTAGGGTCAACATTCCAGCATGTAGGCACAGGCAATGACTTTCTCACTAGGAACCCTAAAGCTCATAAAATAATGCCAAGAATAATAAATGGGATGGAATGAAATTAAAAGACTTCTGCACAGCAAAGGAATGATTAGAAATATGAAGAAAGAACCTACAGAATGGGAAAAAACCTTTGTCAGCTACTCTTCTGATTGAGGATTAATATCCAGAATATAAAAAGAACTCACTAAACTTATACACATACACACACCCATAACTCAATCAATAAATGGACAAATGAGCTAAACAGATAATTGTCAAAGAAAAAAGAAATATGAATGGCCAACAAATGTATGAAAAAATTTTCAACATCTTTAGCAATCAGGGGAATGCAAACCAAAAATACACAGAGTTGAACATGGTAGTACATGTTTATAGTCCCAGCAACTCAGGTGGCTGAGGCAGGAGGATCAGGAGGATCAAGTTTGAGGCCTGCCTTGACAACTTAGCAAATCCCTCAAAAACTTAGTAAGACCCTTTCTCAAAATTAAAAATAAATTAAAGATAATTAGGACAATAGGACTGGGGATAGAGTTTAGTGGTATAGTGTCCCTGGGTTTAATTCCAAGTACCAGAACAACAATGACAAAAAACTATACTGAGATTTTTATGTCACTCCAGTTAGAATGACAGTCATTAAGAATACAAATAACAATGAATGCTAAGTGATAAGTGGGGGAAAAGGAATACTTTTACAACACCATTTTTACACTTTAGATTAGATCACAAATTAGCATAACTACTATGAAAATTAATATGGAGGTTCCTCAAAGGACTAGGAATACAGCCAACATATATCCCAGATATACCACTCCTTGGTATTTATCCTAAAGAATAAAAGTCAGCATACTATAGCAAAAATGCATACTAATGTTGATAGTAACACAATTCACACTAGCCAAATAATGGAACCAGTCTAGGTACTCATCAACTGATGAAAGGATAAAGAAAATGTGGCAAACACTATGGAGAATTATTTAATCATGAAAAAGAACAAAATTATGTAATTTTTGGGACAATCGATGAAACTGGGGAGCATCATATTAAGTGAAATAAGCCAAAATCAGAAAGTCAAGGGTTGAGTATTTTCTTTCAGATGTGGAACCCAGAGAGAAAAACAGAAAAAAACCGGAAGGGATCTCATGAAAATAGAAGTGAAGAGAAAATAGTAGTAAAGAGAAAGGAACTACAGGGAGGGAGAAGGGAAGAGAAAGGAGAGAAACTGAATGAAAATTGACAAAATATCTTGTGTTCATCTATGGATATGTAACAATAAATACTATTATGTATAATTACAATGCATCAATAAAAAATAATATATGATTATACCATGTATAAGAAGGATCTTTTAATGGGAAATGATAATACAAAACCATGTAGTTTAGTTTTACCTTGCACATCAGAAAAGTCTCCTCATTATTTAATAATCTGGGGAAACTTGTTCACCTTCTATACCAGATCACATATGTCCTTGAGAGTGGACATCACTATGTTTTCCTTTCCCAGATGCTTAAATTTGGAGATAACCGCCATGACAAAAATTTACATATCCAAATTTGTTTCTTCCAACCCTGTAAATATAAACCTTCTATATAATTTATGTGAATTATCAGAAAGATTTCTCAATCTTAATTAAATTTTACCCCCCAACAAACTTTCATTTGTTGACTTATTGAGCTATACAAAGGGAGAATCATCATTCTTAGTATTCACTGACAAATTTATATTTACAAGTTTACCCAATTACACATCACAGACCCCACAGGGTATTAAAAGATAAGGCCAAGTTTTGCAGGAATGACGTAGTCCAACTGTACTCATTTGTAACCTAGATTGTAATTTTCACAAATGGGGTTACAACCCCAGTTACCCAGCATCCTGACCACATTTCTTTTCCTGGTTAACTTGAAGGAATGAAAATTTATTTTATCAGTACTGGTATGCCTAAAGCTAACTTTTCTGACGATCATAATTCCTGCTTTCTAAACTTGGGCTAATTTCACTCACCTTTCCACTTGGCTGTACCTCTGTAACTATGAGTCCAAAACAGAAACATGCCCTAGTGGTTGCCTTCTTACAAAAACATTTTAAATGCAAAAATGTTCAATGTGCCTTAGGTAATGAATCATACATGCTTGTAAAATTTCAAGCATATAATTGCCTGTCCATAATAATTTTTGAAAATTAGCCCATTTCTGGAGTTTGTGCATATGGCCCATAAAATGTGTCACTTTTCCTATGATTCATAGACTTTATTCCAATTTTAAAGCAAACAGATGTTTATCTTTAAATGAGCTAGAAAAATATAATGCTTTAAAAACTTTTGGTACATTTATTATGGTTAAAAATGGCAAACATCTGTAGTTAGGAAAAATACACTATAGTGTCTTAGTCCTATGGGAAAACACAAATTAGGAGTTGACAAGTTGCAGATACTTAAAATGTCTGGCTATATTGCCATTCCATATAAAATAGGGAGCTTAATCGGGATTGTATTTACTCTGTCCATATGTTGCTTTCAGACTACAAGGGCACCTTGCTTCATGATGCAGTATTTTAAGAGTGAAATCTTCAAGAAGAATATATAAATAAAGAGGGGCTATTATTTTTACTTTTAAATGTTAGAGTATGTTGCTAAGCAATTTTAACATTCTGTTTTTTAAAAAGGCCAAAAAAGATTACTTTCAGGATTCTCAATTAACCTATGAACCCAAGATCCTAAATTTTAATATTAGTTCCAATTCAAGTTGGTTAAAATAAGTAAATTACAATTTATCTACCTGTTTCCTAAAAGAAAATTAATTTGGACATAAATATTAAAGTGACCTTGAAAATACTATGCACTTAATCATATATTGTAGTAAGTGTTCACATTTCATCTACCTGTTGTGGACCATTATATTGAGTACACTTAATGAATTCACTGTTTCCTTAGATTTAATGAGGCTATGGTTTCCATACCTTGGCTGCTTGAAAAACCAAACTGTGGCATAAAACGTTTGAACTTTTTCCCCAATAATAGAGTTCTTTCAAATATCAAAATGTCACCCATTCAGGAATTTTTTCTTTTCTTAATGTTGAAACATTATATTTGCTAAGTGGTATCATTACCTTGAGTTCACTTGTGTCTTTAAGAAATATATTAATATATCTTGAAAAGGATAACTAAGTAAGATGATGGGTTTTCTTTTTGCTTTGGCTTCAAGTAGTTGTGCCTGTGAGGATGCTTCTACAGGTGTTCAAAATTCAAAACTGCCTTTCATTCTCTGTGTTGGAGGATCTAATTCAGATATGAACTTTCATTTAAGTTCACAATATCCATTTTGAGAGTCTGACTGAGAACAGGTATAGTCATTAGTACCTGGAGAAGTTATTCATTGGACCACTATAGTTATTTTCTTAAATGTGTCTCTATGATGCTATTCTGAGGGGATTAATCTTAATATATTTATACTATTATGTCATTTTCACTTGTAAAATGTATAAGATTTTCCTGTGTTTATGCTAACAAATAAACCAAAAAGTATTGTTTCCCAACCCTTAACAATATATGTTTTATTTCTGACAACCTGTGAGTCAGTGAACTATAGCTTGAGGGAAAAAACCAGTTGTGACCCCATGCTTTATAAATAAAGTTTTACTGGAATTTGAACATGCTCATTTATTTACATATTGCCTAAGTCTCCTTTGGTGTTATACAATGGTAGACTTGAGTAGTTGTGACACAAATTGTCTGGTTCATAAAGACTTAAATGGTTACTGTCTGGTCCTTGACAAAAAATGTTTGACAATCCCTGCTGTAAATCATTAGTTCTGTTCCTAGTCACAGAGCTACTTCTGTAGGGGGTTCCATATTTCCACTCAGCATCTAGCAACTCTGGGTGCAGAGCAGGGAGGAAGAGTTAAGTACAGGGAGCAGGAGAGCAAACATCAGGCAGAATCTTGGGAATGAAGATATCAGGGAGTGACCTGAGGTTGTCAATATTATTCAGAGGTGAAATCAAATGTCCCGTAAGAAGGACACTATGGAAAACCAAGCTTCTCATTCGCTGCTTTCTGGGTGTTAGAAAATTATATCTCACCTTAAGATCTTCATCAATTCACTGACCATAAGTGATAATCCACCAATGGTTCCTGGACCACAATGGAGCCCTACCACCCAAGTAACTCTAAAAATACTACTCTCTATCTTGCCCAAATTTTCAGCGCCAAAAGTTTCTCAAAGCCACTTCTCAATAGCTATTTCTAAACCTAGAACCTTCTTCAATTCATCTGCTTTCTAAAGTTAGTTAGAACCTAGAACCTTCTTTAATTCATGTCCTTTCCAAAGTTAGTTCAATGGATTATCCACATATTTATGCACTACCCTCTTGGAATTAGGAATAAATAAAAGTCATTTTTTCTAGCTTTTTTGCCTACTAGAAGCTAACCAGAATTACCTAAGAATAACAAAATAGCACTTTAAGATGGGATTGGGGACACAAGTTCAACTGAAAGTGTTCACCATGCCATAATCACAGAATGGGACTAACCTAAGCACTAGTTTCCTAGCTCATCCAAGGAAACTGAGGCCCAGGTACCTAAAGTGCTACATCCAAGGTCACAAAGTTCAAATTTGGTTCCTGACTCCTAGCTGAATGTTCTTTTTTTAATTAATAACAGTAGTAGGTATCTGAGTATTTACTAATTTCCAGGCACTTGTAGTAAGTATTCTGCATGAATCATTTCATACAATCCTCATAGTGATCCTATTACAATGGTTTATGATGTATCCCCTTTTACAATCAAGGAAACCAGGACTTTACAGATGCAATTGATTTACAGCTAGACTGTAAACAGCTCTATCTTTATCACAAAGGATACTGCTGCATGTTTGGTTTTTGACTCTTGGCCAAGATAAGGTAAGTTGGATTTAAGGTGTGAGTTTTTTTTTAGGGGTATAAACTTCCATGACAATCCTCATGGTTAGATTCTTTACTGATGGTTTACAACTGCCCTAATTGGTTCCGCGGCCCTGAACTGATTATGACAAACAATGTGCTCTGCATGGCAAGCTTTTCTCACCTCTCCCCAAGCTGAGATTGTTCACATAGATCTCAGGGCAGCCCAGCTCTGTGTACTCAGAAGAAAGGGTCCTGAGTACCTGGAATGCCTCTCAGATTCCTGAAACTTGCCACATTGCTTTCTCTGGCAGTATCAGATTCTTTGTCTTTAAACAAAGTCTCACATAAGTATAATCTGTCAAGTTCCTTCTAATACCTGAACTTGGGAAATTAATACTTATGCTTATGGAGTTCCCTCCTAAAGATTGCACAGCTTCTCTATTGGCTGTGCCTAGAACAGAAGACAGCAACATGATTCTAGATTTCATGGCTACCATATTCAATCATGAATTCTGTGGTCTTGCAAAAAGATGCTGAGGGGAGAACAGTGAACATTCTGGAAAGGTTGGGGCCAAAATAGGGAATGTCATTGTCTAACTCATATAACTCCACCCACCAAAGGCATACTTTTTCAGCTCTCACTATTTAGTGAGCTGTTGCCCTATGTCAAACCATACCAAAATTTAATGGCTTAAAACAGTTTTCAGTTTTTTACTGAACCACAACTCTTCAGTTTGGCAACTGGGCTGGGCTCAGCTAGGCAGTTCTTCTAGTTTCAGCTAGTCTTACTAGTACATCTGTAGTAAAATGCAGGGTTGGTTAGGGTTAGTTGTCTAGGGTGTCCTACAATGGAATGGCTCTTCTCTATCCCACGTGGTCTATCAATTTCCAGCAGTGCACCCCTGGCTTAATCTCATGGGGGCTGGGCAGTCTTCCAAGAAAAAGAGAAGTGTGGAGGAACTCTTGAGGAGCTGGCTCAGAATAGGCACATCATTTCTTTTCCTGCATTCCATTGGCCAAAGCAAGGCACAAAAGTCAGTGCAAAGAACATTGACAAAGCAAAGATAGAGAACTGGGTCAGTTTTATAAACAAATGATACTAAGGTACGGTGTGTTCTAACAAAAACATTGAGCTAGATGTAATCATTTTTTTTTCTCCTTGAAAGATGATGAAATATCCAAATGAAATTATAAGTCAGATTTGTTATGCAATACTTTCATCTCAGGAGGTAGATTCCATACTCAATGCTCTGACTGACCCAGACTTACTCCCTCTGGCAATGGTTATTTCAGTTAATTAAATAAACTGCAGATTTGCATACCACAAATTCAGGAAATAACCAAATGGAAAACAAATTTCAATATTTGAAAACTTAATATTTTAGTTATTGCATAAAATAAAGTGATCTTCTTATAAGAGTAAATGTATTAGGTTTGACAAGATTGGAAAGGTAGTTGAGGGCCATCATTACTCACAGAAAACTCAAGAGAGCAAATGACAGTTCTCTTCCTTACAGAGGGCAGTCATATTATCAATTCTGACTTTTGATGCACCAGTCTTAGGAATCAGCTAAAGAAATTAAGTTGCTTGGTAATTATTTTCAAAAGTATAACATGCATCAAATAATGAAACTAAGCAACAACATAATTATAAGTTTAAAGAAAATTCCAAAACTATAAAAGTCCATTCATGGGGCTGGGGATATAGTTCAGTTGGTAGAGTGCTTGCCTCCCAAGCACAAGGTCCTGGGTTCAATCCCCAGCACCACACAAAAAAAGTTCATTTGTTTCCCAATCCCCAGTATGCTTCTTTTAGAGAATATTATGGTTTCAGTTATAAATGCCAGATAGATAACACATAGTCAACTCTTCAGTCTCTTAAGATCATTTAACATTAATCTAAAGAAGAAAATTGAATAAGAACTGATACTGACAGAATGGGACTGAGGATGGGTGGAAAACTGAGGAAAGGTCATGAGTATTGGGAGGAAATAGGACTGATAGAGGGCAGGGCCTGGAGCAGCAAGGTAGAGATGCTGTGGTTTTCACTGTGTGTCCTAAATTTCTCATTTCATGACTCACATGGAAAATGAGACTATTATTCTTTACTGGGGGAACAGGAAAATCTTCAAGACTGGAATCTGAAGTTCTGGGTCTCTAGCTGCCTGCCCTAAGATCACCCAGGAAGGCATTGATTGCTCAATACCACTGACTACATGAGTCTCACCTGAGGATAATTTTACCACCAGAGTATATCTGGCCCTGTATGAAAATGTTTTTGGACATCAAAACTGGGGGCAAGATATACTATTGGCATCAAATGAGGAAAGGTCAGGGATCCTGCTAAACATCTTCAAAAGTATAGGTGTGTTTCCTACAACAATGATTTACCTGGCCCTAATGCCTGCAATGCTGAAGCCTTGAAACCCTGTTGTACCCATGGGTGACTCACCATTGAGTTTCAGAACAGAAGCTTGGAAGCTTAGGTGGCAGTCAGCAGAATATACAATAGAAGGTAAACCTGATCTGGACTGAAGGATGACAAAATGTTTTACTCAGAAACGGCAGGTACAGAATTGGGTGGCACAAGCCATGGACAGAAAGAAGAAATAAAGTACTTACACAAACATCTACAAATGAAATAACTCAACCCACCCGTTGCCTCATGCACAAATGTCCATAGTCAATGTTTTCCAAGGCAAGAAATTAGAAGAATCTAAAGAAATGGATTAAACCTTCTGAGAAGACCTAGGAGAGAAAGTGGAGGTAAATGGTGGCCCAGATAAAGATCTCCAAATGCTAGAATCTAGAAGACCACAGAGAATCAGTTCCTTTCTAGCTAAGACTAGCATTAAGTCCAGCAGTCCAAATACTTCTTTCACAGAGCTTCCTCATGAACTACTTGTCACATCTCTTTGAGGAGTAGTTTAGATCAGTGTTCCTCTAAATTTAAGAACTAGAAAAATCTTCCAGGCAATCTTGTTAAAATATAGATTCTGACTCAGTAGGGTCAGAATCTTAGTAGCTGGGTCTCAGATTCTGCATTTCTAAGCAGCCCCCAGAGAATGTTGATATTCCTAGTGTGTGTGGACTATTCATTCAATATCAAAGGTTTGAAAGGGTTGGCAAATTACTAGTAGGCCAGATCTAACTGGAGCCTGTTTTTGTAAATAAAGTTTTATTGGCACACAGTCATACCCATTTGTTTACATATTGTCTGCCTGCTTTTATGCTACTAGACAGAGTTCAGAAGTTGTGAAAGAGATCCTATGTTCTACAAATGCAGTGATTCTAACAGCTACAATTTCAGGGCAATAATACCAATCTCTTAATTTTAAGGAGTACTTTCCATGAATTCAATTAGCACCCAAATAACTTAAATAGTGCAGCTGTATTACATTTTTTGTGAAAGATTAGAGAGCAAATTTGTATTGGCTTTGCATGCCACATAGTCTCTGTCAGTATTCCCTTCAATGTTAAGATGTCCATAGGTAGAATTGAGTTACTCAATTTAGATAGGTTTCAATTTCCAACATTTAAAAAAATTAAACTATGTCCTCAGTATTCATTCAAATAGATGTACTACACATGGGTTCAATATAAAAAAATAAATAGCATATGAAACTGTCTCACATATTATTTTGCAACAAATAATTTTTACCAATAGAAAAAGGAAAACAGATTGGATTCATTTAAAATACTTTCCTCTTCTGGCATATTTTAATTTGTGTTTTGGGTGAGGAAAATATCATAGAAATAAAAACAAATCCAATGGAGATTACATTAAAGAGTTTACAGCTTTGACAAAGCATCAAACAAAATTGTTTTCAGTCCTCACAGAATTTCATTGAATCAGTAAAACATTTATTGACATACAAACATTAAAAGACTATAAAACACCAACTTGTGCTTAGTCAAAGTCTATTTTATACGTGTGTGTGCATATATATGTATGTGTGTGTATATATGTATCATACACAAAATTCACACCCATTCTTACTTAATAAGCAGATAAATTATTAATATCAATTACATTCTAAATATATTAACTGAAGAGAAGGTCACTTGGATGCATCTATAAATATTTATCAATACTGTCTCATGTCAGTAAAACCTCAGTGAAATAAATTTGGAATTTATTATTTGTGAACATAAAATACTGAATTTGTTATAGATAAACCAAAATAACAAGAAAATTATAAAATTTTCTTCATAGAATGTTTATTTTCAAACTGCTTTTCAGTTAACTGGCAGGAACTGTCTTCATAATACATTAAAATGATGTTAAAACTCCTAAAAGTTATCCCCGAAAACAATTAATAAACAAGCAAATGTGTCACCTTGTCAAGTTCAAGAAATGCCTTTTAAAATATTATAGCACCCACATATAAGTACAGAAGTTATGGTTTGAACACAATTAGGTAAAGAACAAATTATCACAGCTAATTTACTGGTTCTCAGCAGCCTTCAGTGATTTGATTAATTTTAGTCATAATCTGCTGACAATTAATAAAGGGCAATTTTTGGAGTACATGTTGGCAAATGACATGTTAGAACTAAATTCAGTTCCTTGGGAAAAGGTTATACAACTTGAACTACGCATCATTATCAGGCTGAAAAGATGAAATTAGTGACAATGGAGCTGTAGCCCAGATATCCATACTGAAAACAAATATCTGTTCCCTCTTCTATTGACATTGAGGAAATGAAGATAGGGTTGTGACAAGAGAACTTAGAGAAGGAAAGAAGTATCAAGCTTTACTTCCAAATCATGACAGTGATTCTTGAGTCTCCCTTCTATTGGTTGGCCAACCCTGCTATAAACATTTGTTACCTCATCAGTTCTTTTCATTCTTAAGGGAGGTGAGAGAGCATAAGCCACTGTAGGATTCCATCTTCTTTCCTATGTTAGTGATCCTACCCAGAAGCTGGGCCTTGCTCCAAAAGGAATTTTACCTATATAAATGGGATTACACAAACCCAATCCAACACTTAGATTTCAGCTGCCTTTGTCTTGGTCTGACTTCCACTTGGTCCCAAAAATGCAGTTCCCCAATTTAAATGCCCAAAGCAGAGTCAGGTGGGCTCTCTCCCTGAGCATATTCCCACAAAGTAACCCCTTCATAGAGGCAATTAGGCTACAACAAAAGAGAAAGCAGTGAGCAAGTAAGTTGAAAAGTGGCTATTACAGTTTGGATCTTAAATATCACCCAAAACTCATGTGTTGAAGCCTTGGTCCCCAATGCAGCAATATTCAGAGGTAGAGCCTTTGGGAGATGAATGGGTCATAAGGGCTCTGGTCTCATGAATGGACTGATCAATTTATTGATTCATAACTCAATGGGCTATTGGGTGGTGGTAGAAACTTTAGGAGGAGGGGCCTAGTTGAAGGGAAAGTTATTTTTTGTCCCTGGCCCTCTCCCTCACCCCCTCTGTTTTCAAGCCATCATGACGTAAATAGGCTCCTCTGTCACATGTTCACATCACTATGATGTTCTGCTTTACCAAAGGTCCAAAAGCAACTAGGCCAACCAAGGACTATGCATTGTTATCAGTCTGAACTTCTGAAGTCATGAGACTTTAAGTTGATTCCTCTCAGGAATTTTCTCAGAGTGAGGTTAATATAACAAAATGACCAAAAGATGGTCCCAATAAAAAGCAGTCTTTTCCTCCCGAGGCTGACTGCCCCGTGCCAACTAGGCTGCTTTCTGGCGATTGGAAGACTTGGACCTGTTTCTTTCTGTTAAAGGCCTGGGAAACCACCTCAATACCATATGTCACTAAAGGCTGAGACTTTACTCCTGCTAGTCTACCAGTCAGGGCACGTGCTGGGAAGAGAACTAGGCCTTGTTAGACCCTGGTTTCTCTCAGTTCATGGGTATCTGGTATCCACTTGCCTTACATTTGATTGTCAACACCTGAGTGTATTGACTTGATCACACTTGTTAGGTATAGGAAGCCAACATAAAGACTGTATTCACTCCCATAGCTCAAGGATACTTGTATCTCCTCTGAATCACCCCATGCAGAGTGGGAGCTTCCAATTCTAGGTTGTATTCTACTTTTACCTAGGCTGCTCCAACCTTGCTACTATTAACTAGGCATCTGGAGGTAAAATATTAACTCTGAGCCACAGACAGAAATAAATATTGCATAGCAATCTACTTGACCCATGCATATGTAAAACATTCATGCCATATTGTTCATCAAATCTTTGATGACATACTATTCACCTTGACTTTGGGAGAAATGTTGAAATAGGAAAAACATGCAATCTAACGTTAATGATACATGATGACAAACAAAAGTTTCATGAAACGACAGTCACATAAGACACCCCATTGCAGGTATGGCACTCTGATTTTATCTGTCCTAATCTATCTCATTATTTAAAAATGAAATACTGTTTATGACCAGCTATACTGATTCACTTATCCACTACATGGATTAAAACTATATTTTGACAATAAATGTAACTCATTCTTAGAGACAAGCATAGTTTCCTATCACTCAAGATGGACTCCCAACTCAAACCACAACTACAAGACCCTGAGTGACCTGGCCTCTGTACATAGTAACCTTCCTGCTTTCCCAGGAAGTTCCTGGGATGCTGCTATTCTTGGCATCACTTGAACACACCAAGTACGCAGTCTACCTCATCTTGACCACTCTTGAAACCTCCCTTCCTGTTATTCCTAGGGCCAGATCCCCATCTTTCCATGTATCAACTCTGAGTTCAGCTCCTCATTCCTCTGGCATCCTTTAGTTACCCTACTCACATCACCTTTTTTTGTTGTATAGGAATTCCAGTGTTTCTGCATGTCTTCTGAGCCAACGGCACTGGTGGCTTTTTATAAGGATGTTTGAATAGCGAACAGCCTGGGAGCTAGAAGTAGTATAATCCTAACTCACAAATTTGTTTCTGGAACAGGATAAAAGAGTTAGAGGTCCCTCCCTTTCCATTCCCTGACCCATCCTGAGACATTAAAGGATAGGAAAATCTCCCTCACCACCCCATAATAGAGTTGCTTATATTCCAAGCTAATATGGAAATCTCTCTCTCCCTCCCTCTCTCTCTCTCCCTCTCCCTCCCTCCTTCTCCCTCTCCCTCTCTCTCTCTCTCTCTCTCTCTCTCTCTCTCTCTCTCTCTCTCTCTGGAGGAGAGGATGGACAGACTTGCTAGCAGGACCCTACAAAACTGGGAGTTTCCTAAGCCCAGTGTTTCCACCCATGACACAACCCACTATGTACATATTATCTCTGAGGTCTCCTCTACATCACCCTGCGGAGCTTGTAGGGGTAAAGGAAACCATTGTAGATATGTGGTGCCTTGAATCCATTTGGGTTCCATGTTTCCTTACCAACTGAGTTTATGGGAGTGTGCAAAGTCAGCCTAGTAGATATGCTGCTTCTCGTGGACTTCCTGATGCTTATTTATGACTTTAACTATATCTACACATATTTAGTCAGTTCTGTTCATTGACTAACTCCTTCAACTAATTGTAATCCTCATGAGGAAAGGGATCAAGTAATAATAAAATTATAATTAATGTAATTATATACTGTTACCCACTAGTTTTATAATTTATAAATTATATAATTCACTTCTTGATCTAGATATGACCCTGCTACAGAAGCACCTAGTCATCCAATAAGTGGGCAAAGGGTCTCATTTTACAAAAATTCCTTTTCTAGGAAATACATTGCCAGACACATATATTATCTCAAGCAAAGTCTCTATGTATTTAAAGCATCAACACAATACTCCTTTGGCTAGAATTTTTGATAAATAGGTATAGTTTAGTCATGGCTGTGGAATATTTTCCACAATTGAAAAGATTATATTCTGCTGCCTTAGAAAATATACAGAGAAGTGAATCTTGTTTGATAATTAAGTATCTTCCTTTGCCTTGGGGTCATTGTCAAAAGTATAAGCAAGATTAAAACAGGAAGAGGTTCTCTTGGTACTTAGTCTGGAATTAAAATTTTTAACAAACTCCTAAAAATGATGTTTTTAAATTTTAGTTATTCTTTCCAGGTATAGTTGATTAAGTAGGGCACATTTGTTTTCCTTATCTTTGGGTATTCAAATTTTATAATACTTCTTCAAAAAGCCATCTAAATTAAAGAGGCAACATAACCACATGGTACACCATGCCACTAAGAAAGCACACTGCTGATTATCACTGAGCCCTGCAGAATATCAGTGAGATGCATTCACAACTGCTCTGTGGATGATGCTCCTACCTGGAATCTCAGCTTAATTTTAAAAAGCAAAATGTCTGTTTCTCAATGGATCTATTTGCATTTTTGTCATTTCAAGCAAAATATAATAATAAAATTTGAAGACGTTTTCCTCAAGGAAGGAGCAGGAATTTGTTTGTCATGTGTTTTACTTACTACAAGCATCTGTTGGGGGTGCTTCACATTCTGGGTGGATGTAGGCCAAGGGGTGTTTAGAGGCTTAACTATTACACAACGAAATGGGAAGCTCAGCCTGGGGAGCTGGCAATCTTGAGTGCCAGTTCTCAATCGCCCCCACCTTGCTGCATGGCCTTGAAGAAGTCCCCTGTCCTCTTTTTGCCTCATTTCCCTCATTTGTAAAATGAGAAGAACAGTACCTGACTATGTGAATTAACTAATCAATCATTTTAAATGCCCAAGATAAAAGTGCTTTAGATTCGAAAGTCATTTTATGGGATGTAAACTGCTATCTTCCAAATACTCCATATGTGTCGACTCTATTAAGCTAAAAAAACACCAGTGGTTTCACAGCAAATTATACTAAGTGCTTTATAAATTCCAGAGGCAAATGCTGATAAAGGTTCTATAAACAGTGTTTACAATGACAGCCATGCACAGAGCTGCAAAATAACACTGTGTGCCAGGTTTTCAGAAATAGGATTATTACTGAAATAATCCTTAGTTCCCAAGCTATGTGGGAAAAGAAATTGACAGTGCCAAACTTCTAGAACTTTCAGATCATCTTCCATTGACATTTGAATGGAAGATAACTACCAGGACTGTAGCCAATAAATTTTCATTGTTCACTGATAAAAATAGGAACCAGAGAGCTAAGAAAAGCACTAAAACCATAGACAATAGAAGCCCTTGAGTGTTCTATTCCATCTAAGTCTGGGGAATCAACGTGCTTTACAGTGGCAATTTCATTCCTTCATGCCACATCCCTGAGGAAATTGATGGACAATGGGCTGTCATTCCCAAGTCTGTTTGATTTCCAATAAATCTGGTGTCAGCTCTTCTGAAGTTGTTTTTTTTTTTTTTTTTTTTTTTTTGTCAGAACATGTGGGCAAGAATGAGTCGGTAATGCTACTCAGGGACAGCTCCTGCCTATACAGAAAACTGCTCTTCCTATTTGAAAGTATCCAGGAGCTCACCCTAAAGTAATTACATCAGAATCCCTGGGGTTGGGATCAGGCATCAGTATTTTTAAAAACTCTCTAGAGTTTTGTAACATACAGCTGCATATAAGAACCAGGAATATGAGGCATTCTGAAAAACACTGCCTATGTGAAAGAGGTCACTTCTTTTCCACTGCTGTCCTACTAATCTTCACCAAAAGTCAGTAACCCTTTCTACAAAGGAACAGAGAGTAAACACTTTTGAGCTTTTGGAAACACATGGTCTCTGTCACACATACTCAACACTGCTATTGCAGCATGAAAGTTATCACAGACAATACATACATGAAGCCTCAAGAGGCCACATTTGGGCTTGGAGCCCTAGTTTGCCACCTCGATCAAAATTTTTCTAAATTATTAATCTGTCTTACTATAGTAATATGCATTATAAAACACGTGGAAATGAAAAATTTAAATGAATGGAATAAATGTATCTGTGTTTTATTATTAACAGTACCCAACATGTTCATGTAGAACTATTCCTATCAGTATTTATTACAGGGAACAATTTGTATTAATATGTTAATTAATTTTGAATCTTAGCTTTATATACTATGGCATAGCAATCTGCAGGTCTGGCACCAACTTAACTGCAAAATTTGAATCTGTGACTTTCAGATTGAAAAAATACTTCATAGGGATATGTGGATCCACATGTTGACTGGTTGAAATTTCCAACTCATGGTTTTCAAACCATGACTACCAATCAGTCATCATTTTTGTTTCTCAGCCACTGAACCAAAGTAAAAGTTCATCTTCCCTAGCAACAATTAGTTGTCCTGGAAACAAAATGTCAATTTTCATATTTTTAACATAAGAATTTAGAAACCACTGAAAGCTTAAATCTAGGAGCTTTCACAACAGGTTACAAGTTTCTGCTTACGAGTATTTCCATTGTGTACCTATGAGAGTTTTGACAGGTAGCACCAATCATTTTTGTCAATAATATATGTATTTCAGAATATATAACAATGGAAACACTGACAAACATCCATTTTCAAAATGGTCCAGAATTTTAAAACATGTTTCTTTTTAAAAGAAGTTATTTGCTTGCTTGTTGCTTAACATTCTATCTTGAAATGACAAATATGTTTGTGTCAAAATGATCTGCTGGAAAGTATATTTTCAATACCCTCCTTTGGTATTTATTAGAAGAATTTTTGTGAAATAAAAAGTAACATTTTCAAATTTTGACAACATATTCAAGAAGGTCCATGAGATAAGGAAAAAAGCAAAAAAGCAAAAAAAAAAAAAGTCATGGCCATGTTCCATCTTGTCACAAAATCCTGTGAAGATTGCATTTAATGTTTTAATAGGTAATGTTTTTTTGAAAATTTTTAGCATATTTTTATTCTTTATTGAATATTTCTTTTATTTCTTTTTCTTTATTTTTTTTTGAAAAGCATATTTTATTTGTTCTTTTAAGATAATGTTTTAATGAAACTAGGCAAAATACTAACACCCTACAGGATGTAAATAACATGTTGTGAAATATTGAAAGTAAAAATAAAAACCAAAGCAGTAACAGTGTTGCCAACAATCCCTCCCATTATAAAACTCACATGTCCCTCTAGGTACATGATCCAACACAAAATGTGAACATAGAGCAAAGACAAAAAGTGAACATTCCCACATCTATCCATTTGTTATATGTTCAAAAGATTTTTTTCCTTATTTTCAGATAGAGAGCAAATACAAAGGCCCACCCTACAGCAACACATTGTACTTTTCAGCTCTGGAGTTCATTGAAGGCAGAGTTAAAGGAGGCAAATATGCTTGAAGATCACCAATACACTCATTTCTATGCCTGTAGCAGACATTGCTTATCATTCAGAATGCTTTTTAGCCTGCAGGACTCAAAGGCAAGCACTACCAATTAGTCTGTCATAGGCATGAGATGAAATCCATCTCTCCTTTTGCCCTGCTCTAACTAGGCACAATTTGTGCTTTGGGGGAAATCCACATCAATATTTGGAGAGCTAACTGGACAAACAGAAAAATCATGTACTCATCCCAAACAACTCAGACTCTTCCAAAAAAGACAATCCAAAGACACACACATAAAATTACAACTTTCATCAGTCATTTCACTTAAACATTCTTGACACTCTACCCTATGCTGATTAGAACAAAACAGAATAAAGGGAATCTGTTCCTTAATAGTGACAAGACAGTATATACATCTTTGCCATTTATTTGAAATCCAAATTATGCAGTCATCAAAGACCTTAAAATTCAAATGGCTTCAGTATTCAGATCTTAAAATGGCAATAGGAACTTCATTAATTCAGAACTAAACATTCTTCACTGAATATAAATTTTAATGATTTTAGTAACATTAAAATGCTAAACTGTATATGTCATTTTCAATGATGAGCACTCATAACTATAAAAAATATTTCTTTCGGAACCAGATAGTGTGATCAGTACATCCTAGCAGTTCTGTGTCTAGCTTTTAACCAACCTTTTCAACATAAAGGAGAAGAATGCCATAGAACCCAGAATTTTTTTGGCACCCTCTGTAATGCTAAAATGAACACAAAACACAGTGGATTTACCTGATACCCTTGTGATGGAACATATCTCAGAAGTGGATATAAAATAAAGAGAAGGGAAATGTGAAAAGCATCAACAAAATTCATCAGGCACCTATATATCACCTACTCTCACTAACTGCCTTTTCCAGTCTGTTTGCTACCTCTGGTCTTTGTTATGTCCTGTCCCATAAACCTATCCAGAAAATTCAATATATGAAATCATATGAGACTGCTATGGATTAAATGTATACTTTGATTCATATTTGGACACATTCTGAGGGACAAAGATCAGTGAATACTTACTACACTCATCTCAAGATAACAAAATAGAAAATTAACCCAATACTCCCTTTTTACCAAAAAAGATCTATGTGTTTAGAAATTTTTAATGAAAGGAGGTTTCCAGATTTCTGTTTGAAAAGAAAATGAAATTCATTTTAATAGTCATTAGCCAAATTTTCTGGCAAGAAAACTCAAAACTTAATCACACAAGACATTAAATATTATATTAGTCATTTAGCAAAGTTATATTTATAACTGTTAAATCTAGAAAGCCATAATCAGAGAAACTACTGAATTTCTAACATATAAGAGTAACACCATCTAATAAATATGACATGCAAAATGTTAGCTATTGAAATCGCTGATCCATGGTATTTACTCAAATGCCTGCATGTTAAAGATAAAGCTTTCCCCCTTCCTTTAAGAATTCATTAATTGTGGTGCATTTATGTTTCTTTAGGCAACCCAGCAGCTGTGGTTCCAAACATGAGCCTTTGAGAAATACATTTAAATGAATATTTATAAACTTTTCTCTAGCAATTATATTTAGCAACCGTAGCAGATGCCTTCGATTTCACAGTGTTAGCTGTGTCGCTAATTAGAGTCCCTCTTTAATCACGCTGTCCTCCAGTCATTCGTCTCTTAAGTGGACCACCTACATGTTTAGGAGACAGAGAGACACACAAAGGTCTAACAGGTCTATTACCAACTTTGAAAAAAGTCATAAAAACATACATAAACCATAAGCACTCAATCTTCATAAACTCAGATTTTCCCAAAGCAACCATAGGCACATTTGAAATTGAGATTTTTATGTTCTGAGAATCTCAATGGGATATTATCTTGATTACCACTGGATAATTCCTATGTATCCTTTACAGTCCAGTTGCCCAGTGTAGGGTCTACAGCCACCAGAGCACCTACGTAGAGTTCTCAGCCTCTCTTCAAAACTGATTTAGAAGCTGTAAGATGAAGAGCATGGACATGCATATTATTTGCAAGATCTCCAGGTGATACTCAGGAACCCCAAAGTTTGAAAATCACCGTTTTAAGACAAATCAGGACCACCTCCTTCAGGAAGCCTTCAAATAACTGCAAGCTAGCCTAAAAGACCATCTTTTGTATTTCCAAAGTATGTTGAATTATCTTAAAATCACTGCCTTTAGTAGATGTGCTGGATTGACTGGGTTTTCACTCTGAACTAAAAAGGAAATTGTCTTAGATTTACATAGTCATTCATGCCTAATTGAATAGAAGGCCATCAGTAATTAGCTGATTGAATAAATATTGTCCACTTTCTGATGGGAGTTAATGTAAGTTTTATAGCTTCAAGTCTTGCATTTTGCCCTTGAGTCCAGAAATACTTGCCAAATTTGAAACCTAGAGCAGCTTTAACATCACTTAAAAATACAATATTTATAGACACCTTTCATTCCTTGGTCCTGATTTCCATTTTCTAGCTTAATACATTTACATTACATTACACATATTACATTAACTTCTGGAAAAGTTCCATTTGAACTCTTGGAGACCAGGGAATTTTGAAAAAATTCATGGGGAGTGGGTCAGTGAGTTTCACTGAGAGGAAAAACAGAAGTTAAAAAATCTGGGAAGGCCAAGTCATAGATGATACTTATACAATAAAAATGCAACTATACATCTTTCTGGAAATTTAAAGCTGGTTATAAAGATGAAAGATATAGGGGAAAGAGCTCACAAAGCTTTACCCTTTCAAAGGGCTGGGACTTTTCAACTTTTTAGATATTTACATTACAAAGAGAAAAAATACTCTCATTCTTTGCTCTTGAGATCGCTCAGTTTTCTTTTTTTCCCAAGTTGTGGCAAATTTATTCATCCTCTCTTCTCTCTTGTCTATCTAGTGATTCAGAGCAAGACCCAACTCCTTGGAAGCTGATCTTTCTGTCAGCTTCTAGATCCCATTTCCTTGAGTACCTACCTTCCTCATCAATTAGCCACTTTCCTACTATGACTGGCCTTTTCTATGCCATTTCTCCCATATAATTGGCCTCAAACTTGATCCTCTGTACTACTGAAAAGAGGCAAAACTTTGCTTCCCTATATAACTCGGGGGTCAGCAAACATTTTCTGTGAAAGACAGATAGTACATATTTTCAGTTTGCTTTGCACATCATCATCTCTTTCACAAATACCAACCTTCCCATAGATAACACAAACAAACCAAAACAAAACCAAGTTTTTTTTTTTTCCAAAGGCATGGCTGTGTTCCCATAAAACTTTGTTTACAAAATAGTCAGTAGAGTAGATTTGACCTGCAGGTCACAGTTTGCCAAACCCTAGTATAATCTCATCAAGGTGCTATCCAATCACTCCAACATCCATTTGGTCACTACCCCAGCCTGACTTAGGAGCCCTGACTTCTACCTAACACTTTGGAAATTGTCATTGCCTGATGGGTACATACCCAACTATCACTGATGGTTTCTTGGCCTACTCATTCCATGCTGCAGGGTGGGAGGGGATGCTGTTAATTCATAGAGGAAGCCCACCATAGGAAAACACTTGATCCCTTAAAAGGGATACTTTTTAATTGTAGTTGGTCTGTGAATAGGCTTGTGAAAGCAATGACCTTGGTATGCTTTCTTTATCAAAGAACAGGAAAAATGCATAAATCAAGGGCATCCACTTTACATTAGTACCAAGTTTTAACTATGTATACAAGTCATATAAATGAGAACATCTACAAGTAGAAATAAATAAATGAATACATCATCTTAAATCCATAAGAAATAAGAAACTACAAAAGTAATGCAGCATATCAGAAAAAGAAGCAAATGAGTTAATATAGATGAAAATATTAAAATTAAATTTAATGGCAGGTTTAACCAAAAATCAGACAGAACACAATAACCTGTGAACCGGAAGATAAATCAGAAGAAATTATCCAAATGTAGCTTGGAGAGCAATGTTCTGGTAAACAAAGAATAGTGTGTAAAAGATAAAGAAGGTCCAGTGAAAGGTTCTAACCTACACTTCTTTTTTATTTTGAGACAGGTCCTAAGTTGCTTAGGACCTCCCTATGTTGCTGAGGCTGGTTTTGAACTTGTGATACTCCTTCTTCAGTCTCTGGAGCTACAGAGATTACAGGTGTGCTCCACCATGCCCAACATAAACTACATTTGTTAAAGAGTATTCAGCAGGGGCAATACATGAAGAGAATATAACTGAAACTATTTTACCCTGACACATGCGTCCGCAATTTCCAGAAGTACAAATTACCAAATAATAGAGAGTACCTGCTGAGTATCACTTATCCAAAATGCTTGGGACCAGAAGTGTTTTAGATTTAGATTTTTTTTTCAGATTTTGAAATATATTGCATATACAGAATCTGATATTCCGATCAGAGTAGCCAAGTCTAATCGGTGAATACATTTATGTTTCATACATGCTCTATCTATATGGCTTGAAGATAATTAATTTTGTGCACAAAACAAAGTTTTATAGTGTGGAATTTTCCAGTAGTACATCATGTCAGTGCTCAAAAAGTTTTTGATTTCAAGCATTTCAGATTTTGGATTTTCAGATTAGGGATGCTCAAACCATATAAATGAAAGAATCTACCAAAGAATAAAAATGAAATGCATATCTAGAAATGTATATATTCTTAGAAATAATCACAGTAAACCGGGTGTTATTTTCAAAGGAATTATAATTAAACTTGAAGTTGACATCACAACAATAGAAGTTCAAGATAGAAGAATACAAATGAACTGAGAGAAAATATCCAATCTAGAATAATAGAAGAAATAAAGTACTTTTAAAGAATAAAAGCAAATGTATTGGGCATATTGCTCAGTGGTAGAGTACCTGACTACCCTGTATGAGGACCTAGGTTCCATTCTCAGCACTTCAACAAACAAAATGGGAAAAAATACTTAATAGAAAAGGAATAAAGTGAAATAAAAACATTTGAAAGCACAAAGTACACTAAAATAGTAAGACTTTACCACCAACAGAGGCAATCTAAATGAAATTCAAAAGCATATTCACCAAGCAAGTTACAAAAAAGGAAAGATGCCTGAAGAAATTCATAAGAAGCAGAAAGGAAAAGAAGAGTAAAGAAAATAATAAATATAATAAATATGTTTGGTGCTATGGTTTGGATGTGAGGTGTCCCGCAAAAGCTCACATGTGAGACAATGCAGGAAGGTTCAGAGGAGAAATGACTGGGTTGTAAGAGTCTTAACCCAATCAGTGAATTAATCCCCTGATAGGGATTAACAGAATGGTAGGGTGTGACTGGAGGAGGTGGGAATTGGGGTGTGGCTTTGGGATAAACAGCTGACTAAAACAGTTTGGGTACACTTACAATACTGACCATATCAAGCAAAATTGTTTTATCTTGTAGGATAAATTAAAATACTCAATAGCAATGTAGAATTTTATGTGGAAGGAGGGGAATACAGTTTAATCTTTTATTACATGGGAAAAGGATTAAATTATCGATTAACTTTATATTTTGATAGCTAAAAAATATATATTTGTATCTGGAGAGTGGAGTCTCTCTCTCTCTCTGCTTCATGATGATGTGAGCTGCTTCCCTCCACCACCCTCTCCTGCCATGTTGTCCAGCCTCACCTCAAGTCTGGAGGAATGGAGCCGGCCTTCTATAGACTAAGACCTCTGAAACTGTAAGCCCTCAAATAAACCTTTCCTCCTCTATAATTGTGCTGATCAGATCATTTAGTCACAGCAGAGAAACAGCTGACTAAAACAGTTTGGGTACACTTACAATACTGACCATATCAAGCAAAATTGTTTTATCTTGTAGGATAAATTAAAATACTCAATAGCAATGAAGAATTTTATGTGGAAGGAGGGGAATACAGTTTAATCTTTTATTATATGGGAAAAGGATTAAATTATTGATTAACTTTATATTTTGATAGCTAAAAAATCCATGTTTTATTTTCTATGATAACCACTACAATGATAAAACTCTACTTAACCAAATTGCCTTGAAAATGAATGACACTATAGTGTCACATGCATGTCCAGTCATTATTTGCCAGTAGATTCACAAGACAATTGGAAGCAGATAAGTCCTCACTTTGGCAGTCATTCAACACCCCAAACACATATGGCAACAACAGCAGCAAAAATACACAAGAGACATGGGATCATCACGAGAAATGTAAAGCCCAAGACAACCTGGTAGACAATCTATGTATATGAATATCTCTAATTACATCAACTTTCAGTGAAATGAATGTCAAGTTAGAAGATAAAATCAGCTATTTTAAAATTTTAACTTTTGTTGGACACAGTGGCGCTTGTCTGTAATCCCAGCTGCTTGGGAGGCTGAGACTGGAGGATCACAAGTTTGAGGCTAGCCTCAGCAATGTAGCGAGGCCCTAAGCAACTTAGTGAGACTCAGACTCAAAATTTAAAAATAAAATAAGGGCTGGGGATGTGGATCAGAGATTACTTAAGTGCTCCTGGATTCATTTCCCAGTATCGAACCTCCCCCCCAAAAAATCCCAACTTTTGCTTTTTGTATAAGACATATATATAAAATGTAAGCTTTCTATAGAAAGAAAGCTAAATGATAAAGCATAAGAAAATCCAGAGAGGAATAGCTACCTAGCAGCAGAAATAATTTGGGAAATTTAAATTAATCATCAATCTTCTAGATTGCTGAGCAGATAAGGATTCTTGATTATATTAGGGTGCTATTCAAGTTGAAAACAGTTAACTGCTATGATCAACATCTCAAATTAAGCTAACCTGGCTGCATTGAGTTGTGGATAATAGCTTCATAAGCAGTTGCTCCCTTTTAGCTCCATATGAATGTAATTTTATACTAGATATATCTGAAGGAAAAGTATTGATTTCAGTTTATGCCAATGATATCTCTTCAGTGGAAGGAAGGTGGGAAACAGGGCTGGTAATGGTTTCTGAATTTTATTTTAATAGCTTCCTTTCATTTTTACTCAGAGGACTGACTAGGACCAGGACCAGTAAGGAATTATGTTGACATTGTGCAGCTCATTAGGCTGGAAGGACAATGAACACAAACAGGCAAAATCCAATCTGTGGGGACCAGTTAGCTTTACTCCCGCACAAGCACAGATGTCCTTTCTGATCCAATCAGCAACTCTTACACCAAGGGGATCAGTGAGGCTGTGTCAACAGAGCAGAGCAAATCTGGAACACCAGTACACAATGCACGGATGCCCTGCCTGAAGGCTGCTCTGAGGCATCATATAAGGAGGACAGCATGGTGTGGGCATTGAAATTACACCGTAGTAATTTGTTTCCAAAGTAAATAATGTTGGAACTTAGGCTATATTATCTGCATGCTCCACTCCTTAATTTATTCAACAAATACTTATTTTGCTCCTATGTCTAGGAGCTTGGTATACAATGAATAGTAATCTCTACCATTGTGTTGTATACAGTGTAGTAAATGATCAAGTGATCAAATCAGTTTATTTGATCATATCAATTTCTTACTTCATAAGCAATTTTCATATTAAATAGTACAAGCAAAGACTCAAAGAGTTTTAAATAATTTGGTGCTACTACTCTTCTAAGCAAAAAATAAAAATAAATAAATAAATTAGGACTCAAGGTTCTCCAGGGCTTACACACAGCCACCTGATTTAAAAAAAAAAATATTTTTCAATTGTAGATGGACACAATGCCTCCATTTTATTCATTAATTTTTATGTGATGCTGAGAATCAAACCTAGTGTCTCACATGTGCTAGTCAAGCACTCTACCACTGAGCCACAACCCCAGCCCATTTTTATAAATAAAGTTTATTGAAACAAGGACATGCTCAATTGTTTATGTATCATCTATTGTATATATCATGCTACAACAGCAGAGCTGAATACCTATGACAGGTATCATACAGCTCACAAAGTTGAACATATTTACTCTCTGGTCCTTTCCAGAAAGATAGCTTTAGGAGAAATTCAGGAAGGGACCATCTTAGCTATAGTGAAATGGTTCTAGCTGCTATACACAGACAAATTTTGAGCTACCAGGGGAGAAAAAGGTACTTTCTGTAATTGTTGTACACAACACTGACTCCCTATAAGTAGTTACATGGTTATTTAGTAAAGATTTTTTTTATTAAAACAAAATATATATCTTCATATGATTAAGCCATTCCTACTTTTTTCCTTAGCAAATGTCAATATGGCTACTGGGCCACCACCACCCTCTTGGTGAGCCAGGAACAGGGTGCTGCTCTGAAGAGTACACATTGTTCCCAATTGTCCCTTGGAAAGTCTGCTGCCTTTCTTTGCAAGGCTGGTCTCTGCATCCACCCCCTACAGTGTCTATCAATGCACTTTGCTGGTTCACTGGAAGCCTCAAATCATTGCCAAAATAGTGGCTCCTTCAGGAACTTATACTTCAACTCAAATGCACAGCCCTGAGCATAGTAAAGAGGCCCTGTGAGAAGAACCAAATCCATTTCTCCAGGACTCAGAAATGTAAAGACAGGCAATGGGAAGCACATACTGTCCATCCCATGTATCTGCAGGTTCTTCATTTAACCTGCTAGAGATAAAAATATTCAGGGAAGAAATGTGTACTGAACGTGAACAGATGTTTATTCACATCATTATTCCTAAACAGAATAGTAGAACAACTATTTACCTGGCATTTACATTGTAAATACATTGTATTTGAGCACACTGATGTAATATAGAGATGGTTTAAAGTATATGAGAGGATTGTGTAAGGTATATGCAAACATGTATCATTTTATATAAAAATCTTGAGCATCTATCCAGGGATTCCCAGGGTCCTGGACCCAACCTGAGGATACTGAAGGACAACTGTATTTATGATCTCCTTGTATGTTCACAATAACAGCATCCAAGTATCCTTGGAACATTAGCTACCAAATATCAAAATTCTTCAGTCGTAATGACCCTGAAAAGACAAAGGCAAAGACAAACTTTCTATAACTACAGACTTCAGAATCTTCTGGGCACTGGATGGATTCTGTGTAAGCTCTGCAATGACCTTGGTGAGAATACATTTATTGAACTTCTCAGAGGGAAGGGTGACTCTGTATAGAATACAAGGTGAATGTTAACGAGATGCAGAGGAACATGAAATGTGAAGTATAGCCAGTGAGTCCTTCTATTTCTATAGGTGTGAACAAAGGAAGCAGAAGTGTTCAGAATATGATAGGACCTCATACCTGAGGTAACTCTGCCAAGGCTTTGGATGACCCTGAAAATCTAATGGTTATCCTAACAATATGGTACCAACACACCACAATCATTCTCTTCTTTTAGTTACTTTAGGAATTCATGCACACACTTACATTAGCCACACTTAAAATCTCAGAGTGTTCTTTAACTCCTCTCCTTCCTCTGACTCCTCGTCTGATGTTTGTCAAGCCCTGGGCTCAGTTTATCCCATATCTTATCTCTTGCTTATTGTCACTGGTCTGTAGTGCTGGCCTTCATCCCTTCCACAATACTATTGGAAGGCTTCTTTTTGCTTTCATTACTTTACTGCCATTTTTTAAAAGGGTGCAGTACAATATCCATGCAACAGATAACATCAATCTTAAGCACGCAGTTCAATGAACTTTTGTATATGGATACGCCCATGAATATAGGCTATTTCCAGCACTTCAGAAGGTCCCCTTGGGTTTGTTTCTAGCCAATATTCCCCCCAGAGGTAACCACTATTCTGATGACTAAGACTATTGACTAGTTTTGCCAATGTTTTGAACTTCATTTAAATAGAATGATTCTTATTGGATTTTTGCTCATTGTGGGTCAGTGAGAATCATCCAAGTTTTGTTGAATGAAGTGATGATTCATTTTCATTGTTCTATATTCACACAATGGAATACTATGCAACCCTATACAAATGATGGCTGTTTGCAGTTTGGGGCTATGATGGAAAAGGTTCATGAAGACATTTTAGGTATCAGACTGAAAACTCTCAGACTTCCCCATCACTGCTTCTTGTACAAACCACCAAATTGATTTCTCCACAGTGAAGTTCCCATTATATGAGTCCAAAATTTATACAGTCCAATAGCTTCTCACTGGCTTTTGAAATAAAACTAATCTCCTGGTTCTAACATTCAAGAGTTTTCACTACTGAATTTAATTCATTATCCAGCCTTTATCACTCATCTCTGCCCTCCATGTTTACATGTATTATGCCTATTTAGATCTCTTACCACCAGTCAGCAAACCCCACCCACTTTCACTTGGGGGCGTTGGCTTTTTCTAATAGCTTTGGCCCTGGATACTCCTTCTTCAATATATTCATTCATGTCTGCTGAAAACATATAACACTGAGGATCATCAAAAACACCAGTTCCTGCTCAGGTTCAGGTAGGGTAACTGCAGCTGGAACAGGTGACAGTTGTATGGAGAAGCACATAAGGACCACATGCCCTAGTCCTCTGCTTCCAAGCCCCAAAAGGGAGGCTGCATTTTCCCTCTGGACTATCATGGGTGACAAGCTCCAAGGGAAGAAAAAGGGAAAACAAAGTAGTACAAAGGTTTTTCTTATTAATTTTTATAGTTGAGATGTTTTTATTAGTGCACTATAGTTATACATAATAGTGGGGTTCAGTTTGCTACAGTAATACACGTAGGGAATATAATTTGCTCCAAGTCAGTTCCCAGTACTTCCTTCTTTCCCTCTTCTCCTCCCTGCCCTTACATGACTGATTTTCCTTCTATTTATTTATTGTTTTTTAATTGGTGCTTTATAGATACACATGAAGGTGAAACTCACTGTGGTATATTCATATATGTACATAGCATAATTTGGTCAACTTCATTCTGCATTTCTTCCCTTTTCCCATCTCCCATCCCTCCCCATCTATCTGGATATTATTTTTGAAAGTATTTTTAGTTATATATAACACTATTACACATTTTGACATCATCACAAGATCATGGGATATATTGCTCTAATTCAGTCCCCAGCTCTTCCCCCCTTCTCCTTGCTCCTCCTGCTCCCCTCCCTCTTCTCTGCTGAACTTTCTGTAATTTATTTATACTTTTATTATTTTTTTCTGGTACCAGGAGTTGAACCCACTGAGTCACATCACCAGTCTTTTTAATATATACATATATATGTATATATATATATATACACACACACACACACACATATATGTATATATATACATATATATATATATATTTTTTAATTTAAGTATAGAGTCTCACTAAGTTGCTTAGGGCCTCACTAAGTTGCTGAGAGCCTGGCTTCGAACTGGATATCCTCCTGCCTCAGCCTCCCAAGCCACTGGGATTACAGGTATGCATCACTCATCACTGTGCTCAGCTTTTTTTTTTTTTTTTTAATTAGTACCTTGTGGATATACTTGATGTTGGGATTCACTGTGGTATATTCATGTATGTGCTTAGGAAATTTCATTCAAATTCATCCCATTGTTCTTCCCTCTTTCTGTCCCTTCTTTCTCCTCCTCAATCCCCTTCATCTACTCTACTGATCACACAGGTATTTCTAGGAGCAAAATTTTCCATAAGGCAACCACTGCTCCTTTCTATGTTGCTCACAGTGGCTGTGGATCACACTGTACCTGCTGGTCTGGGGGCAGGGAACTAGGGGATAGAGGGCTAGATCGCTGGAATCCTGGGATCTGTGGATGGCAAGGCCCTGGTGTGGGTAGCTCTCAGGGAGTCACTTGTCTGTGCCCCCATCAAGCTTCCTCCACCTGCAGTCTGGCTCTACCTTCATGCAGTACACATTACCTTTGGCAGGTGGGGATTAAAAGAGAGCATGGGGGTTGGAGCTGTAGCTCAGTGGTAGTGCACTTGCCTAGCATGTGTGAGACACTGGGTTCAATTCTCAGCACCACATATAAATAAATAAAGGTCCATTGACAACTAAAATGATAAATTAAAAAATTTTAAAAGTGAATAAAAATACCAGCTTTTAAAGGAAATCCAGAGAAAGCATGATATTCCCTATCTTTGAAGTCCATTACACTGGAAGATTTTCCTAGTAGTCTCCATGGTAGTGTAACCAAAATGATTTTTCCATATAATTACCCAGAAAACTGAAAGGAATGAAGTGTTGACTATTATGTCTAATGGAACTTCTGATGCTCCTTGCACTGTGTTCCTAAGTACAAGTAGCCCATTTTTTGGTTACTGGAATTCCATTTGGAAAGTAAACACTCTCTCTGATTAATTGTTTAATCACTTAAGCAGTGGGAGATTTGGGCAAATTCAAAGAAAGTAAATTAGTTGGATGATTTTCAGTTTGGGGTTAATTTTAATAAAACAGGGATTTAAAAGACATTGACATTTGTGAGTTTAATAAGAGAAAGGAAAGAATTAATAAGAGAGGATCACTGGTTACATTCAGCCTGCCATTCTCCTAATAAATAATTCACTTTTTTCTTCTCCTAAATATTCTTCATTGCTAAAGCTTGTCCTAAGAGCTGTGTAGGGAATAAGTACCAGGAACTTATAAACTTTGCCATGAAGGATCTCCCCATCTACTGGAGAAAACTTAAAAACAATAGAATAATCAATGTAAATACCACTTTAAGAAACATAAGGAAATCTTTTTGAGACAAATAAGAAAAGCAATTGGTTTTTCCTACTGTGGAAAGATTTTCTGTAAAAATAGCCTGTGTCAGTTTAGAACCCTTAGTGACACATTATTAGTGAAAGTCTGTTGGGTCACACTTTTTTGTGGATTTCTTGAAACAGTATATTTGTAAAATTAATGACCAAACTCTCCATTGAATGTATATAGTGGAGATCCAGTTAAAGTTGTGGATAGGGTCTTATGTTTGTATCTAGTTACTCTTGGAATTTCTTAAAACTGGCTGTGAGATACAGTTGTCACTGTCTTATATAGTAATCAATACTATGCAGGAATTGATACATACATTAATCTAAAAAGAATTATGAAAAAGTTTTAATCATTAAATCATTTCAATACTCCAACACTTAGGACATTTCAGCACATTGACAAAATTTCCATGTCTGACTTTTGATTGTCATTAGTCCTTTGGGGACAACATTAGCATTTCTTTTACCTGTTCCCTGGTTAATATGTCTCTGGGGCCACAAGCTTATCACCTGAGAATGTGCTTTACTTCTCTGTCAATGGTAGAGGAAGCTCCAGTGTCATTCAATTATTCTTTCCACTCACAGTTTGCCTCCCTGCCTGTGGGCACAGGTTGATTGTGTGGGAAGCAAGGCAGCAGAGTTTCTAGGACTGTAAATCATCATATATCCACCCTCTCATCTACCCAACACCACTAAATAGAACAGGATTGGTGTAACTTAATGTGCATATGATGCTATATTATGAGAATAATATGCCTAAAAAGGTTATGATTTAATACATTTATGACTTACTGGTTAAAATGAGAGATCATTCTAATATATATATATATATATATATACATATATTCATAGTTATCAAACATATCATAACCTTATACTATAAAAGTCAAGGGAAAATACTTGCAAGAAATGTTTTCTTATTGAAAAATTATATTTAAGTCAGGGTACACAAAGAATCTTTTCCCATCAATCATGCTTCCTAATTTCTAATTCTTTTCTACTTACCATTTGGCAGAAGGAAGATTGGTAAAATGGCAGGGTAATATCTGACCTACAACATTCATATTTTATTGATAACCACCCAATTAATAAGGTTCTCTATGGCATATTATTCTACAATAGATTATATCATGGTTTTGTCATGAATAATTCATTTCTTATGACATACATCCAGTCAAAATTCAAAATCATGCACCAGGCATCTATATTTTATATGTGATTATAAAATAAAACTTTCCCAGGATGGCTTCTGCCTCAAGTGAATGAATGAGTGAGTGACAGAGGGGCTGCCTTAAAACAGCTCCACTGGGGAGAAGCAGGAAGTAGGACTGATCTGTTTCTGCTGAAGATGGAACAGTGACAGGAAATCTACACCTCCCTGCCCCCATCACTGACTTATTTTCTCCCTTATAATAACTTTGAGACCAGGAGAAGGATTTGAGTTGCACTGATACAGGTTCACTATAAAGCAATTGTTCTTCAACATGAGTGATTCTGCTCCCAGGGGATATCAGGCAATATCTAGGGACAGCTGTGAGGTGGGGAGGGTGCTAGCTTCTAGTGAGCAGAGGCCAAGTATGCTGCTGAATTTACTGCAATGTAGAGGGCAGACAGCCCCCAACAACAAAGAGTTATCAGGCCTCTAATGTCAATAATGCTCACACTGAGAGACTTATTTTCACTTAATGTTGCCACTTTAATTGTGCAAGGCTTTTGGTAACGAACTACAAAGTCCTTCTTTGTTACCCATTATTGAAAATAGCAACTTAGGACTTTTATATCAGAGAGAATATTTAGTATTGGCACCTAAGTAAATTGGCATCATTACTTTTATTGTTTACATGTATAAAAAATAAGTCACATTCTATAATCTGAGGAAAATCTCCACCTATAATTTGAGTTTTCTCTATACTTGCTTACATACCAATAATTCAATTCCATCTTGATTGCTATGTAGAAGCTTATCTCAGGATTGCACAGGCTACCTTGAAGAGTTCTCAACTTGAACATGTATGTCTTATATTGAAAATAATATATGTCTTATATTGAAAATAATGTAGATGTTGCTATCAATCTTCTACAGTACATGTGCAAAATTTTGACAAAAGTCCTTTCTAAAAATCTATAGTTCTTTATGGTTAGCACAGCATTTTGGCTGTTTAAAACTCTATATTTTAAAGCTTTGCTCCTACCTTGTAACCATCAGCCTAGCTTATGAATTTACAGATTTCTTCTGTGCTTCCCTTTCTAAACTCCTGTTCTTATTTAGGGTTATTCTGAATAACCCAAGTGATAAAGAGGAAGAAAGTGACAATCAAAGGCCTAAATAATGTTTCCCTCAAGATTCCAATTTAATATATTTATGGCATACTGGTCAAAATGAGAGATCAGCCTAATATATATGTATACATATATATGTACATAAATACATGTGTGTATATAAACATGCTACAAGCATATTTAACAGTTTCTCTGTACCTTGAATTTATAATTACAATAAGATCATCTACCTTCAATTTTTTTTTCTGGTGCCAGGGATTGAACTGAGGGGTACTTAATCACTGAGCCACATTCCCAGCCCTTTTTGTATCTTATTTAGAGACAGGGGCTCACTGAGTTGCTTAGTGCCTTGCTTTTGCTTAGGCTGGCTTTGAACTCATGATCCTTCTGCCTCAACACCCCATGTTGCTGGGATTACAGGCATGTGCCACTGTTCCTAGTCATCTACCTTCTAATTCAGATTGCTAATGAGAAATACTAAACCAAACCTCTGATTTTTATTTCCTTTTAAATATTAGTCATAATTATTATAATTTAATAATTTTACCCTCACTCATATATCTTATACCATGTGGCTAAAATCAAAATTTTATTTTATTTTTCTGAGGCTTATTTTTCCATATAAAATATATTCAGACTTTATCCCACTTAAAAATTGATTTTAAATAAATATTTTACTGCTAGTGTTGAGTAGCAAGATTGAAATTCTTTACAAAAAGAGTCTACCTTACACTTAGAATGAGTTAGTTTATTCCCACAAATGCTGTTTAGGGAGAAAGGTACTTCTCTCCCACACTGAGGTCCCAAAGCTTCTCCCTTTCCCTAACATTCTCCAGTTTATTACACTAAAATTGTTTGAAGACCTTTAACCAATGTTACTTTATCAGTATTGCTGAATTTTTTGATTTACCGTCTCGGAAAAAGTACCAAATGCTTGGCCCTTGCACTTATGTGTTCAATGACTGTATGTAATAATAACATTAAATTATAAAATGTGATGAAAATTTTTAATTGTATAAATTTATGTATTATATTGTGCCAAAAGCCTGACTGGGAATTAAGAAATAATTTATTATAAGTGTCAAAATATTAATAATTTGAGAATTAGGGTATTCTTAAACATTTTTTTTAAACCAAGACTTTATAAAATGTAAGTTCTTTCCAACTTTATAAAAAGTAAGTTCTTTCCAACACTTTATAAGTGAGTTCTTTGAGTGATTACAGCACTCATTATGCTTCTTAGAAACTGGACAATATATGAGCCAAGTATGAGAAACAGATGTGCTATTCAAGAACTGTTGGGATAATATCAAAGAAGAGTGAGTGGCATTTGGGCACAGGACAGTCTATCTCAGTATCATCCAAATGAGCTCAGAACAAGCCCTTCTTGTGTATTTCATTTAATATTTCTTTATCTCTAATAAGATGCTGACAATATTTCCTCTAGGATTTTGTGACAATTAAATCAGATATGAATAAAATTAAGGTGATATTATATGCTATTTGCTTACATACTAGCTGAAAAAGAGTCAAGAAATGATAACTATAATAATACTTAATACCTAATAATTATGTAAAAATCATCTAATTTGAGGAAAAGTGGAGAACACATTGGTGGGAGTAGAATTCACAGGTAAAATGAAAAAAATTCCAATCATAGTGTATTCTAGGAAGTCAGAGCAATCTGAGCTAAAGATATGGACATGTGTAAAGAATCCAGCCCAGGGTAGGGTGAACCCCCCTCCAAAAGCAGATTTCTGTTATTCCACCATAGATTAATGTGCTCCTGTCAGAATCCAAAGCAGCCTTCTCTTCTAAATTGGTAATCTTGGGACCAAAATATAGGTTAGTCTTGCACATTTTCCTCTTTCCTTCTTTCCAGCTAAATCAATTTTGGTTTCTTCTATATGGATAGGGACCTTATTTATTATACAAAAAAAAATATTCTGCTGCATGTGAAGAAAAAATCTCAGGGATATACTACATACAGTAAAAACAGATAGACTTTCCCATATGTAAACTGTCATGATAAGCTTGATGTGGTCTTCATAAACTTAAGAGTCTGTTGCTTTAGATTTCACCCTAAAGTCAAAAGTTTCACAAAGAGCCTGTTATTAAGTATCTGCCATGGTGTCTTGGCATTTACTGAGGATATTTCACAAGTCAGCTGAATTTAACTTTAAACAAATATTTATTAAAATTACTTATTAATTTTGATATTTATTAAATATTTGTTTAAATTTATTAAATATTTAATATTTAATATTATTTAATATTTATTAAATATTTATCTATGGTCAATATCATTTTATCCAGGGGGCAAGTGACCTTGAGGGGTACAATAGGTGAAACTAAAAAGTAAGAAAATACAATACTATGTTTATTTTAAAGAAATCTGTGAAAGAACAAAGAAAATTCAGTGATTATATTGGCTTGTTGAGCACTGGCGAGACTTACCAGAGATGATGATTAGGCTGAGTCTTACATGAAAGACCAAGGTGGGAAGAGGAGAAAGACAGCAAAAAGAAGAGCTGATATTTAGCCATAAAGCATAACATCTTTGGGGATGGCTGTAGCACTGGGTGGTGAGGAGTGGTTGTATGAAGTTGCAGAAGCAGAATGGGCTCAAATACTGATGGACTAGCGGCCCTGCTAAGGAGTTTGAATTTCACCTGGAAACCAATTACAGGTCATCTAAGGTTTTAAGGGAGGAGATACACACCAAGATTTGTTTACATGACCAGCACAGTGCATATAGTTTGGGAGGGTCTGGGGCCAACATGCCAGCTATAACCAGCTGTGCTGAGTTAGGGAGGGTACAGCAATGCCTCAGTATTAGCCACAGCATATGCAGAAGTGAGAAAAGGCTTGAGAAACATTCAGAAGGTAAACACAGGGCCACGGTGTGTGAAAAAAAGAGAGCAGTAATGGACCACTGAGGTTTCAAGTCCAAGGAAACAGAATATAGAAGCAACCTTCCTCAGTTCATGGAATACAGAAGCAGCAGCAGAAGGGAAAAACAAAGTGAGGTCAGTGGGAGATGTGAAGGCTGGAGGACTCCAGGGTAGTGAGATGGGAGGGAATGGTGGAGAGGCCCAGCTCTTCCTTGTGGTCCTTGAACCCACTCATCTCTTTCAACTCAAAACTTGTTTCAACAAATCAAAACTGCAATAAAATACCATCTCAGATGTTAGAATAGCTATTAATAATAGCAACAAAAATAACAAATGCTGGCAAGGATGTAGAGATAAAGGAACCCTTAATCACTGTTGGTGGGAATGTAAATTAGTGCAGTCATGAAAATTGTATGGAGGTTCATCAGAAAACTAAAAATAAGCCAGTTACAGTGACACACACACCAGTAATTCTAATAGGGAGGATGAGGCAGAAGGATTGCAAGTTTGAAGCCAACCTGGGCAACTTAGTATCTCAAAATTAAAACAAGGATGGGGGACTGGGGATGTAACTTAGTAGTAGAGAGAGTCCCTGGGTTCAATGCCCAATATTCGGTAACATTAAACAACAATAATAAAAATATGACTATCATATTATCCAGCTATACTACTTTTGGGCATATATCCAAAGGAAATGAAGTCAGTATACAAATGTGATACCTACATGTCCATGTTTATTGCAGAACTAGTTACAATAGCTAAGATATGGAATCACCCTAGGTGCTCATCAACAGAGAAATGGATAAAGCAAATATGGTATATATGTATATATATATATATATATATATATATATATATGGACACACAATGGAGTATTAGTCATAAAAAAGAATGAAATCCCATTATTTGCAGCAAAATGGTCAGAACTGGAGGACATAATGTTAGGTGAAATAAGTTAAAGACAAAAAGATAAGCATTGCATATTCTCTCTCATATGTGGAAACATAAAAAGAAATTTAAAAATCAACCTGAAAGTAGAAGATAGATTACTAGGGAATGGGGAGGATGGTAGAGGAAGCAGGTGGGGTGGTGAAAGCAGAATGATAGATGGACATTATCAAGGCAAGTCGTATGCATATACGGAAATACCACAGTGGGTCCCATTAATCAATACAATTAATATGTATTAATAAAAATTTTTATAATATTCTAGAATCCCCTGGATTAGGACCTTGTGGGTCTAGGGGTTGGAGGTGTTGCTCAGTGTAGAGTGCTTCCTGAGCATGAATGAGGCCCTGGCTTCCATTCTCACTGCTTTAAAAATAGACCTTGTGGAGCTAATCTTCCACTAATTCTACCATCTTCACAACACCTTCTCAAGAAAGTTTTTTAAACTCTTAAGTCACTCCTGATGTTTTAATTTTTCCTTACAACTGATTGATATCAGTTAGTTCTGAAACTCCTTTTCAGATGACCTAGCACCCATCTCAAACTCCCTTGCATTATCTTCTCACATTTGTTCATAACCTGAAATAATTCAAAGCAGAAAAGACTTAATAATCTATAAAAAAATATCATATAAACTTTAGTTCATGGTGTCCATTTACAAGTAGAAACACCTGAGGTTTGGAAAGGGTGGCATAAAATCTATGCCGTATTTTAAATTCTTCTTCTCTTCCTTCTCCCTTTTATTCTCTCATTGTACAAAGTTTCTCTCCCATTTCCTTCCTACCCTCAAACCATTACAGGCTCTCCCTACAATTGTTTGATGCACTTATGGTCTGTCAGTCAGATAGTCCTTGGACAGCTCACTATCATGAAATACTCTTTATGGCTTCTATTGTCTTTTTCCTTATCATTTACATTGAAGCCATTCCTATTCAGATATCTTCATTAGGATCTCAGGGACAATGCTGTAGAATCCAAAAACTTTGTCCTCTAAGATCTGGACCCATCTTGGCTTTTCAGATGTATCTACACTAATGTACTACAATAGTTTGGATCTGAAATGTCGCCCAAAGGCTCATGTGTTGATGATTTGGTCAACAGATTATGGTGCTACTGCAAGGTGGTAGAAATTTTAGGAGATGGGGTCTATTTGGAGGAAGGGTATATTGGGATCCCAGTTCCTTTCTCTCCCTCTCTGCTCTACTTTCTGATTGTGCTGTGGTGAGCAACTTTCCTCTGTCAGGTTTGTCTGCTGTGATATTCTGCCTTGCATCAGTCACAAATCAATGAATCCAGATAACCATGGACCAAACCATGAGCTAAATTATGTCTTTCCTCTTTAAGTTGTTTTTTCAGGTATTTTGTTATAGCAACACAAAGTTGACTAACACTTGTCTCTTCCTCTATTCTCCTTTGAACCACTCCACCAGCAAGTACCTGAAAGTCAGCCATGCTCTACCTCTGTCCTGTATTTGTATTTGAATCCTGTGGACTTTCATTTTTCACATTTAAACATCTTAGCTACTGTCCCAGGTCTATTTTTTTTTGTCCCAGGTCTATTTTGATATCAGTTCCTTTGAGAAACCTTTCCTTTCTTTTGCTTTTGCTACAGAGTTTTATAATTGACTTGTCAAATCTACAAACTTTTGATTCTCACATTTGTCAGTGTTTCCATAACCTTTTATTCACATTCTTACAAGCATCTATTGCCAACATGGTTTACTTCTGTGTCCTATAAAATTGAAACTTCCTGGAGGGTAGGGGTTATATTTGGTCCGTTTTTGCATTTCTTGTGCTCTATTACTGTTTGATTGCTGAATAAATCTGAAGTGACTAATCTTAACAATAAGGTGGAGTACTGCTGTAGTTTGAATGTATCCCCCAAGTACTGGTATTGCAAATCTCAACCCCAGTGCAACAGTGGGACCTTTCAGAGGTGACTAATTTCCTTAAGCCATGAATAGGTTAATGCCATTATCACATGAGGGGGTTAGTTATTATAGAAGCAGATTCCAGATAAAAGGATAAATTTGTTCACATTCCTCTCTCAGGTATGAGTGCAAGCTATTTTACCCATCCACCATGAGATGTTGCAGCAAGAAAATAATTACCAAGTATGACCCCTCCATCTTGAACTTCCCAGCTGCCAGAACTGTGAGCCAAGTACTTTTATGTTCATTATAAATGATCGAGTCTTGGATATTCTATTACTGTAGCACAAAAAGAACCAAGATAAATACTAAGAAGCACCAGAAAGCTGTTGACATAGAGAAGTGCCGTGAGATACATTACATTTTTGTCATACCAAGCTAGAGAAAACCAACCTCCAGAATTCATCCAAAAGAAAGGAATCCTAGACTTTGGAATGTTTTACTCTTCACCCTCATACCTTATGTCCATTTTTTTTTTTGCAGTACTGGGGATCAAACTCAGGGCCTTGCACTTGCAAGGCAAGCACTCTACCAAGCTGAGCTATCTCCCCAGCCCCCTTATGTCCATTTTTAAGATGAGAATATGTTATGGAATAATACAATTCAAAAGGCTCATCAATTATATAGATTAACTTTTAGTTTTCAAAGAGTAACTTTTTTAAAAAATCAGGGACGTTAATCACTAACATGCTTGGAGATAGAAAATTAACTTAGATAAACCAAATTATATAATTTTGCCAAGGTTATATTCCTAAAGTATGAATTCAAAAGTTTTTTAAACAAAATACATATATGCCTATTGGTGTGTCTCATCCTGGGAATGTAGAAAAATATGTCATAATGAGTCCCATACAGTAAAAACAAGACCATAGTAAGTCTTCTGACATTTTCCCCTAGATATTTCTTTTCACTGTTGCTTGATTATTACACTGAGAGTTTTCTTTTGTTCTTGGAAGTTCATGCTTGTTTTTCTAGGCTGAAGTTACAGCAACCTTGCTCTGTGGAGGAAGATTTTCAATTTCTAATTGTTCTTTTGCCTTCCAGTTGAAAGTTGCCCAGAATTGATTAACCATGTGTAAGTAGATCCTTGTCCATTTTTGTAAAGACGTGGAAGTGCCACTGAGTCATGTACCTTTTTTAGGTTAGGTGTTGCTCATTTTTATAACAAAACTATAAGCTACTTTCTATCTGGTCAATAAACAAAACATATAAATTAATGAATATCTTGGAGTTTCTACCTCTAGGTTTCAGCCAAGAGCAATGACCTCTATAGTCCAAGGCTTACCAAAACTTTGCAATAAAAAATGTTTTGAGGAGGACTACCTAGAAGACCTGCAAACAAGTCCTCATTTCCTACAAATGAGAGAAGCCTTTCCTGTACCCATAAGAGACATTGCTAATCAATCACAGAATCTTTTTCTTCTGAGCCTGGACTCAGCTACAAATCTTCCTGGCATAGCCATTGGGGCAGCTACCATGAAACAATTAGTGATGATACACAAGTTAAAACTTGTTTCCCATTATGGGGGACAATGATCTAAATGGATTATTGAGAACCTGTACACTCAATTGAACAGAAGTTTTGATGTTTCATAGAATTGGCTTAATGCATGGTGCTTTGTGACTCTGGCAAAAGTTTACATTGAAGAGATCAATTTGTGTATAATAGAACTCTGTAAAACATTTATTTCCTCCTTAGCTCAAAATATCATCTTTATGAGCAACTGGGATCTCTCAGTACTAAAAATCAAGAAAAAGGTGGTTCTCAAAAAGCAATCAAATAAATGGTGATGACAACAAAAGCAAAACCTGTTTAGTTTTCATCTTATGAACCTTGAAAAACCTTAGAGTCCATTCTATGGTCCCCTAAGCAAGTGCAATTTCCTCAGTTCTCAGAAAGAAACATTTCAGGATCTGGCGCACCACATACTTGTTCATCTTACCATTTGTACATTATTTCCTTCCAGTAAATTCCCTTTTCCTTGTTTCCTTCAAATAATTTTTTAAAGTCAGATATTATCTGTAGTTTGGTAATCTGCCTATAATCATTTATGGGAGGAGGTCAGTTATTACTAATGACCTATAAATTAACACTAAAGTTACTTATGGAGGCTGTATTTGGTCCCATTTTCATTACTTTTTTTCAAGCAAGAAATAATGGTTAAATAATAGTTGAAACATTTTACACAAACAAAAGTTTTCAGAATCAACATGAGCTTAATAAAACTATTATGTTAAACATTCTTTTTTCTGTGTCTTCTAGCTAAATATGGAATGTTCCAACTGTCTAGGAATCTATATCATGCACAACCATAGAAATGAAAATCTGTACACCATTTGTGTACAATGAATCAAAATGCAGTCTGTAAATATAAAAAATAAATAAAAAATAAAATAAAGGTATAAAGAGAAGGGAGCTAATGGGTCATCATAAAATCTTTATTGCTTTTTGTGTTAGTCAGCTTTTCATCACTGTGATAAAATATATGAGATACTCAATATACAGGAAGGAAAGGTTTATTTGGGCTCATGGGTTCAACAGGTTTCAGTTTTTGGTTATTTTACCCTGTCGTTTGGGAGTATATGGCTTTCGCCTTATGACAACTGGGAAGCAAAGAGAGAGGAAGAGACCAGTGTCTGAAAATCCCATTCCAGTACTAGGGCATGTTCCCAATGACCTAAAATTTTCTACTAAGTCCCATCTCTTTAAGGTTCTTCCACCTCCCAACAGTGACAAGCTAAGGACAAAGACTTTAACATATGGACTTTTGAGGAACATTCCAGATGCAAACTATAGTACTGGCACATGAATAATTATCAAATCTTACTGCAAAAGAGAGGAAAAATTGTAGCTCTTCACACAAGCTTAAAAAAAAGGCATAGATTCAACGAAGACTGAGAACTTATTATATAAGGGACTGTAGTAAATATATAAAAGTAGTCTCCTATTTCTTTCTGGTCAAAATTGTTCTTTGTCAAGGGATCAAGGAGACCTGCATTTACCAAGCCCCTTTCACTACCCATCAACACTTTCCCACATCTTCCTCAACTTTCTCATAATTTCTTGTCCCAAACAAACACAAAGAGGTGAAAACTAGGTTGTAAGTTACTTTAGGATTCTTATATTTGTCACTGGAATGAAGGACTTGATAAATATTAGTGAATATGAGTGGGTTCCATTCTGAGATTTCTCTACACAGGATGGAAGCTGGTTATAAACCATATACTAATTCTTGTGGACCCAACGTTGCAAATGAGAATTAGAAAAGTAACCTCAGAGCCCAGTGCTGCAACTATAGGATTGGTCTAAGTGGGATGTTATAAAGATTGTCCAAGAGAGCAAGAGAATACTGCATACCTAGGAAAGGACATGGGGAGGAGACATCAGGAAGCAAAGGAGTCACTTTACTTCATTTCTGGTTGCATTTAAGGTCTGGCTGAGAAGTTGGAAGGAATACAAGTATCCAGGCCACATTACAGAACACTGGAATCTGGCAGGGAGGAATTAGTTCCATAGTTTGTGTTAAAGGTCAAGAAAACTAGCTGGAAGGGATACACTTCCACTACTGTTCTGCCAATTTTGTCTCCCCAGTGAACCAAATCTTCACCCATCAAGTGAGGTGTTTAAAGCTGAGAGAAATCAGAAGATATTTTTAGATGTGAATCATGTGTAGGTAGCCTCACTTAACACTAAAAATGTAGCCAGCACCCAGTCCCAGGCCTGGGTGGGATTATCAGGAGAGCTAGGAGGCTTCTCTAGGTATGTCTGTGGTTTCCCAAAGCCCAGGCATCTTGTGGGCAGGTAGAGCTCTCCAACTCCTGTCACATGAGCCATGGGACAAGTAGAACAAAGGTGGTGAAATGTGGTCATGAGTGAAGAGGCATGGCCTAGTCAGAGCACAGAGAATGTCCTAATCGGGAGGGGAAGTGGTAGAAGGAGGGAAGGGACTTGGCCTAAGTGAGAGGGCATGGCTATAGCAAAGGCATGGCCAGACAGATGCAGAGAATGACCTGAGCAAAGACTTCATGAAGGATCACAGCAGAGTACAGAAATAAGTGCAGCAGGAGTGGTATATGTCATTAACCTAGATAGAACACAGGGAACATTGCCTGGTGGTAGTAGGTACCAATGTAAAAACACAAGATTGGTTCTTAAAGGGGAGACCTAAGAGGAAGAAGGGGAGGAGTGTACCCGAGAGGGCCATGACTTAGTGGAAGAGGACTTGGCCTGAAAAAGTTAAGGGCATGTAGGAGATTGATCCAGGTAGAAGAGAAGCCTAGGGGTGCAGAAGTACAAGAATGGACCAAGGATTGGTTAGGAATGAGTACAGGTGGCATTGGTAGAACTGAGGGATGTGACCCTCCCAGATGAATGCCAGAGGGTCAACTCCTTTTCTCCCCTTCACTATCTTAACGCTCCCGATGTTGCTTTTCTTTATAATCCCCACATTGTCTTCCACAGTGCTCCCTTCTATTCCATAACTCTCAATACTTTCCCACAATTACCTATATTACATACAATTCCCTATCCTTTCCAAAATTCATTGCTACTCCCACAGCTCTTTCTCATAATTTCTTGTTTCTCCAATTCCCTTTATTTCCATAGTCCCTCACATCTTATAGAATCATTTTTACCTGCTCAAAATTCTCCATTCTCAGTTATATTTTCCTGTTCTCTTGCAATATGCCCTCGATTTTCATCATTCCCCAGTGTCTCCCACAATTCCCTGTTCATTCCTACAATTTCCTATTCTATCCCACAATTCCATGTACTAGTCCATATCTCTCCATTCTTTCCCACAGTTCCCAGATGCATTGAACAACCTTCATCGACTCTCACAAATCCTGTCTTCCAAAATTCTCTGCTCTCCCAGAATTCATCTTCCAACAATTCCTTGTATCTCCCACCATTTTCTATTTCACAATTATTAAGAAATTATCAGATCTTTCTCCAAATTCCCTGTTCCCCCACAATCTCCTATTCACTCCCACAATTCCTAAATCTGTCTCCCAACTGTTTCCTCCCAGAATTCCTCATTTCTCTCACAGCTTTTGTGTCTTCCACAACCCTATATTTTTTTCACACAATTTCTTTTTCTTCCACAATTCCTTATCCTTCCCACAGTTTTTTAATTTATTTTTCATTTGTTCATTTTAGATATACATGAAAGAATGTATTTTGATATATCAAATATACATGGAGTATAACTTCCCACTTTTGTGGTTGTACATGATGTAAAGTTACACCGGTCCTTCCCACAATTTCTATTTCTCCCCACCACCTTCCCTTCTTCCTGGAGTCCACCTTTCTATGAAGTTGTTCCTTATCTCACCAATTTTTTTCACTGTTCCTTTTTCCCTTCACACAATTACCCTTTCTCTCACACAATGTTCATGTCTCTCTCATACATCCCCATTGTATAAACTTCCACAATTCCTTCTCATCCAAAATTCTTCTCTCTCGCTAGCACGCAATTTTCTATTCTTTCCCAAATTTTCAATTCCTTGTCTCTCCTATAATTCTCTCTCCCAGAACTCCTAATTCCCTGCTACAATCAGATCTCTAACTATATATTCATATTACCTGCCTATGAGATTTCAGAAGTTGAAAATACGTTGCATTAAGCTTTCTACCGTCTGCATCAGTAGTATTCAAAATGTGCCCTTCGGCAGAGTTGTGTGCTGTTCCTAGTGTACAGTGAGATACAAGCTTATATAAGAAGGGAAAGCAAAGCATTCTTTTATCAAGAAAGTCCTACTGTATCAATTACACATGGTGCTTAGTGGTACAGTAGTTTCATATTCTGGAACAAGTTTCTTATCTTAGCTTGGACCAGTAGCACTGGAGTGGTACTGACCCCTATCACTTAGCTTACTTAGTTCACGGTGTATGAATGGACAGTCACTGAAATAAAGGAGTCAATGAAGTGCTCAAGAGTGAACAACAAGGTTCACGGTCTAGTACAAATACTCAAGTGCCAGAACCAGGTAGAGCACATTTGGGAATAGGACACAGCCAACATATGATAGGCCAAGAGCTATCCCAGGCCCAATGGCATGGTGGGCAGGAATCAACATGATACCCTCAAGGACTAAGGGGTGCTTAGCAAAAGATGTCCCCTTCCCCAACCTGCCATTTTCTTCCATTATGGGGGTCACCAGATGACTAAACCTCATTTGGGTTTTATGTAATTAGAGAGAGAACTGCTACTTCAGGGACTTTAGGGACTCAGGGCCAAAGGGAGGGGTTATTGCCATAGTTACTGAATCTAAATAACATAAGGAATATCAACCTGTTTTGAATTAGTTAGAGGTAACTGGCTGTGAATCTGAGGTTACAGTTCTAGAAACTGAAGTGCAGCAAGCTGAAATTGACTGAGGCCTACCTTGTTGATCTAACCTACATCCACTACACCACAGTTATGGATGAAGTCACAGCTACCCCTAAACAAAGGATCAGTATGTGTACACAGTAGTCTTCGGTCCTCAATTTCTTCTTCTGGCCCTTGTCCTTTGTGTCTTGCCTAGATGTATAAAAGAAGAACCTGAGTAATAGAGACATAGTTGGTAACTGTGATTTTTGCAATATTTATTATTAAATGCTATTGCCCTTAGGTTAGTAAAAACTCATTAATATAAATGACAGTGCCCTTGCCTCCTGTTTTGTAGTGAAATTTTGAGAAATATAGGGAGATAATACAGGCATGTATAACACTCATGGGCAATCTTTTGCTCTAAAACCTTGGTTCTTAATCAAGGATATTCATGCCCTTCAGGGGACAGGTGGTCATGTTTTGAAATATTTTTGGTTGTAACAATGGAAAGGGGGTCATGCTACTGGCACCTAATGAATAGAGACCACAGAGATAGCTAAACATCCTGAAATTCACAATACGGACACACAAAAAAGAATTATCCAGCCCCAAATCTAAATATGGTTGCTCTAAAGGGAAGGATTTTTAACTGCTGCAATAAATTCAAACTATATTTACTGCCTACCATGTGCCTGACACCATATAAGGTTATGGGTACTGCCAACTCTATCCATTAAATGAGAAAAGGTACTATCCATCCAGATGCTAAATTAATGTTCCCTAAAATCCTCAAAAACATGGAAATGAGGGATGTTGACATTTGAGAATTAAACTTTGAAATATGTAAATAATGAATTAGATCAGAGAAATGCAAACTCTTCTCAAGGTGGTAAAAAGACTTCTAGACAGAAGAGAAAAAGTCAGATGTCAACACCTGCAGAGAAAGAAGGTGTCTTTGAGAAGAGGTGTTAATCATTCAAGATAGAGAATAAGATGATGAATAAGGAAAAGGCCAAATTGAGGAAGGTAAAGAGAAGGAATAACAAATACACATTATTGAAATAATAAATGTTTATTGAATTCTCAATAAATTCCTCAGAGTTTATGTCATTTAATCTTCGTGAATTTCTAGAATGCTTTTATAGCTCTTTCTCAGAGGCAAACCACAGTATAGTTCACATACATACTGGTTAAAAGAGGCAGGCTCCCCTCAGACAAACCAAAGAATACTTTTCTGATCAGTATCAACAATTTAAAAACTGATATAATTAAATAGTCAACTGATATTCCAAATACCCCTTATTCTGATTCCAGGCTCACCAAAACAGACTTTTGATAATTTGGTTTCTCCTCTAGTTTCTCTGTAGTGAAACAGTGAGCAGGTCAAACTGATATGAACCTCCAGTTGAATGTGAGAGTTCTCATTATACTTTTATAAACTGAAAGTCTGATTATAATTTAGCTTATCAAATAGCATTCCTAGAGGGAAAATAGTTATTGATATAAGAAAATGAACATTCCATCCCATTTGAGAATGTATTTTTCATGGAAGAGCTGTAGCAGGTTACTTCAATAGAAATTTTTATAAAAAATATCTGCATGTTTACACTTATAAATGAGATATGGAAATTTATACATCAATTCTATGAACTTGATTAATAGAATTCCATCCTTGGGAGGCCAATTTATACTCAGATTGAGACCAAAATCTTATTCCTGTTTTATGCATTTGAAAACCAGTTCCTTGATAAAGGCTATCACCAGATTTTGTATTTGCTTATTCATTGAGAAGATGTTTACCAGAAACTTCACTGAAGAGTAAGAATACAGTGATAGGGGTGACATGGTCGCTCATCTTGTGAAAGTACCCTCTCTAATGGTTGAGTCCTCAATCTTATCACTGGCCCTTTGTAAATTAGATCAAAGATAGAAATGTAAGTCACTATCAGGTGAGATCCTTGTGACATATATACCATATTTGGTGTAACATCTTCATCAATTATCTTGTATTTAAGTGCTATACACAAAGCATAACAAAGACCCATTACAAAGCTCTGTGTGTGTTACAGTTGTGGGTTTATGGTCCCATTTTCTAGTGTTTGAAAATTCATAACCCATTTGATATTAATAAAATTTACTTTCTTTCACGAACAAATTTGCTTACATCCCATAGTATTTTCTAACTCTTGTTGGGCCACTAGCTTTTCAAAAGAGCATCCTATTTCATCATGTGGAGCCATAGTTTTTATACCTTATTTTAAGGGACCCCAGCGTTTTAGGGGCACACTTCAAGGTCATCTGAACAAACCACATGCCTTTCTTAATCCCATCCATATGCATCCTAGCAAGAGAGCAGTTGAGCAATAGTTGGTTTGAATAACAGAAATTGGGGCCTAAAGTAAAGCAGAGAGGGAGGGAATTTGAAAAACACTATCATAGAGTATAAACTGTTATTAGAGTCCAAAGGACCATGTCTTGTGCTCTGTTTCAAAGCATAATCATCACCTGACATCAGAGAATGTGTAATAAATACTTGCTGATTTTATTAGTTTTTTCTTTCCAGAAGCACAATGCATAATTCTAAATTCTTCTCCATTATTCTCAGTACAAGATACCATTAAAAAAACTTATTGACAAATATATGAATTGTTTAATCATGCAAAATAGATTAGTAAAAGAAATCCATATGTTTTGTAATATATGATACAATATCATATAATTTAAAGACTGGAGAAAGAAATATTTCATCCATAACATAATTAATACTCAATGTTACATAAATTTAAAGCACTGTCACACACAGGACTTGTAAAAGTGAAAACACTTAAAAAGCACAACAGTTGACCTGCCCTAAATTCAAGCAAAATTACCTAATATTAATTCCAAAGCCAGCAGCCTTGGCTTATGTGATATAAGGCAGTCAATCTTAATTTATTTGTCCTTCCTGTTGTACAACAGTGACCACACAATAAGAATAATTTAAAGAAAGTCGAGGAATAAATTAAATGAAAGAATCCAGGGATTTGTGCATATTAAAATGGACAGTGACACCACAAGTGAATTAAGGTATAATTCTTTCTTGCTATTCCAAAGAATGGAAAAATTTGCATCTTTATACACTGCTATCCAAGACAAGTTGGATTTCAAATTGTCCCCTTTTTCTAGGCAATAATTTACATTGGATACAAGTTGCAACACTGAAAATGGACTCCCCTGAAGCAAATCTATTTGCTGGATCTATTTTTGTTATATAAATCAATATTTTTCCTCAGTCATGTTTCTCTATATTCTTATAGTCCCTATATTCCTATTACTACAAGATGTTTTCTTAGCCTTCTAGCTGCAAAATTGTGGAAGTATACACTCAAATCAGCAAAAAATATAGTTGAAATTTTCACAAAAACAGACCACAGTCACTAAACATTAACAATCTGGAGGGTGATGGACAGAAAAATTATAGTCACAGTTACTATCAAACTTTAACAATTTATATTCTATATATTATAGTAGAATATGAGGATGCATTTATGTTCCCAAGTACATGCACATGCACACAAAAACCTTTCTTTATCCTTGATTTAGATTCATTGGAGAGATTCCATGTTTTTCTCAGTTAACAAAGACCCATTACTCAGTTACACTCCAACACGCCAAAATGACTAAAATCATTCCGTTATTTCCCTAAAGTATATCAAAAGACTTTACAACCTGGGTAGCATGGTGTTTTATATAGTAATTCATAAGGAAAAGTCTTTACTGAAATTGGCATAATCAGTTTGAAAAGCATTGGTTCTGGTAGGAGAGGACCCTGGTTCAAGTTTCACATCTCAATTTGATTTTTATGAGATCATTAACAGAACCCCTAATGGACTCCACATTTGTTTCCTCAACTACAACTAGGGAATGAAAATTAACTTACAATGTTATACCAAATCTAAGACAAATAATAAATACATAAATACCTTTCAATTCAAATAAAATGTATAAATACAAAATGTTAACTCTATCATTTCATATGTTGGGCACTGAATTTATTGTCAAAACTTTAGAAATACAGCAATAACAATAAAAGGCATCATAGCCCTCAGTCATCACCACCATGAATAATAAAATATTTACTATGTCTCAGGTAATATTCTAAGTATCCATTAACTGTGTAACAACACTTTTTGATTGGTACCAAAATTGTTCCCATTTTACAGATAAGCAAACTAAGGTATGTAGAATTCAAGTAGATGTACAACCGGCAAGTTATTCATTAGGAAAAGTCATAATATAGTGGGGAAAACAAATATAGTGCAAGACGGCAAGTGATAAAATACAGTTATGTCAAGAAGGAGACAATGATTTTTGCATTTCTCAGCTAGAAATGTAGAGATAAGAATTAAGGGAATTTGCAGAAAGAATCAAGGACAAAAATATTATGTCATATTAAAAATAAACATGAGAGGTGGCTCAGCACAGCGCTTGGACTCGGAGCAACCACTGGGGCTCCGGGCGGCTACCTGAGGATGAGCTGCGTGGCGAGCTGTTTAGACCCAGAACAACTGCTTCTGAACACCGGGGGGCTGCCCGGAGGAAGAGGAGAAGTGCAGCGGGTCGCTTGGTCTAGGAGTGACTGCATCAGAGCCACAGGTGGTTGCCAGAGGAGGAGGCGAGTGGTGAGTTGATTGGACTCAAAGCGACCGCTCCTGAACACCGGGGGGCTGCCCGGAGGAAGAGGAGAAGCGCGGCGGGTAGCTTGGTCTAGGAGTGACTGCATCAGAGCCATAGGCGGTTGCCAGAGGAGGAGCTGCATGGCGAGCTGTTTGAACTCAGAACCACCGCTCCTGAACACTGGTGGCCTGCCTGGAGGAGGAGCGCGGCGGGTCACTTGGTCTAGGAGTGACTGCATCAGAGCCACAGGCGGTTGCCAGAGGAGGAGGCGAGTGGTGAGTTGATTGGACTAAAAGCGACTGCTCCTGAACACCGGTGGCCTGCCTGGAGGAGGAGCGTGGTGGGTCACTTGGTCTCGGAGCCACCACTCCTGAACACTGGGGGGGGTTCCCCGAGGAGGAGGAGGAGGAACAGGGCGGGTCACTTGGACTCGGAGTGACTGCCTAGGGCTATGGGCGGTTGGCGGGAGGAGGAGACGCGAAGTGAATTGCTTGGACTCCTAGTGACTACGTCGGAAACCCATCCGCTGTCCGGAGGAGGAGGTGTGTGGCGGGTCTCTGGGTCTCGGAGCTATTGTACGGGGCTCCAGGTGGCGGCTCAGAGGGGGGGCTGCATAGCCAGACGATTAGGTGCAGAGTAGGGTCCCAGGAGCTAGGTGGCTTCTTGCTGGAAGAGCCGCACAGAGACACGCCTAGGGGCGGAGCGAAGTTTCCAGGACTGCGGGCAGAGTCTCTGGGAGAGGCAGCCTAAGGAGACTCGCCTGCGAAGGGTGAGGCTCCCAGGCCCAGGAGGTAGGTCCGGGCCCCTGGGAACGTTGCAGAGGAAGACAGCCCAGCCCAGGTGGTAGTTGTAGATTGAGGGGAACCCCTAGGAGGGGAACTGATCAGCAAGACATCCCCACCGAGTGAGTCTTCCCTGCTGGGTGAGGTTTTCCCACAGGGACAGTAAAACCAGAGACACAGGCACAAACAGGACTTCCCTCAGACTGCAGCCTAGTTCCCTGTTGGATGACCATTGGTCAACAAGTGGAGGCACCTCTGCCCACTAGCACGGAATATACGCCACCTGAGGGTCACCACCCCTAGAGAGGCAGCTTCTTCCTGGAGCTCCGCATTATCAACTTCCTCCAAGACTTCAGGCTACTGAAGGATAAGAGGGGATATACTAGCAATCTTCAAGGACATTATAAGTTGATAGAGGAAATCTGCAATATCTTAATGACCCACTGATTCCTGAACATTATGAGAAAACAAGGGAAGAAAATGTCCCAAACAAATCTAGATGTTACATCAATAAATTCCAACGACAGCATGGCAGAAGAAATGACAGAAAGGGAGATCAGAATGTACATAATTAAAATGATTAGGGAAGCAAACGATGAGATGAAAGAGCAAATGCAGGCATTGAATGATAAGATGAAAGAGCAAATGCAGGCATTGAATGATGAGATGAAAGAGCAAATGCAGGCATTGAATGATAGCACCAATCAACAGTTAAAAGAACAAATACAGGAAGCAAAAGATCATTTCAATAAAGAGTTAGAGATATTGAAAAAAAACCAAACAGAAATCCTTGAAATGAAGGAAACAATAAACCAAATTAAGAACTCCATAGAAAGCACAACCAATAGGAAAGAACACCTGGAAGACAGAACTTCAGACATTGAAGAAAAATATTTAACCTCGAAAGCAAAGTTGAACAAACAGAGAAAATGGTAAGAAATCATGAACAGAATCTGCAAGAACTATGGGATATCATGAAAAGGCCAAATTTGAGAATTATTGGGATTGAGGAAGGCTTAGAGAAACAAACCAAAGGAATGAATAATCTATTCAATGAAATAATATCAGAAAATTTCCCAAATCTGAGGAATGAAATGGAAAATCAAGTCCAACAGGCTTATAGGACTCCAAATACACAGAAAATTACAACAGACCCACACCAAGGCACATTATAATGAAAATACCTAACGTACAAAATAAAGACAGAATTTTAAAGGCAGTGAGAGAAAAGAATCAAATTACATTCAGGGGGAAACCAATACGGATATCAGCAGATTTTTCAATCCAGACCCTAAAAGCTAGAAGGGCCTGGAACAACATTTTTCAAGCTCTGAAAGAAAATGGATGCCAACCAAGAATCTTATACCCAGCAAAACTTACCTTCAAATTTGACGATGAAATAAAATCATTCCATGATAAACAAAAGCTAAAAGAATTTACAAAAAGAAAGCCAGCATTACAGAACATTCTCAGCAAAATATCTCATGAGGAAGAGATAAAAAACAAAGAAGCATATCAGCAAAGGGAGGAATTACCCTAAAGGAACTGTCAAATAAAGGAGGAACCAAGATGTGTCAAAAAATAAATAAATAAATAAATAAAATTTTAAATATGAACCAAATGACCGGGAATACAAATCATATCTCAATAATAACCCTGAATGTTAATGGCCTGAATTCATCAAAAGACACAGACTGGCAGATTGGATTAAAAAGAAAGATCCAACAATATGTTGCCTGCAAGAGACTCACCTCATAGAAAGAGATACCCATAGACTAAAGGTGAAAGGATGGGGAAAAACATACCGTGCACATGGACTCAGCAAAAAAGCTGGAGTATCCATCCTCATTTCAGATAATGTGGACTTCAAGCCAATGTTAGTCAGAAGGGATGAAGAAGGAAATTTCATACTGCTTAAGGGAAGCATAAATCAGCAAGATATAACAATCATAAACATCTATACCCCAAACAGTGGCTCATCCATGTATGTTAAACAAATCCTTCTCAATTTTAGAAACCAAATAGACCATAACACAATAATACTAGGTGATTTTAACACGCCTCTCTCACCACTGGACAGATCTTCCAAACAAAAATTGAACAAAGAAACCATAGATCTCAATAACACAATCAATAATTTAGACTTAACAGACATTTATAGAATATACCATCCAACCAAGAGCGAATACACTTTCTTCTCAGCAGCACATGGATCCTTCTCTAAAATAGACCATATATTATGCCACAAAGCTAATGTCAGCAAATACAAGAAGATAGAGACACTACCTTGTATTCTATCAGATCATAATGGATTGAAGTTAGAAATCGATGAAAGAGTAAAAAACAGAAACTACTCCAACACCTGGAGATTAAACAATATGCTATTATATGATGAATGGATAACAGAGGATATTAGGAAGGAAATTAAAAAATTCTTAGAGGTAAACGAGAACAAAGAAACATCATATCAAAATCTCTGGGACACTGTGAAAGCAGTACTTAGAGGAAGATTTATTTCATGGAGCGCATTTAATAAAAGAAGTAAAACTCAAAAAATAAACAACCTAACACTACAGCTCAAAGCCCTAGAAAAAGAAGAACAGACCAACACCAAAAGTAGTAGAAGAGAGGAAATAGTCAAACTCAGAGCTGAAATCAACGAAATTGAAACGAAAGAAACAATACAAAAAATTGACAAAATAAATAGTTGGTTCTTCGAAAAAATAAACAAAATTGATAAACCTTTAGCCACACTAACAAAGAGAAGACGAGAGAAAACCCAAATCACTAAAATTCGGAATGAACAAGGAAATATCACAACAGACACGACTGAAATACAAAACATAATTAGAAGCTATTTTGAAAATCTATACTCCAACAAAATAGAAAATTTCGAAGACATCAACAGGTTTCTAGAGACATGAATTGCCTAAACTGAACGAGGAGGACATACACAATTTAAATAGACCAATTTCAAGTAATGAAATAGAAGAAGTCATCAAAAGCCTACCAACAAACAAAAGTCCAGGAATAGATGGGTTCTCAGCCGAGTTGTACAAAACCTTTAAAGAAGAGCTCATTCCAATACTTCTCAAAGTATTCCATAAAATAGAAGAGGAGGGAACCCTCCCAAACTCATTCTATGAAGCCAATATTACCCTGATACCTAAACCAGATGGAGACACATCGAGGAAAGAAAATTTCAGACCAATATCCTTAATGAACATCGACGCAAAAATTCTCAACAAAATTTTAGCAAATCGCATACAAAAACATATTAAAAAGATAGTGCACCATGATCAAGTGGGTTTCATCCCAGGGATGCAAGGTTGGTTCAACATCAGGAAATCAATAAATGTAATTCACCATATCAATAGACTTAAAGTCAAGAATCACATGCTTATTTCGATAGATGCAGAAAAAGCATTTGATAAAATACAGCAGCCCTTCATGCTCAACACACTAGAAAAAATTGGGGTAGTGGGAACATTCCTTAACATTGTAAAGGCCATCTCCGCTAAGCCCATGGCTAATATCATTCTAAAAGGTGAAAAACTGAAAGCATTCCCTCTAAAAACTGGAACAAGGCAGGGATGCCCTCTTTCACCACTTCTATTCAATATCGTCCTTGAAACTCTAGCCAGAGCAATTAGACAGACCAAAGAAATTAAAGGGATACGAGTAGGAAAAGAAGAACTCAAACTATCCCTATTTGCTGATGATATGATTGTATACTTAGAGGAACCAGGAAATTCCACCAGAAAACTTTTAGATCTCATAAGTGAATTCAGTAAAGTAATGGGATATAAGATCAATGCATATAAATCTAAGACATTCTTATACATAAGCGATGAATCTTCAGAAAGAGAAATCAGGAAAACTACCCCATTCACAATAGCTTCGAAAAAAATAAAATACTTGGGAATCAATCTCACAAAAGAGGTGAAAGACCTCTACAATGAGAACTACAGAACACTAAAGAAAGAAATTAAAGAAAACCTTAGAAGATGGAAAGATCTCCCATGTTCTTGGATAGGAAGAATTAATATTGTCAAAATGGCCATACTACCAAAAGTGCTATACAGATTCAATGCAATTCCAATTAAAATCCCAATGATGTACCTTACCAAAATAGAGCAAGCAATTATGAAATTCATCTGGAAGAATAAAAAACCCAGAATAGCTAAAGCAATCCTTGGCAGAAAGAGTGAAGCAGGGGGTATCACAATACCAGATCTTCAACTCTACTACAAAGCAATAGTAACAAAAACAGCATGGTATTGGTACCAAAATAGAAAGGTGGATCAATGGTACAGAATAGAGGACATGGACACAAACCCAAATAAATACAATTTTCTCATACTAGACAAAGGGGCCAAAAATATGCAATGGAGAAAAGATAGCCTCTTCAACAAATGGTGCTGGGAGAATTGGAAATCCATATGCAACAGAATGAAACTAAACCCATATCTCTCACCATGCACGAAACTAAACTCAAAATGGATTAAGGATCTCGGAATCATACCAGAGACCTTGCATTGTATAGAAGAAAAAGTAGGTCCAGAGCTTTAACATGTCGGCTTAGGACCAGACTTCCTCAACAGGACTCCCATAGCACAAGAAATAAAAGCAAGAATTAATAACTGGGATAGACTCAAAGTAAAAAGTTTTCTCTCAGCAAAGGAAACTATCAGCAATGCGAAGAAAGAGCCTACAGAGTGGGAGAAAATCTTTGCGGATCATACTTCAGATAGAGCGCTAATCTCCAGAATCTATAAAGAACTCAAAAAACTCTACACCAAGAATGCAAATAATCCAATTGACAAATGGACTAAGGAAATGAATAGACACTTCACAGAAGAAGATCTACAAGCAATCAACAAACATATGGAAAAATGTTCAACATCTCTAGTAATAAGAGAAATGCAAATCAAAACCACCCTAAGATTCCATCTCACCCCAATTAGAATGGCGATAATCAAGAATACAAGCAACAACAGATGTTGGCGAGGATGTGGGGAGAAAGGTACACTCTTACATTGCTGGTGGGGCTGCAAATTAGTGCAGCCACTCTGGAAAGCAGTGTGGAGACTCCTTAGAAAACTTGGAATGGAACCACCATTTGGTCCAGCTATCCCACTCCTTGGCCTATACCCAAAGAACTTAAAATCAGCATATTACAGAGATACAGCCACATCAATGTTCATTGCTGCTCATTTCACAATAGCCAGATTGTGGAACCAACCTAGATGTCCTTCAATTGATGAATGGATAAAGAAAATGTGGTATATATATACAATGGAATATTACTGAGCCATAAAGAATGATAAAAGTATGGCATTTGCAGGCAAATGGATGAAATTGGAGAATATCATGCTAAGTGAGATAAGCCAATCTCAAAAAACCAATGGACGAATGATATCGCTAATAAGTGAATGATGACACATAATGGGGGGTGGGAGGGGTTAGTGTTAGGGTTAGAGTTAGGGTTAGGGAGGGGGGTAAGAATGGAGGAAGGAAGGACTGTATAGAGGGAAAAGAGGGGTGGGAGGGGTGGGGGGGAAGGGAAAAAATAACAGAATGAATCAAACAACATCACCCTATGTACATTTATGATTACACAAATGGTATGCCTTTACGCCATGTACAAACAGAGAAACAACATGTATCCCATTTGTTTACAATAATAAAAAAATAAAATAAAAAAATACTAAAAATAAAAAAAAATAAGCACGAGATTTACAATATGGCAAAAATAGAGGATGAAAAGCAGGGGAAAATGTAGAAGTGGGAGAGTGGGAGAGAGTGTATCAAGGGTACAGTGGAAGACTGGGAGGGGTCCATTGGAATCAGCTGGCAAAAAGTGGGACGAGGAAAGCAGCCCCTAATATCCAGGAGCTGCAAACACTTAAAACTGGACCTGGTGTTTTGTCAAACATGAATATATTACTGAAGAGCAACCTCAGACAAGGCCACTCTGTAACCATATCTAAACACAGACAAGAACATTGTCCAAACCATGAAAATGACCAAACATCACTCTGGCTTGGCTAAAATGAGTGACTGCTGCTTCTTTATTAACTAACTTTGACCTTGATTCATTTATCCTCCTTATAGATAAGATCTACATACAATTTGTTAATCCTTTGTATAATTGTAGGATTGTGTCTATTTCCTGAGGTATCCAATGTGGAGGAAAGTACTGCTTCCTTACTCTCCCCCAAATCACCTAACATTGGCTCAAAGCCTATAATAAGAATTTTCTACTATTCTTTTTCTGAGACACCCCAAAGACCCTCATGGTATGTGTTTATCCCTCAACTTGTTCAGCTCCAGGTGTGTTTTAGTCATGGTTTGGATAGCATGGCAAAAAACATTCTTTTTGCCAAAAAAAGCCCTATGATTTTTTATTTCCTATGTAACAGGGAGCAAAAAGTGTTTTAGGCAGAGAAGTGAAATAACAAGTGCTGTTGTTTAGAAAAATAACTCTTACAGTAATGTGGCAATGAGCTGAATTAGGAAGAAGCTGGGGGTATTGAGAGGAAAATCCCTAGCAGAAAGGAAGAAGTGAAGAGTATGTTGGTGAGTGCAATCCAGAGGGAAGGCACTAGACTTGTGACACATGTCCAAAGTAGAACTAAGAAGTGATGGGAGACTGAGGAAGGGGAGACTTGGCAATGGGAAAACTGTGATATCTACTGAGGAAACTGGGTGAAATCAGTTACCAGTGATTGAGTTCAGGAATACAAGAAATAAAAAGTGGTTTGGGAAAAAAATCAAAAAAAGTAAAATTTGACCATTATAAATTCAATATTGCTATAGGATATATATGTAGAAAATGTCCTGAATTTGGAAGTATAGACATGGAGACTGGAAAAAAATCCAGTGAGAGAGATTTAAGAAGTGACAGTGTAAGCCATGAGGATTTATTAGAATATACCATAAGGCTGTAAAGAGAGGTGTGAACAATCCTTGAGGGACCATAACATTTGATGGAATTGGAACATCCAACAAAAATGAGAGTGAAAGGATAACTAACAAATACATTTTTAAAATGTTCAACATTATTAGCAATTAATGAAATGCAAACTACACTGAGATTTTATCACACACCAGTCAGAAGGGCAGGCATCAAGAATTCAGACAACAAATGTTGGCAAGGATGTGAGTGGAAAAGAATAGTTTTACACTGTTGGTTGGAAAGTAAATTAGCACAACCACTATGGAAATCAGTGTGGAGGTTACTCAAAATACTAGGCATGGAACCAACATATGAGACAGCTATACCACTCCTTGGTATTTACCCTAAAGCATTCCAGTCAGCATACTGTAATGATATATGCATAGCTGTGAAATTAACAATGGCCAAATTATGGAACCATTCTAGGTACTTATCCACAGAAGAATGGATCAAGAAAATGTGGTATATATGCTCAATGGAGTTTTACTCAGTGATAACAAAGAATGAAATGATGTCATTTGCTAGTAAATTAATGGAAGTAGAAGATGTCATGCTGAGTCAAATAAGCCAAACTCAGAATGTCAGGAGTCAGATGCTTCCTCTAATATATGGAAGCTAGAGAGAAGAAAGGAAAAAAAGAGTGAGTGTAAGGATCTCATGAAATAGATATCTCAAAAAAATAGAAGGGAGACACGTAGAAGAGAGGAAAGAGTGTTGTGAAGGGGGAGGGGAGGGAAGGGAAGGAACTGGGGAAAAACTGACTAAATTATACTGGTGTACTGTGTATATATACTATGTAACACCAAATCCGTTATGTATAATTATAATGTACCAAAAAAAGAAAAAAATCCCTCCCAAAATGAGTCAAAAAAAATTAACTAACAAGCTAGAAATCAAAAGGAGAAAAAGATTCAAGTAAGTGATAAATGACAAATGTTATAAAGAGGTTCAAGAAAGAAGATCAAAAATTGGACTTTGAACTTAGGGAACCCATTAAGAAAAACAGATGAGTAGCAAGGGAGATAGGAGAATATAAAGGCCTTTTTATTTATTTTTTAGCCCAAGGGACAATTTGAGCATATAAACTGTCCACGGTGATATAGTCTAGGAGCTCAAAAGTTTACATATATGTGAAGAAAAGTGATAACTAGAGATATGAGATAAAGAGAAGAGAATAAAGAACCTTGGAATGGTTAATACTGTAAGAAAGACGTTCCTCCTTCAAAAACAAGTCATAACTAAGTAAGGAGTTCATCTTGAAGTAAAGGTGCTTTTTACCTATTACCACTAATTCTCTGTGAAATATAAAGTCATCTCTTTGTATGTGTGTGAGTAGAAGGTGGTAGAATGTGAATAGGGAGTGCCAAGAAAAGACTGTATTAAACAGCACATGTACATCTTGCTACTTTAATTAAGTCTTAAGTGGTTACCTGAATCCTTTTTAGACCAAGTCAGTCAGTCAGTTGTTCAGTAAGTTATCACCTCTGCTCCTGTACAGCATGAAGCAAGTATTTGATATCTGTCTTTCTAATGCTAACACACAAATTCACTTGATTTCTTTGGGGAAGCAACTACTTTTTGTTAACTCTCACAGGCAGCCTCTATGTCTGGGTACTTCTGTGGTTACTAGGAGGAAGCAGAATCCTGAACTTTCAGGACAATGGCTGTGCATAATGTTTGGCTCTGGCAAAAGTTCCTTCTCCATTTAAAAACAGAATTGCCCCAAAATGTGTCCCAGCATTTATTCTGATTTTCTCACTATGCAATACCCATACTAAGGGCAGGACTTCCTTACAAAGGTCCAACTATGCAGACTGCTTTTAGAAACATCTCAGGAAATACACTATTATCTGAATATCATAACTTGGTCTTGGCCAAAAGCTCGCACACAAGCAAGAAGACATGGAGGCTGCTGAGTATTAATTTGAGCCTTCTTGTGAGCTGAGGGTTTTCTTCTCTTCTGTAACAACATCTGATCCCATGAACTGTAGGCATGGAAACTATGAGGGGACAAGTCAGAAACAGTCTCTTACCTCAATTTCTTATCTAAAGAGACAGACTTCTCATTGCATTGTACCCTATACAACTGACACATTCCATAAGGATATTTAAAAGGCAAGATTGGCAAGCAACCAGGGTAGAGCTTTTCAATACTGAACTATCAGCAAGAAGGAAAGGTTGCTACCTTCATTACCCCAATATGATGGCCACTAGCTACATGTAGGTTTTGAGTGCTCAGATATATATATAGTACAACAGAAGAATGGGATTTAAAATCTTATTTAGTGTTCTTAAATAAAATTTAATTTCAATAGTTACATGTGGGCTAGTGACTACTGAATTGAGCAACACAGGTCTAGAGATTAGAACATAATGTAAACATAAAAAGATGCAATGAGATACAAACCACTGTTTTTCTCCCACAGTTGATCGACTTAGGAAATTTAGGAATTACACATTGTTTATTTGAGCTCCTCCAAGCACTGTGCTGAATTCTCTCTTAACATGCCTACAAGGCAGCACCTGTGCTTAACTCCACTGGACACTCAGAGAGACACTGAATCAGAATCCCTGTGCTGCACTGGTTAACTTGCACATACTTGTGGCTGCCCTGATTCAGAGCCAGTTACATTCCAATATATGTGAATAAAATTATTTAATAAATAACAAATCACCATATCACTCTTTTTTAAAAAGAGGGACAAATTGTGTTCACTATTCAGTCCTGTTTGAAACTAATACTTCTCCAAGTCAAATGATAAGCTATAAGATATTCAACCTAAGATTATGTCATTCATTACTAAGAGAAGACTGGTCTGAAATAAATTGGAGATGCTACATCCTGGCACAGAGAAATTAAAAAGAAAAAGGCACATTATGCACACAATTGAAATGATAAGATGAATTTGGAAAACAGGAAGTACAGTTTTTCCAGGACAGTAGAACTTTCTCAATTCTTCCTTTGGATAACAGTGAACTTTAGATGTACATCCCCAAAGTATCACAATCATCTAAGATAGGCACAAAACTTCAGCCAAGATGCCAAAACACTAGCACTATAATAAAGAACAATTTGGGTGGAGATAGTTGTTGCTTTAGAGAAGAATAGGCAAGATTTTCTCCCTTGGTTTTTAGTAGCAATTTCATGTTAAGCCACTTGTACTTCTCTGTTGGCAGTTGATAATAGTTTCAGAATACACTGTTAGAAATATGATGTGGCAATACCTTCCCTCCTGTCTTGAATATGGACTATGTGACTTCACAATGGCCAATGAAATGCTAAAAGAAATCTTAAGGGAAGTGAATGAGCGAAAGATTAAATTCCATGAGAAGAGAGATGGGCAAGGAGAACCACACCCCTCCTTTCTGACTTTGGATATTGTCACTGGTGGGCATTTTATTCAATGGGTGGCAGCCACCTATTCTCCTAACACAAAAGTTAAATACTCTGCACAGAAATCAGAGCCCTAATATCACTAAGAAGTGCCATTACTGACATCCAAATTTCTCAATACTTAAGATAATAAAGGCCATTGGGATTTAGTCATGTTAATTGGGTACTCCTCACTAGCAACCAAACTATCCTAAATGATAAAATAATGAGCATCATTTAGCAGTAAACATTATTTTTAAGTACTCATCGAAATTCACGCCTTTATAAGTTCTTAAATCAACATTTCTGATCTCTTGATATCCAACAAAACTTAGATTGGTGACACACCACCTGTTCTAGATGTCTGCAACAACTCAACCAACATTTGGTCTGAGGCTTCCAAGTCGTGCTTCCAAATCTAATAATGGTATTTTCAGTTTTAAAGTGTGCCTCTACTGTCCAAGTAACAGTCAATCTCCTTAAGGTGCATACAAATCCTCAGTGACTGGCCCTCCATGACCTCCAACTACATCTCTTGCTGCTGTAAATCTCCGCATTCTGATAAGGCCTCCAAATATGCCCTGGTTACCTTTGTCCCCATTTTTTGGTATCTTTTGGGAGTCTTTTCTCTTCATGTGGGAGGATGACCCTACTTCTAACCCCCCAAGTCCTTCCCTGTTGAACACAAATTCTCCATGGGCTTTGGGATTCACATTTGCACTAGTCCCACTAAAAGGAATACTTTCTGACTCACTGGGACCTAGATAACTGTTGCTCTTAAAGACTTCCATATCACACTGTTCTTCCTTTCACTTTGAAATTGCCTATTTACTTGTGTTCTCCCAATTCCTCCTTCAACACCACCATGTTCTTAAGAGTAAATATTTGGTGTCGTCTCATTTATTGCTGCATTGCTAGCACCTAAACAATGGGGAGAATATATCAGACATTGAGTAAATGAACAATGTTGACTAGCCAAATAAATGTATGAGCTCTCACATCCTGTCTCAGCTGTGAATCAGTGGAGATAATAGGTGTAACTGGCCCATTCTCCCAAGTATTCTTTTCTTCAATTTATTTTTATTGTAAACAAATGGGATACATGTTGTTTCTCTGTTTGTACATGGCGTAAAGGCATACCATTTGTGTAATCATAAATTTACATAGGGTAATGTTGTTTGATTCATTCTGTTATTTTTTCCCTCCCCCCACTCCTCCCACCCCTCCCACCCCTCTTTTCCCTCTATACAGTCCCTCCTTCCTCCATTCTTGCCCCCCTCCCACCCCTCATTATGTGTCATCATCCACCTATAGGCAAGATCATTCATCCTTTGGTTTCCAAGTATTCTTGACTAAGGCAAAGTCAGAATAGGTGCCCCCAGAGAAGGGGTTTGCTATGCAGGTTCAAGGTTCCCAAGAACCAGGCACAGTCCAACTGTATAACATGCCAAATGCCCCCATCATTCCCTACCTTAACTATAATGCAAAAGATCAGAAGGCTGTGTATTTTATTCTTTAGATAACACTGAAATGTCATGAACTTGATTTCCTTAAATCCTCACATACTTTATTTTTCTGATTAACTCATCTAGACAGCATTTACATAGTGACAAATGAATTGCCTAAAGTCTATCACAAGATAACACTCAATGCACTTTTTTTTAAATCAAAGTTTTATCAAAATGAAATCCCTCAAAAGGGAAAAAATCAGAGGGGTTCTGCCAATCACAAAATGGCAGTATAATATGTGTATCTTATTCAAAAGCTTAAGTGTTGTGAACAAAAAGACATAACAAGAACAATATAGAATAGGAAAAGTTTCTTTGGCACTCATAGTTTCAGAGGTCTCAGTCTACAGACAGCCAACTCCTTTGTTCTAGGCCCAAGGTGAGGCAGAGTAAAAGGGCAGAAGTATGTGGTAAAGAAAAGCGACTTGGAATATCACATCAGGAAGCAGAGACATAAGAACTCTACTTGCCAGGAACAAATTAAATATATCCAAAAGGCATGCCCCAAATGACCCACCTCCTCCAGCCACACCCTACCTGCCTACAGTAAGCACCCAGTAAATTCCTATTGGGATTAATTTACTGATGAGGTCAAGGCTCACATAACCCAATCATTTCATCTCTAAACTTTCTTGCAATGTTTCACACATGAGCTTTTATGGGGAAACCTAATTTCTAAACAATAATCGTGTGTGCTTCATAAATTTCATTAAAGCATCACAGAAATTACATAGTTCTAAGGGATCTTTCAGTTCATGTAATTCAGTACCTCATTTTCAGGGCAGATTGTGCACTAGCCAAAACCATTTCCATCATAATGGGATTTCCCTCACATTACAAAAAAGAAAACTGTTGTGTTTACAATGAATATTTTTATATATGCTGGGAGGGTCAAATATTAAGAAGATGATGATGACATTTTTGCACAAAACCCAGAATTCTTCTAGAATGCAAATAATTACCTCTACATACATTCACTGGGGACAGCTGGATGACTGAATATAGATGTTTCTATGCATAGATGTGTGTATGTGTGGTATCCCTTATAATACATTAAATTTCACCTTTAACTACTTTTTTACTAGGCACTTACATGTATATAAAATGCATATTTCTCATTTAAAGAAATGAAAAGAAATATCAATGAAGAAATGGGACTATTGTTCTCTGATGGTGGGAAGTTTAGTAAAAATGGGAAGGGTTGTAACACTTACCTAATGGGAAAAACTATATGTATCTATTTACACCATTATTGAGTATAAAGCCCAAATCTGAATTTTCCTATGCAGATTTGTTTTTCAACAGAACTATCTTAAATGTGAGTACATATGATAGTGTGATGATAATTAACGACTGATATGTGCAACTCCTGTTCAATTAGTCTTCAGGTATGTCTGGTATTTCAGCTGTTGAACACAGATTCCTATAAGAAGCATGCCAGAGTGAAATACTTCAGAGTAGCAAAATGAAAAGCAAATGAGTATTCAAATGTTTTCCCATAATCTTTCTTCAGAATTTGATTAGAGGATTCTTTGCTTAAAATATTTGGGTCACCAACAGCCTAAAGGACTCCTTAGACTATACTCTGGATCTGTCCTCCATGGGGAGGCAGAGTTCCCTCTGTACTCCCCAATTTGCTCAACCTATCTCTCCTATGTCTGTATACATGAAATACCTAGGATATAGACATGTACACACATGCACACATGCATGTGCACATACACACACACAAGCATTCAAATTAGTGGCCTGGGTTTCCCTAATATGCCATACACATTTCTGTGTATTTGCTCATCAGGTTCTTTCTTCCTCTTAATATCTTCTACTATATCTCATAACAGAAAATGATAAAATAATGACCCCAATGTCTCCCCAGATGCTTCTGCTATCCAATCCTGCTCCACTGTAAGAACTACTGAACAGAAATTTGTAGATAATAATGGTCTTTGTTAGCAAATGTTACATGTGAAAATTTTCATCCTTCTTAGGGATAAGATAGAGCCACGTGTGTTAGAAGAAATATAATGAAATGATTTCTGACTGAATTAATGTCCATGTTCAAAAGGCACTGTGTAATGAATAGGTCTCTACCACCTGAGAAGCTTTCTTTTTTGTTCTGTTTTGCAATGCTGGGGATCGAACCAAAGACTTGTGCATGCTATGTAAGTGCTCTACCACTGAACCTGCATCTCCAGCCCTTGGGAAGGGCTGTTGAGTGGCACACCAAATATTCAATGTTTCTATTAATGATTTGAATGAAGATGTAGATAGAAACCGAATCAAATTAACAGAGGGTAGAAAGCTAGCAGAATTGAAAAACAAATTCATGAAAGGCCAAGCTTGAAATAATAATAGTCAGCAGAATTTCTAGTCACTTACTCTATGACAGATATGTTTCCCAGTGCTTTACATCAATAAACTTCTGCAGTCATTGACCAGGCCTATGATAGAGATCACATTATTTTCCCCACTTCACAAATAAGAAAACTGAGGCAGAGCAAAATTTAAAAATTTGCCAGTTCCTGCAGATCATGAGGGGTAGGACTAAAATTACAAAACAGGCTACCTAGAAAGGTCTTTCTCCAAATTGCTTCTAAGGATTCTGATAGCTGGGAAGGCTAAACTCAGCAAGGTAAAATGCAACACTAGTAGATGTGTGTATTATTCTGCATGCGAATGCAGAAATACATCTTAAATGCATTTGTGAAGGGATTGGTGTAGGGAAAGGAGGATGTGCAATGTGTTTTGACTACTATATATGCAGCAAGTACTTAGGAACATGTGGATGGTCTCTAAGGTAAACATGAATTGATAGCCTGCAAATGCAGGCTGTGTCCTAAAACCTTCAGTGTCCAAGTAATAGAGTGTGTGACTGTTTCAGCTTTCCCAAGCCCCACCTAGAACCTTTTTGTAAAGCATGTTATTATCTGTAATCCAGGCCTTTACTGCCTCAAACACATTTCTACCTGCTGTGGTTGAGTTATAAAAACAATTGCTCTTGTCATAGGAACAAGTGAACCAGTCACTACTCAGTGAACATGGGAGCTTGGAGCAGAAGCTGTTGAGGGAGGGTGTGGAATGAAGGGCAGTAAGATAATCTGTCTTCAAGGGTGCATTGCAAAATGAATGGTTTGTACAAAACAAAGGTTCCAAATTGGTGGCTCTTACTTTAGGGGCATGTAGCATATAGAAGGAGGGAATTCATTCCTTTTTATTGAAGGTCATATTTATCCAAACTTTCAAGAGATAATACCAACATACTCTTTAGTGATAACAGCTGTTCACCAAAACAAACAAAACAATTTAAAAAGGGGTTATCTGAAAATAATAATAATGTAATAATAACAAAGTGAGAAGTACTGAATCAGATCATCTTCCATAGATTTGTTTTCTGAAGTATTCACCAGAATATTAGGTTCATGTGCAGCATTTACTAACTGTCCATGGGATTTATTTAATTTGTTCTCTGAAAATCCTTATTAAATCCTTGACAGGGCAATTCAGAATATAGTTTTGAATAATCTGTGGTGGTAAAATGAACTTCAGGAGAGAGTTCCAGTGATGTCTATGCAATACAAGTTTCTAATAATTCATTTTCATTGAAACAGCATTTTCATAATTTCTTAAATTTATGTTAAGGAAATATGAAGGACAAAATTCCTAAAATCACACAAATGTTATATGTGATCTTTTGGACTTGTCTAGGATTTTATTCATTATTTCTTTGTACCAGTCCTGCAAATTAATGTAGAATAAATATTAGCAAATAAAAGAAAGGAAATGACTCAAATAGTTACAGAGAAATCCAATGTCTCTTATATTTTAATTAATCACTTAAGCAATTCAGATTCTGAAAATTCAACTAAAAATGTCTATTAGAGAAAATGATATGTACAAAAACCTCATTAAATAAGAGCCCACCAATTTAGCATGTGTCAATAGTCAATCCTAAGTTAAAATTTGTCTGCACTATGAAGTGTGTGTTCATCAGTTTAATGGCACAAACAAGTTTTCTGAAGACATTCTTAATTTGCCCACAAGAACAAACTGATCTCAAGGACTTGAAAAACATTTACTTAGAAATAATGATGGAACTAATTGCAAATCATTCTTATCTTTTCGTTAAAGCAGGCCTGCCCACTGGGTTCTCCACTTGGCCTTCTCCCCAAACATCCAGTCCTCACAGCACCAGATGGAACTTTGCAAGGGCAGCTTTAACACTAACAGAACAAGATTTGAAGGCCCAATGAGTGTTCAATGAAGGGTCTGTAAATGAAGATTTTACTCCTGGGAACCACAAAGCCAATAATCCTAAACAAGCTTTTAATATGGTATAGACCAGCACTGTCCAATGGCAGTTTCTGCAGTGACAGCTATTGAGCACTTGAAATGTGGCTAGTGTAGCTCAGGAACTGAGTTTCTAACTGTATTCAATTTTAATTAAGTTAAATTCAAAATTCAATAACAACCTGTGACTAATGACTGTGAATAGTGCTGGTATAGATACTGACATGCTTGGAAATTTCTGGGGCCTCCTCACTGTAGCCTTGTCTTGAAGTTGAGCACCCATTTACCTGGTAGTATGTAAGCATAGTGTGTGTATTGCCAGCTGGTCAAGTAGAAGGTATACTGATGGAGACCATGAAGGGAGCTCTAACATGAGCATAATCCCATACCAAAGGAAATTCTCAATCCCCTCCATTTTGAAGAGGGTCTCTTGAGGCTGTCATCCTACACAACATATGTGCTCTCTTGAATGTCCCCCAGCCTGGGTCAATTCAAATGCCTATTAATACTCAAAATAATACAGTGGGTTTTGTTTGAAGGTAGTTTTTGACTTAAGATTTTGATTTCACTTGTGACCTGCCACATGATACTTTCTGTGGGCCCAAGGCATTTTTGTCTTCATGTATCCCTTCATCCATAAAAAAGGTAAAAGTTACATTTCACAACTACATTGAAATAAAGATAACGAGTACATTTATATTGCACATTAAAACTTTTACTTAAAATCTCAGTTTTCTTCAAAATTTAAAATAATTAAAATTACTGTGGGTTGAAGCTGGAGCTAGCTAGTTGTTCTTATCCCCTCACCTGGACCTGGGCCTCCAGTTTTATAAGACCTGTGGCTTCCTGTGGGATCTCCAGTGGGCAGCATGGTGGTTCCCTAGGTAAGGTAAATGGTGAGGGGCCTGACAACGGGAGAAACATCAGGTAAATATATACTGAGTATATGCAATAAATTCGAAATTGGTATCATCTGAGTTCATGCTTTTAAATGCTTAGATTCCCAATTATAAGACAATGTAGTATGATCCCTCAGACCTCTTATGATTCTAACTGTACTGATAGTCCATTGATATATGCTTCCTAGGTAATATGATGCACATATATCAAACTACAGCATTTGGGGTAGGTATAGAGAGAAACTCAAGTAAAGATCATGAGCTTTATGACCTCATGAAGTCAGATTCGAATCTTAGTTCTACCACCAGAAAGCTCTGTGACCTTAGGAATGCCACTTAACTTCTCTATAACCTAATTTTCAAAGAGCTAACTGAAATAAAATAATAGCTACCTCACCAGACTGTATTGATAACTAAATAAGATGATGTTTTCAAAGCACAGTATCTTTCATATTGTGAAAATATTATTAATACTAACCTAAAAATATAACAATAGGTTACTGAGCTGAAGGAGACATTTTAAAAAGATTTAACTGATTTGGAATTATCTGCTTTAAGATGTAACTCATAAGGCTTATGGTATGTCATTTTGTATAGTTCCTTGATTTAGGAGCAGAATTTCAGAAGAAATAAGGTGGTATTTCACTCTAACATCATGTGAACATCATCATGGGAATGAGAAGCCAATCTTCCATCACTTAAATTTCCTTGCACCCTGGATGGGTGATGAGCACTCAGGGCTAAAAGCAAGGGAGATGTAGTTGCTGGGTTTTGTTTTGCTTTTTATGGTGTACATTTTCCCCATGACTGCTTAGGATTTCTACCCATTTCACACCCCACCCCACAAGTAATGGAAGAGCAAAGCATAAGAAAATCCTCAGATAAGGGTGCCAAAGTCCTTAGGTCTCAGCCTGGGAAGATCTCCCCTTCTCAGTGGGATGATGCTACTCCTCCTCCTAAGATAGTGGGGCCAGAGCAATATCCTCATGCTCTTATGGTTTCAATGAAGTAAATCTAGTTTTTCCTATGGATTAGCATGCTTCATTAAACAGTATACCATGAAAAAGGCTCTAGGTTCACTCTTCAGCAACACACACACACACACACACACACACACACACACACACACACGTACCCATAAAAACCCACTGACAACCATGAATATTTACCATGAAGAGAAAACCAGCCTCCCCAGCAAGAGCAAAAGGGCCCTTTCAGGTTCTAGGTGGGGATTCAAGGTCAAGGGTCCTGAGCCCCAAATCTCCCCTCCCTGAAATGTCACATTAGTAAATACATGGATCTCCACACAGAAATAACCTCTGATTTGACATTTATTTTAGAGATGTGTTCCCTCAGATCGCTTTACTGTTCTGTCATAAGCATGGCTTTATTAGCCTTATGAAATATGTAGCACTGAGCTAGGCATGGTGGCACATACCAGTAATCCCAGCTACTTAGGACTCTGAGGCAGGAGGAAGCAACTTTGAGGCCAACCTCAGTAAGTCAGTGATACCCTGTATCAAAATAATAATAGTAATCATACATAAATATATAGCATTGTGAGCAAAAGATTATAACAGAAACCTAATTAATTATGGCTATTTTTTCTACCAGGTATGTGCTACATGATTGAGATTCAAGCGTGTGTGTGTGTGTGTGTGTGTGTGCGTGCACATGAGTGCATGCATATACTTAGATAATAAGCAAATGGTCTGTCCAATGTATAGCTTATGTCACATGTGTAAACTCATTTAATCTTCCCAACATAAAGTAAATCATATTATTATCCCCATTGTATAAATAATGGAACTAAGACACAAAGAGAGGCAGGGACATCTATTAGTAAGAGACAGAGTGGGGATTTGAGCCAAGGTTGTCTGGTTCTGTGCTCTTAGCACTGTACTCTTCTGCAGATACTGCAAGCATGACATTGCTTTACCTGGAATTCTTCTGAAGCAAAAGTTAATAGGATAGTTAACTTCCCAGGATGCTGAGATATGGAAGAGCAAAATCCACCGGCGGGATGTACCAGGCCAGGGCTAATCAGCACCTCCCATGGAAAAGAAAGCTGAGAGATACAGAAATATGGCTGGATTTTGGGGGAGATGCAAGGTAAGGTGTCCCCTGTCTCAGACTCAGGGAAACCTGCCTCAATTGACTTGAAAGGAACCTGATAGGCACAGCTAACATGAGCCCAATACTAGGAGGTGACCATGAAACGGAGACCAAGATTATCCTCTTTGCAAACCTAAAAATTCGTGCAGGGCCTGAAAGCAGACAACCTTTACCCTGGAAAGTGGGCAGCCTGGGCAGCTGAGAATGGCCAAGTCAATGAGAAGGTACCAAATATTGAGCTGCCATGAGCCAGAAGTGCCCAGGATTACAGCAGACTGGAGGCTACAGGAGGAATGACAGAAGAGATTGTTGGGTGGATCAACAAGAATGCAGGGTAGTCCTTTGGTCCTGCTGGGATGAGAAGGAATTGAAAGAAAAGACCCTCCACTCTGAATGTCACAGTGGGGGCCCTCAGAGCCCAGGACCACATTTATTACCATTACAATGGCTACAATTACAACTGACTTAGGCTCTTAGGCTGGAATCCCTACAAGCAGATCAGAAGCAAAGTGAAAACAGTTTGTTTAGGAGAAGGTTTGAGGAGCTTCCCCAGGCAGGATGGAGAAATGAGACAAGGGAGGGAGAGCATTAAAATGAATGTTAATTAGTAAGTAATTGCTGTGGTCAACTGGAGCTTAGTCTTGTCAGTGCCTCTGGGAGACTGTAGAACATGCTTCAGAGTTGTTCACCTAAGGGGAGAGGAAGTTGGGGAACTGACTCTGAATTTCCCCTCCAATTTCCTCTGTCATCAGCTGAGCACTGTTTCCTGGGACACCAACTCAGCACTTCCAACCTGCCCCATGGAAGAGTAGACTATTGAAACCTCTGCTTTCTCAGAGTTCAGGGTACTTGCAATAAGGGTCCTCAGTGTGTCCAGGTAAGGTGAATAACAAGGATTTGGGTGTGGGGCCCTCAAAATGATTGCTACACCAAGTCATCTGGGCAATATAAAAATCAAAACATATATAAACCCTCTCATACCTTTGCCTTCCCTCCCATCACACCTCCAATCAGTCAAACATCTTTCCTTGTCTCTATATTCCCTTTGGGGGTTGACTGCAGGCTGGACCTATCGACAAAAATTTTTGAGGTATTAGAACTGGATTTGGAAAAATCACCTGTGACTTTGTTTCCTGGTTGGATGAGGGAAAACTTTTCAAACTGAACGGGCTGAATAAATGAGTAAGTAGAATAAGTGATAGCTGGAGTCTGCATTTCTCAATAGAAAAACAAATGGGCAAGCCAGTTGGGGAAAGAATATATTCAGAGAACAGGTGGCTGGGAGCATCTGTGACCAAAAGTGGGAGCTGAAATGGGTGAAAATCAAATAGGAATTGAAAAAATGTTCCCTGGCATTTCCTATCAAAGAACAGGCTTGATACTTCTTGGACTTTTTTGTTAATATTGAATCTTGAATTTCAGATGGAAATTTTTTTATTGAGAAAAGGTATTCACCACCTTCCTGTAAAAATGGACATTTTATTTGTTTTTTGAAGCTTCTTTTTTAAGAATCATTATGACAAAACTTTAAACACAATACATTTATACCAAGAATACAAAGGTGAACAAAAAATAAGCAAAGAAATACAAAAAAGAACATAGTATTTTTTTAATTTTTCTGTATATAAGCAGAATATCACTGTATAATAATGATATTTAACTCAGAAATCTGTAGTAGTATGGGTTGGGGAAAACCAAGGTTTAGGACATCTATTTCTCTATTTGCAGTTGAATCAGTGCCGACCAACAACTAAAGCAATTTATTTAAGGCAAAGATTTTCATTGAAATTATAGAACCAATCTTCCATGTAAATGAATCAAATGAACATGTTTTAAAGTGATCTATCCTTATTTAGTAGCAGTTGCCACAACTGGCATTAATAGACACTTTTCAGATCAGTGAACCAAGAAAAAGAATGGCTGTGGACTTGAGATCCATGCACAGTCCCCACTCAGGTTTCTAATTAGAGAATAAGAAGTGAGAAATTACATTCCATTTATGTATGATTTATCAAAATGTACAAATGCATTCTACTGTCATGTAGAACTAATTAGAACAAATTTCTAAAAAAATTAAAACAAGCAGTGAGATCTATGTTCTATAAAGACTTTAGTGATATTTATTCAGTTATTTCTTGCAATTCCTAATACTAGATAGAATAGACATGCATGAGACCAATTAGAATATGAAATGCCAAACTAGAAACCAGAAATCTCCCTTGTAAAACTTAGCTTAAAGCTCTATGCCTGTGCTGTCCAATAAGGTGCCACAAGCCTTAAGTGGTATGGAGTCCTTACAATATGATCACTCTGAGTAGAGATGTGCCATAATTATACAATCATGATGTCTTAGTAAAAAAAAATTATGTAAAATATCTTTATGATACTTCTTTTATTGATTATGCAGTGTGGCAGGACATGCGACCCTCAAAATATGTCACTTTGGCATACGGATTATTTTGAGCTAAAAGCAAGTTCAAGAAGGGCACTGTGATCACTCTCTTTTCTTCCTAAAACTCTCCTAGGAGAGATGTCTTCCCTGTTCCAGAAAGAAAGTAACGTTCTTATCACCAGAGACAGAATAAGTCAAGGCTGAGAAAAAACTATACCAACCAACCTTGTTAAACTAACCCTTATCTTCATAATTACTTTTCTACCAAGAACTGCCCTAGCCCAAGCCCCTTTGTCTTGTCATGTTTTCATGATTTACTACTCTTCATCCAATTCATTATAAAAGTATTCAACTCTAACTGCTTCTTTTGGTCTTCATTTCCTTGTGAGGGTTCCTGTGTCACATAAAACTTAGATTAAATCAATTTGCAAGTTTTTCTCTCATTAATCAGTTTATTATTACAGAAACCCCAGTTGAGAAATTAAAGAAGGGTGAAAGGAGAAGGATTATTTCCCTTTCCTACAGTTATATGTTGAAATAATAATGCTGTGGATCTAGTAACTTAAATAAAACGTGTTATTAAAATTAATTTAACCTCTTTGAAACTTTATGAAGCTACTAGAGAAGTTTAAATTTCTCATGTACCTCACATATTTCTACTGAGGAGTGCTGCTTTATATTAAAAAGGACATAAAAATTGATACTTGTGGTCAAATATCCAATATTTTGGCTAACTATCAATAGTTTTGTCTTATTGTTTCTCACTTCCTGGGTATAGGAAGGGGTACTTTTTTTCATGAACTAAGTTATAGGACTAGAGATTGATCCTTCCTGTGATGTCTGGGTGTCAAGGAAAGGAAATTGTCCATTTGGAGACCTAAGTTGACTCCCCAACTTGCACTGTGGTCTTGAAAAGCTGTTTATTCCTCTGGGCACCAGTGCATTTATCTGAGAAGTGAGAGGCTAAGCTAGACTGGTCTCTAGATCACCCTAATTCTATCCCTTAATCTCCCTCTAAGGTCATGTCTCTCTCAACTCAAACTTCTCCATGGGTTACCCATTATGTGCCCAATACAAAAGAAAACTCCATGGAGCCTCTGCAGTCTGAATCTGTCCCTGTATCTCTGCCACAAAGAGCTGTACTGATGATGCCCAGCTCCCTTCCATGGTTTTTGCATCAAGTTCTCTGCTTGAAATCCCATTTCACTGCATCCTCACACCTTCAAATGTCACCCATCAATCAGTCATACTGAAATGTTACCTTTCTCTTGAAAGCTCATATTTCCTCAGCTGGCAATAATCTTACCTTTACTGAGTTTCATTAACACCACATCTCACTGCCTCCTATAAAGGAAATGCGTCCTATTTTGCGCTATGGTTATTTATGTACATGCCTCATCTCCTGAACTTGCTTCTGAAAATCAGAGCCCATTTTTATATTCCAAACACAGTGCTCCATACTGAAGACAGAAGGGCCACTGGCTGGGCCCCAGTCCCTCCTTGTTCCTTTCTTCTACCAGTTCTCCAGAACAAATCCTAGTGTGGAGAGATACAAAACAAAAAAACAGCTGTGTTCAGTGGATTACTTGGCTGCTTATATAAACAATAATACTCAATCATATCATTTCTTTGCTTTATTGTTCTATCAGTGCTACCTCTTTTCTACAGAAGTAAGAATGAATGAGCGTTTGTTCACAGTAAAGCGGCGTGTTTCTATTGCGAAGTGGACTGACTGCAAGGCTAATGATTTTTCAGTTGAAGGGCTGTAATTGTAAGGTTCTTTGTAAGGCTCTGGGTGGAATACTGGCAATTTGTAGTTATGATTTTGTATTCTTCCCAAAGAGGGCTTCTCAAAAGTAAATGTTTCTGGCTACTTAAACCCTGGATCTGTGCCTGATTTTAGTTTTAATATTTAATTGGAAAGAGTAAACACCTAAGTGTGTGTTTCCAATCTTAACACACACACACACACACACACACACACACACACACACTAGATGGTACTTAGGGGCCCCCAAACCCATGGGAATGTGTTAGCTATAGATTCTGCACACTTAGTAGGTTCTTCATTCTGCACATGAAAAGACCCATAAAATTCCTGGAAAGAATGAATCAGTGAATGACTGAGAGAATGAATAGAAATGTGAATGAAATTTTATGACATCATAATATTCCATAATAAGGACACTAAAACTTTTACAAACATGCCACAATAGCATAGAAATACTGTCATCTCTGTGGATAAAAAATGAGGGTGAGAACACAACAAATATTTCAGTCAATGAGGCAAATTAAATGATATACATTTTTGATCCCCTGATATGCCAACTGACTACAAATACTAAAGTCTTCCCAAAGTAATTTCTTGTATGATGCACAGGAGAGTTGCATTCAGATCTCCATGTTCTTAGCAGGGTATGAGCACTTTAGAGCAAAACATGAAAAATGTATATAATAACTAGTACTGTATATTCTAGTGTGCTTCTACTAAAATATCAACCCCATTAATGAGACTGATGCTGCAAGGAATCAGAAGTGTCAATAAACTGAGATGGTGCTCTCATCTTAGTATAGCATATGATTATATACTACATTTACATAAAATGTTATTTGTCATTTCTACATTTTATTCCTGGAACAATCTATATTTGGAAAATAATCTATGTCAACTTTTATGTTCACAAAATAATTCTAGTGTCTTCTAATGTGTCTGATTTGAAAGGCAAATTACCATAAGTGCTAAAAAATGTAATACTGTACTTTGGCAGAAATATAAAACACAAACAAATTGAGTAAAATGGACACCGACCATGTTGTTTACCAATTTTAGATATTTACTTGTTAATACTTTCAAAATTCCATGTTTGTTGGCATTCCCCTAATGCTTGTTAAGGAGTTAATTTTGTAAAACAAAAATTTTTTTAAAAATCACATGAATTATCTTTATAATAATAAGACTAAAATTGGTAGTAGGTAGGAGCTGGAGTTCCTTAAATGGAGTGGGTGTGCCAGTCACACTGACAATTAAAATTACAGCCATTTATCTTTCATTAAGCTGTGAGTTCACACAAAAAATGTATTTTGTTAAAAAATATCTTAGGTTGTGGTATTCATTTTCTACCCTGACTTATTCCCCCACAAGATAGCTACTCATTAGATAAGAGTTATTACAGATTTCACAAATAAGCAAAGGTTCAAACTCAAAATATTTGAGATTACTTTATAAGTAAAGGAAAGCTGAGTTCATAAAAGGTCATACAAACCATTCAGTCTATAGTCCATCTTGGCCCTACCTCCACCACAGTCATTTCATCAGGTATTGCTTGATTCAATACTTGAAGGATTCCAAACCCTCCCATTTAAATGATTCCAAATTGGGCAGTAGTAGACTTCCATCATCTGTGCCTTCATCATCACCAACCAAATGCAAACACTAACACTTCATCCTCAAAACTTCAGAAACGAATTTATATCTACTTGGCCATATGGCTGTAAATTCAAAATCAATGATTAACAAAAGGTATTTCCAAATTCCCAATCACTGAATAACAATGATGATGACATTTACAGTCAGGTCCTGTGGAAAGCACTTTATATGCATTTCATCATTTATTCCTCACAAAACCTTACTATTATTTTCCCCAGTTGATAGATGTATGAACTCTATAAACTTTAGCAGAGGAAGATTAGAAAGTTTATTCACAGTTTACAGGTATATGACAAAACTAGAACTGAATCTCAATAATCTAATCCATAGTCTTTGTGGTCAGCTACCACACATTGGTGCCTCTGATAATAAAAAAAAAAGTCCCCATCAAAAATGTGGCCCTTGTACCAAAAAGCTCAGTATCAGCAGGAGTTTGGAACAAATGCAGAATCTGTGACACAACCATAGGTGTACTGCATGGGAATTTGCACTTTGAATAGACTGTCAGGGAAGTCTGATGTTTGCAAAGTTTGAGATGTACTTGTCCAAAGAACTCATTAATGGCAAATGGTATAATACTGACTTTTTGACCACCATATAGAAGAACTCTTTTTTGTTATTGCACTGGGGATTGAGCCCAGGGATGTGCTACCACTGAGCTACATGCCCAGCCCATGTTATTTTATTTCTTTCTATCTATCTATCTATCTATTTCTGATACAGGGATTGAACCCAGGGGTACTTAATCACTGAGTCATATCCCCAGTCCTTTTTGTTGAGGCAGGGTCTCAGTTGCTTAGGGCCTTGCTAAGTTGCTGAGGCTAGCTTTGAACTTGCAAACCACTTGCCTTATCCTCCAGAGTCACTGGGACTACAGGTGTGTGCCACCATATGGGGCTCTTATTTCATTTTTTATTTTGAGATGGTCTTGCTAAATTTCCCAGGCTGGTCTCTAACTTGCAATCCTCCTACCTCAGCCTACTGAGTCACTGGGATTACAGGCATGTGCCAAACTCTTGCTTTTATCTGAATAAAATCTATTATTTTATCTTGGTGCAACATGCTGCAGTCACAAATTAAGTTACAAAACTAAAATCGGTGGTATTGAACTCTGTTGTAGTTTAGCTTACCTAGCACAGGTGAGCAACAAAGAGCTCAATAGCTCTCTTATACACAGGATGAAAATGGAAACCTCTCCAGTGGTACAGTACAGTCTTTATGATGGTAGGTTTGGATCTCTCAACTTTCTCCAGTGAAAAAAATACTAGAAGCATTAGCCAAAGTTAGAAACAGTCAAAATCAATCTATGGTACCAGAAGCCAAGCTATTGCTACCCTTGGTAGAGTTGGGACCCAGATGGGGATTGGAAAGGGCACCAGTGGGCTGAATTGTGGAGCTCCGGGTATTAGTCATATTCTGTTTCCTTATGTGGGTGCTGGTTTCATCAATGTGTTAAATTTGTAAACATTCTATAGCTGTAGACTTGCTTCTTCAGCATAATTCTGCATGTACATGATATGTTGAAAAAATTTACATAAAAACATTATTACCATTATAAAATATTATCACTAATTAACAGATATAAAAGATAATACTGATATTGTATAGCTAAGTGGTGGGAATTGCACAGCATATATAGGAGTATTACTATTACACTTTTCAATAAAAGCTCAAGGTATGCTCATTTAACACTGATACTATTTATGCCAATTCTACTGTTAGAAGCAGGAAGACCATCCTAATTATTTTGACTTTTAAACTTTTTCTTTTAGACTCATAAGAAGTTGCAAAAGTAACGGGGTGTGATGGCACATGCCTGTAATCACAGTGACTCCAAAGACTGAAGCAGAGTCAGCCTCCGCAACTTAGTAAGATATTATCTCAATATAAAATAAAATAAAATTTATAAAGAACAGGGATATAGCTCAGTGGTAAAGCACTCCTGGGTTCAAAACCCAGTACCAAAAAAAGGGAAATAAGTTGTAAAAATAACACAGAGAGCTCCCATATATATTTCATCTAGGTTTTCTGAATGATGATTAAATATTGCATAAACATACTGTAGTATCAAAACCAGGAAACTGACATTGGTACAATACTATTTACTACATATTCTACTTAGAAGTCTTCATCAAAAATATTCTATCTTAGCTACCAATTAAATCTTGTCACCCTCTTCATAGATTTACAAAACAAACACTAATGAAAAGTTAATACAATAAAATACGTTGATTG